>NC_143033.1:62056961-62405294 GCF_057628025.1 Oncorhynchus mykiss | reverse complement strand
CATTCAGGCCTAAAACTGTAATCTTGGTTCCATTAGACCAGCGAATGTTGTTTCTCATAGTCTGAAAGTCTTTAGGTGCCTTCTGGCAAACTCCAAGCGGGCTGTCATGTGCCTTTTACAGAGGAGTGGCTTCCATCTGGCCACTTTACCATAAAGGCCTGATTGGTGGAGTGCTGTAGAGATGGTTGTCCTTCTAGAAGGTTCCCCCATCTCCACAAAGGAACTCTGGAGCTCTGTCAGAGTGACCATCGGGTTCTTGGTCACCTCCCTGACCAAGGCCCTTCTCCTCCGATTGCTCAGTTTGGCTCTAGGAAGAGTCTTGGTGGTTCCAAACTTCTTCCATTTAAGAATGGTTGAGGCCACTGTGTTCTTGGGGACCGTCAATGCTGCAGAAATGTTTTGGTGCCCTTGCCCAGAGTTGTGCATCGACACAATCCTGTCTTGGAGCTCTACGGACAATTCCTTCAACCTCATGACTTGGTTTTTGATCAGAAATGCAATCTCAACTGTGGGACCTTATATAGACAGGTGTGCGCTTCTCAGAATCATGTCCAATCAATTGAATTTACCACAGATGGACTCCAATCAAGTTGTAGAAACATTTCAAGGAGGATCAATGGAAACAGGATGCACCTGAGCTCAATTATGAGTCTCATAGCAAAGGGTCTGAATATGTACGTAAATAGGTATTTATGTTTTTCATTTTTTATAAATTTGCAAAAAATTCTAAAAACCTGTTTTCACTTTGTCATTATGGTGTGTTGTGTGTAGATTGATGAGAAACATTTTTTCATTTAATCAATTTTAGAATAAGCCTGTAATGTAACAAAATGTGGAAAACGTTAAGGGGTCTAAATACTTTCCGAATGCACTGTACCACAACATGGTGTGATATGGCTCCCTGGAATGTTGCTGAAGCGTAATCCCTGAAAAAAGGTAGCCTTTACTTTTATTGAATGGCACAGCCCGGAGTTGTTTATCTCGATTTTACCGCAGGTACTTGCCGCAGAGACAATACTAACACACACATTTTATTTACTGGAGAGAAAACTCATTGTTAGCTTGCTTTGTGCATCTCCGCAGCTAGATAGCTAGGTAGGTCACAAGCAAACTCAATGATCTCTCACAAATATAGTTGTTTCCATCCAGCCTTGGAAACAGCAGGTAAAATGTGGAACATATGGGAGTATTTCACTTGTTTTAGTTTTGCCTCTTGCGTAACCGCATCATTGAAACAGACAGACTAGTGAAATTCATGTCTATCACTGTCCACAGCGAGTCATCAAATGTGGTAAAGAAAGAGCTCTCAGCAAGAATCTAAGCTAATGCTAGCTAGCCAGCAAGCTAAATTTACCTGCCATGTTTCTTCCTGTTTTAAAACCTGCCTCATAAAATGCCAGCAAGCAAATATCAACGAGATATGCTGAACTTTTGGGCTTTGTTAGTTTGTTTTCTCACATCAATCAAGACTGCTGATCTTTCTCTCAGTCTCAGTAGCAGGAACACCAGTCTGGAAGGTTTGCTACTTCACCAATGGCTTTATAGAGATGGGAGAAAGCTACAACAGTTTCAAGATTATCTTATGTTTCAAACAGCACCGCAATATGTTGTGTCTAACCTCAAACAGGTTTCTCAGGTTCAAAGGGCATGTACAAGACTACTGAGGCAGGTAATCTCAAGCAGAAGCCGGTTCTCTGAATCTACACTGCTGCCTCCCTCCAACATGGCTCAGGCACTGAAAGAAATATCAGGTGCAGGCTTATTACGATGCAGGCCATAGGATCTGCAGGGCAATGAATCAACTGCAAAGAGTCAACTGCAACTGCAAAGAATCAACTGCAATAACAAAGCTGCTTGGGACTGAGACTCGGGCTCTTGTAGTTTCCACTGCCCATTTTTTGGGAGGCTGATGAAAGGAGTGTTTGCCAAAGGCTTTTTCCCACATGAGGTCACAGCTCCGACCGGTAATGTTATCGAATCTAACTCGAATCTAACTCAATGGGTGACAGAGGATGGCACGAGGGCCTCCCAAACTTCCTCAACTTCTGCCTTATATGGATGGAAGCAATGCACAGCATATGGGCCATGGGATTGGGCAGGCATGGCTTACTCCCTATCTGTGAAATGTCATTCCTCCTCACACCTTTAGAGAAGAGCAGAAGCACTGACTTTACAGTGCAATTAAAGTATCAATTTGTGAAAAATTACACCAAATCTGTTGAACTTTTATCAACAAACTTTGTTCTTGCATGAAGGACTAGTGCTCTGAAAGAAAGGCCTCTAATATTACAATCATTATGACCAGTCGTCCAGACCATAATTGTCGATGCCTATGTTGCAAACCCTTCAAGAAAATCATTAGCAAACAAAGGACGGCCAGTGCCGCTTCATTTGACTGGTTAACACAAAGTCTGTGTTAAATCCCCTGCCTCTGAGAAAGGGAGAGAGAGTCAATGGGCCTAATATGGAGTGGTTCTTCTCCAGGGGCAGATCCCTGGCAGTGGGCCTGTGTTAGCCGCCACTCAACACAGACCTGTCAAATGCTTACTGACATTCTTTCAATCCAATTAATTAGGGCCTAACAAGCTATGGGAATTGGTGGGATTGAGTCTGGAGTGATGACAGAGGCAGAACTCTTTTACAGATCCACCCGACAGCATGTCAGAGACTTCACAATAATGAGGTGGGTGAAGGAACTTGGTGGCTCGTGTCATGTACCTTTGCTGACCTAGAGGGTAGCTGTACTAGCGAGGTCTGGGGTAAATTTGGGGTTTCTCCCCCTGTAACACTTTAGTAGAGTGCTTAAATGTCAAATCCTGGTCAGAGTCAGTCACAGTTATAGTAACGCTTCGATTGCACTGCATGGCTTTGTCACCATCACCAAACCAAAATAAAGAGCATAACTGCAATATAATAATTTGTGACTAAGACCACATTGGACATATCACAATGTTGGACGAGGGGGAAGACTTGTTCTGTGCATTTAGGATTTGCAATAACCATTTGCCTTCTCTTCCCTGAGGCTTAAATAATGAATCAAGTAGCGGTGAGCGAAGGTGGCAGCCTATCCTGCATAGAGCAGCTGTTGTAAATCCACTGAATCTTCCAGAGACAGGTGCCCTCCAGCCGGTAATGGTTTGTTCCCTTTCCTGGAACACTGGAGAAATCCGGCAGCACCACTCCAATCTCAATCATTACAAGGTTATACAGCATTTCCAATGCCAGCATTGATGTCCTATGACTTTGTAGATAGATACAATTACTGAGCGACCAGAGTGAAGACAGCTGGGCCTGTTGGGTCAAAGGATTAACGGTATGTCTGTATATTGTTGCTATTACGCCATTTCATATATTTAGGCTGCTGTCCATCAAAGATATCAGATTTCTTGGTATAGGCCAGACAGTACTGATCCGATTTGTTATTTGGAGCCAAACATTTCCAGTCAGACTTTTATATCAACAACCACAATGAGTCCACTTGACTGGTTTAATTGATTTGATTAACTGAAGAGCCCTTCATGAAAATAAATGTCACTGGATTAATTTAGGTGAAAAACGATTTGGTGCCATGGCCTGGTATATATACTTTGGGCTGTGCCTACTGATAAGACTGTATTTTATTCACTGTGCTTGTAGGCAAACATTGTAATGGCCCCATAGTAATTAAATACCATGGAGATTAAGGCCACATTTATGTTTAATAAAATAATAAGAAAATAAATTAAATACATGCATAGTGGTGAATATAAAACCTGTTCAGTTAGTGGAGCCCATTCATCCTGCCTGGCATTAATGCTGTGTTGCAACCACAATGAAATTAGACAGCTGCATCCATCATAGCTTTGCCAGCAATGTCTTCTTACAGCTCACTTCCAGGCTCTGTCTCCCGTTTTCAATTATGTATTTTGTGTACTCTTCCCCCTGTTTTCCTCAGTTTCTTTGGCTCACATCTCCAAAATTTCAGGCACTAAAAAGGGATAAAAAAGGGATGCATCCTGTCAGAAATAATTTTAGATTTTTTGGAAATAAAGATGAGAGGGATACCTAGTGGACACAAACATTTCATCCGAAAGATATCAACTGTACCTCTTCATGTTTACTGATGCAAGAGAAGTTGAAAGAAACGTGAAACAAAACAACTCCAATAAAACAACACTATGATGGAAGTTACTAAAAAAAAATTTAGCCCAGAAGGGACAGGAAGAGGTCCATGGTTTTCACCTCCAATCTCAACTCTTTCAAAACCGACAGGCTGCAATTTCAAAAGTCTGACATTTAATTCAAGGAATTATTTCCCTTAGGATCTTACAAAACTATGGTGGACCACCGGTCCGCAGCCCTGTTTTCAATTGACACAGGTAAACCGACTGCTGATGCAAAATCTGAGGGGGAGTCAGTCAGCATTTAAACACTTAATCACATTCGCTCTCATCACAGATGGAATATTAAGTAAACATACTCATTCTCACTCAAATACAAAGCCATCAAACTGACTGACACTAGATAAATGGAAAAGTGTTGGGCTCAACAGCGAGGTTAAATATAATTAAATATGAAGACAGTTTTAAATGCCCAGACAATGGTAAGGGAACAGAGGGAACCAACAGGTAGCAAAAATGTAATATAGCCATCCTGTCTCTGTAGCTTTCTAACGTTGTGTTCTACTGGCAAGAACATCATGATGATTGGATCTCAAGCAATAATGTCAGGGTCTGAATTGATAATTGGATGCTCAATATGTCTCCTTTAGCTAAAAAGATAATGAGATTCAGTCAAAATGACTTGTTTTATCTAGTCAAGTCAACTAAATTTGGTACATGTGTTGAGTTCACAAAAAATACTAAGTTGAGCAGACTTCAACTCACTCAAAATGTCAAGACGTATTAAAAACATTTGAATCAGCTAAGAACTACATGCTTACTTCACTTAGAAATGCAGCTGTATTGACAATTTGTTTTAAAGTTCAACACTGGAGGAAAAGGGTCCATATCAGAGGATATATTTACATGACACTAGTTTTGTGGATATGCACCATATCCTGACAAATTCTAAATCCAGATGTTCCTTTTAGACATAAATGATATAGGGATCACTCTGAATATCACACATGGACATTTCCTATGGCCAGATATGGACTCCTTCAATATCCTGAGATATGTGACATCCTATTTTCTCTCTTCATGACAAATACTGAGTGTATACATTGAATATACAGTGCCTTGCGAAAGTATTCGGCCCCCTTGAACTTTGCGACCTTTTGCCACATTTCAGGCTTCAAACATAAAGATATAAAACTGTATTTTTTTGTGAAGAATCAACAACAAGTGGGACACAATCATGAAGTGGAACGACATTTATTGGATATTTCAAACTTTTTTAACAAATCAAAAACTGAAAAATTGTGGGTGCAAAATTATTCAGCCCCCTTAAGTTAATACTTTGTAGCGCCACCTTTTGCTGCGATTACAGCTGTAAGTCGCTTGGGGTATGTCTCTATCAGTTTTGCACATCGAGAGACTGAATTTTTTTCCCATTCCTCCTTGCAAAACAGCTCGAGCTCAGTGAGGTTGGATGGAGAGCATTTGTGAACAGCAGTTTTCAGTTCTTTCCACAGATTCTCGATTGGATTCAGGTCTGGACTTTGACTTGGCCATTCTAACACCTGGATATGTTTATTTTTGAACCATTCCATTGTAGATTTTGCTTTATGTTTTGGATCATTGTCTTGTTGGAAGACAAATCTCCGTCCCAGTCTCAGGTCTTTTGCAGACTCCATCAGGTTTTCTTCCAGAATGGTCCTGTATTTGGCTCCATCCATCTTCCCATCAATTTTAACCATCTTCCCTGTCCCTGCTGAAGAAAAGCAGGCCCAAACCATGATGCTGCCACCACCATGTTTGACAGTGGGGATGGTGTGTTCAGCTGTGTTGCTTTTACGCCAAACATAACGCTTTGCATTGTTGCCAAAAAGTTCAATTTTGGTTTCATCTGACCAGAGCACCTTCTTCCACATGTTTGGTGTGTCTCCCAGGTGGCTTGTGGCAAACTTTAAACGGCACTTTTTATGGATACCTTTAAGAAATGGCTTTCTTCTTGCCACGCTTCCATAAAGGCCGGATTTGTGCAATATACGACTGATTGTTGTCCTATGGACAGAGTCTCCCACCTCAGCTGTAGATCTCTGCAGTTCATCCAGAGTGATCATGGGCCTCTTGGCTGCATCTCTGATCAGTCTTCTCCTTGTATGAGCTGAAAGTTTAGAGGGACAGCCAGGTCTTGGTAGATTTGCAGTGGTCTGATACTCCTTCCATTTCAATATTATCGCTTGCACAGTGCTCCTTGGGATGTTTAAAGCTTGGGAAATATTTTTGTATCCAAATCCGGCTTTAAACTTCTTCACAACAGTATCTCGGACCTGCCTGGTGTGTTCCTCGTTCTTCATGATGCTCTCTGCGCTTTTAACGGACCTCTGAGACTATCACAGTGCAGGCGCATTTATACGGAGACTTGATTACACACAGGTGGATTGTATTTAACTTAAAAAGTTTGAAATATCCAATAAATGTCGTTCCACTTCATGATTGTGTCCCACTTGTTGTTGATTCTTCACAAAAAAATACAGTTTTATATCTTTATGTTTGAAGCCTGAAATGTGGCAAAAGGTCGCAAAGTTCAAGGGGGCCGAATACTTTCGCAAGGCACTGTACCTACGTTTTCTCAGCACATTCAATATATTAAGCTAAGATCATATCCGGATCTTGATATGCTTTTTGAAATGCTGAAAATAAGGACAATTTCTAACACATTTCTGGGTTTTCAGCACATGCTCAATAATTTGACAAATATGAAATTCATATTTTTCTTTCATGCACAAATCATGTTTGGATTCCGTCAAGATATCATACATTATATAGTATGGCCTGATATTGACTCATTAGATATCCCAAGATAGGCCTATGTGGACATCTCTATATGATAACAAACACTGACAGTAGGCCTACATAGTATATTTTTCAGCACATACAATGCTTTTGACTGAGGTCCATATCAGGATCTTGTTATGCTTTTGATATGCTAAATATGGACTATTTCTGATACTTATTTGAGTTTTGAGGACATGCTCAATAATTTGACTAATATTAAAGGGGACTTATGGAAATGTCATATTTCAGTTGTTTATTTGAATATATTTGCGAAAATGTCCAAAAACCTGTTTTTGCTTTGTCATAATGGATTTAGAACGTCAGCTAACTGTAATTGTAAATTGCCATATTGGCATTGTTGCGTCACTGGCAGGAGAGAAGATTTTGGAACTCCCAAAAATGGCTGAATTACAGAGTAGCTCAGAGTCTGAGAATTCGTTTTTACAAAGAATTTAATCATATTAGTTAGGGAGCCAATAAACCTACTGAAGCCATTCATGTTTGAGCCGATCGTTGCCCAAGATCAACGAGTTTGTTCTCGTAGCAGTAGCTACACAGACATGCCGCCTGAAACACCTCAGCTAGAGGGTCGGCGTAGCCAAACACACACTGGTGTGAGTGGGGATGCTGCCAGATAATGGCTAGAGTATGTATGTGTGTTGTAGAGAGATGGTGGCTGTATTACATCCAGTCAGAGGTTCCTGTCGGCCTGTCTGGATGGCAATGTATTTATTGGACGTGTCACCAATCCTTATGAAGGACTTCCTGGCAGAAGAGGTTACTCGACCAGTCAGCAGCCAATATACCAGTTAAATAATTGGTGAAATTTTGCTTGATTATACATTTAAATGTTAATATCAGTAGTGGCTAGGTGCTAAATATATATAATCACTATCCTGTAACAATGTTTATCACCAGCGCTGTTTGGCACGATGATAATTATTAGACGACCGGAGTTCGAAATGCAGTCATGAATCATGAAATCTCATTCTAACCAATAATGGGGCGTGCTCATTATAAATACATTGTGATTTAGTTTCGGTATCAGACTAACTTTTGTTATGATTTTGTTTGTTCACCCGATGGGCACAAGGGAGAATTGGACGAGGTGTACAGCGTCTCATCCCTGTGTGTGTCGTTTCTTCCATAAATCGTGCATACCCAGAAGCAACGGCATTGACATAGGGTTTGAGTTTGAATAAAACCAGTAAATTTACTAATCTATTCTAGCCTGCTGTCATTTGTTTAAAGACATAGATCTAACGCCTAAAGTAAAAATAGTATTAGTTAGCTTGTACACTATAATATGTTCAAGCGTAACCAGATAAACTTGCTATAAAGATAAAACTAATGTTGATATCATGGATGGTCCCTCCTTGCATCTACACCTCTGTCTATGAATTTGAGAGTGGTTACACTTCTCCAGCCCCATCCCTCAGCTTTTTACCGAAAGATGAGCAGGGAGACACTGTGTTATTGTTTCTACTGCTGATTGCCACTTTAAGAAGTTATGATGCAGATTAAATACACACCAGAATATGTTACAGAAACTAGAATAATGTCCTATCACTCAGACAGTTAGTGAATACACAGCATCCAACACAGGAAATTATCAATAATTCAATGTATTAAACAAAACCCATTTTTATATCAAAATAATAACCACGTCCTGACCTTAGTTCCTTTTTTATGTCTCTATTTTAGTTTGGTCAGGGCATGAGTTGGGGTGGGCATTCTGTTTTGTTCTATGTGTTAGATTTCTATGTGTTTGGCCTGGTATGGTTCCCAGTCAGAGGCAGCTGTCAATCGTTGTCTCTGATTGAGACCCATACTTAGGCAGCCTGTTTTCCCACTATGGGTTGTGGGTAGTTGTTTTCTGTGTCTGTGTTTCACCATACAGAACTGTTTCGATTTTCATTGTTTCACTTTGGTTATTTTGTATTCAGTGTTCAGTTATATTTTATTAAAATGGACACTTACCACGCTGCGTTTTGGTCCGATCTTTCATACTCCTCATCAGATGAAGAAGATCGTTACACAGTGGTTATAGAAGGTGCAACAGTTCAACACCTCGTGAGCAAATGTCAGATAGCTTGTCATAGCTGAGCATTCATAGGTTGAGAGCGAGTTGATACAGCAGGACTGGGACAAGGTAGCACATCCATTGAAACGGGTTAAAAAAAATCAGTGGAAAAACAATTCCACTCCGATTCTCTTTATGAATAGGTGTATCTTTGAATTCGCTGTTGAATGGCCTGCTCTATCTCCATTTTCGGGAACACCAGCCCGCTTCCCTAAAGTGATTGATAGTATTTACTGGTGCACACTGTGATTCTGATTCTGAGCTCTCAGGTTGATACAGCGAGTTATGGTCTTCACTGATCTCACTCTCCATCTGCTCCATTTGTGGCGTATAGGGGCAGGCCTCAAAGCAAATCAAATCAAACTTTGTCACATGCGCCGAATACAACAAGTGTAGACTTTACCGTGAAATGCTTACTACAAGCCCTTAACAAATCTCCAAATGAGCTTCAATGCTATACAACACTCCTTCCGTGGCCTCCAACTGCTCTTAAATGCTAGTAAAACAAAATGCATGCTCTTCAACCGATCGCTGCCCACACCCGCCCGCCCGACTAGCATCACTACTTTGGACGGTTCTGACTTAGAATATGTGGACAACTACAAATACCTAGGTGTCTGGCTAGACTGTAAACTCTCCTACCAGACTCATATTAAGCACCTCCAATCTAAAATTAAATATAGAATCGGCTTCCTATTTCACAACAAACCCTCCTTCACTCATGCTGCCAAACATACCCTCGTAAAACTGACTATCTTACCAATCCTTCAGCTATGTCATTTACAAAATAGCCTCCAACACTCTACTCAGCTAATTGGATGTAGTCTATCACAGTGCCATCCGTTTTGTCACCAAAGCCCCATATACTACCCACCACTGCGACCTGTATGGCCTCGTTGGCTATTCCTCGCTACATACTCGTCGCCATACCCACTTGCTACAGGTCATCTATAAGTCTTTGCTAGGTAAAGCTCTGCCTTATTGCAGCTCACTGGTCAGCATAGCTACACCCACATATAGCACGCGCTCCAGCAGGTATATTTCACTGGTCATCCCCAAAGCCAACACCTCCTTTGGCCGCCTTTCCTTACAGTTATCTGCTGCCAATGACTAGAACGAATTGCAAAAATCACTGAAGCTGGAGACTTATGTCTCCCTCACTAGTTTTAAGCATCAGCTGTCAGAGCAGCTTACCGATTGCTGCAGCTGTACACAACCCATCTGTAAATTTCCCATCCAACCAACTACCTACCTCATCCCATATTTGTTTTTTGCGCACCAGTATTTCTACTTGCACATCCTCATCTGCACATCTATCACTCCAGTGTTAGTTGCTAAATTGTAATTACTTGTCCACTATGTCCTATTTATTGCCTTACCTCCTTACTTAATTTGCACACACTGTATACCGATTTTTCTATTGCGTTTGTAACGGATGTGAAACGGCTAGCTTAGTTAGCGGTGGTGCGCGCTAAATAGCGTTTCAATCGGTGACGTCACTTGCTCTGAGACCTTGAAGTAGTGGTTCCCCTTGCTCTGCAAGGCTTTTGTGGAGCGATGGGTAACGATGCTTGGTGGGTGACTGTTGTTGATGTGTGCAGAGGGTCCCTAGTTCACGCCCGGGTATGGGCGAGGGGACGGTCTAAAGTTATACTGTTACACGTTATTGACTGTACGTTTGTTTATCCCATGTGTTGTTGTTTTTGTCGCAATGATTTGCTTTATCTTGGCCAGGTCGCAGTTGTAAATGAGAACTTGTTCTCAACTGGCCTACCTGGTTAAATAAAGGTAAAATAAAGAAATTCAATAAAAATGTATTTAAAAACCAATAGAAGAACCATAAATTGTATTCTAAAACTCACAAGCAGCTAGTTCAGAGACCTTAAAACCATTGTAATGTCTTGGTCAGTAACTTTGCTGCAGCATTCTGTATGTTTTGCAGTTGACCAATGGTTTTATTGGGTAGACCAGACAGGAGAGCATTACAGTAGTCATGCCTGCTTGTAATAAAAGCATGGATGAGTCTCTCTGTGTCAGTCAGAGAGAAACTACCGCACCTTGGGCCAATGTTCCTTAGGTGGTAAAAAGCTATTTTGGTCACATTCCTAATGTGTGATTTGAAATTTAGTTCAGAATCTAAAATAACACCTAGGCTTTTTACCTGGTGTTTTATCTTTATTGCATATGAAAAAAAATGTGCAACTATATTCTCTCTCTGTGCTTTGGCTCCAATGATAAGCACGTTGGTCTTGTCTTGATTTAGCTGGAGGAAGTTGTGAGCCATTCAAGTATTTAAATCACTAATACAGTCTAATAATTTATCCTCTGGTGACAGAACTGTAAAGTTGTGTATCGTCTGCGTAGCAGTAAAAATCAATGCTGTGCTTTCTGATAACGCTGCCAAGGGGTAACATATACTATAAACTGAACAGTACCAGACCCAAAATCAAACCTTGTGGAATGCTACGTGATATATATTTTCTCTTGAGTTATGTTGGGTGACAAACACTGCCCAAAACCAATTTAGAACTGGACCGGAGAGGCCAACCCACCTCTCCAGTCTGTCCAGAAGGACATCATAAGTTCCCGCCTAGCGAACCACTGAGTTAGACCACACACCATTTACACACTCATTTGTGGCACCCAAATAAAAAAATGAACTCCACAGCAGAAAATACGTGGTTCTTGTTGCTAGGCTACCACTTGCAGTGCTTTTTGTTTGCATGCGTCTTTATGCAGAGGGAATACAACAATTATAGCTAGTGTCTGAAATAATGATATGGATTTAGTGTAGGGGTTACCGACCGACCATCATCAACATCGCTGACTGGAGTGATTGGAGGAGGCGGCACAAGTCAAAGCAATGGACCCTGAGGTAACGTTAACCTGTCATGACTTGTTGACTAGGATAGCGTTTGACACTGGACCACTTTGTTGCAACTCTAGTTGATATAACTAGATAATTGCGTCTGAAGTGTTTTGTGTAACACCCCCCCGCCCCCCCCCCCCAACAAATAACAATAGCAAGCAACTCAACTGCAACTAAAATTGCAACACAGTTTCTCTGATCGTGGACTACAGGAAAAGGCGGGCCGAACAGGCCCCCATTAACATCGACAGGGCTGTAGTGGAGGAGGTTGAGAGTTTCAAGTTCCTTGGTGTCCACATTACCAATGAACTACAGTGGGGAGAACAAGTATTTGATATACTGCCGATTTGGCAGGTTTTCCTACTTACAAAACATGAAGAGGTCTGTAATTTTTATCATAGGTACACTTCAACTGTGAGAGATGGAATCTAAAACAAAAATCCAGAAAATCACATTGTATGATTTTTAAGTAATTAATTTGCATTTTATTGCATGACACAAGTATTTGATCACCTACCAACCAGTAAGAATTCCGGCTCTCACAGACCTGTTAGTTTTTCTTTAAGAATCCCTCCTGTTCTCCACTCATTAACTGTATTAACTGCACCTGTTTGAACTCGTTACCTGTATAAAAGACACCTGTCCACACACTCAATCAAACAGACTCCAACCTCTCCACAATGGCCAAGACCAGAGAGCTGTGTAAGGACATCAGGGTAAAATTGTAGACCTGTACAAGGCTGGGATGGGCTACAGGACAATAGGCAAGCAGCTTGGTGAGAAGGCAACAACTGTTGGCGCAATTATTAGAAAATGGAAGAAGTTCAAGATGACGGTCAATCACCCTCTGTCTGGGGCTCCATGCAAGATCTCACCTCGTGGGGCATCAATGATCATGAGGAAGGTGAGGGATCAGCCCAGAACTACACGGCAGGACCTGGTCAATGACCTGAAGAGAGCTGGAACCACAGTCTCAAAGAAAACCATTAGTAACACTCTACGCCATTATGGATTAAAATCCTGCAGTGCACGCAAGGTCCCCCTGCTCAAGCCAGCACATGTCCAGGCCCGTCTGAAGTTTGCAAATGACCATCTGGATGATCCAGAGGAGGAATGGGAGAAGGTCATGTGGTCTGATGAGACAAAAATAGAGCTTTTTGGTCTAAACTCCACTCGCCGTGTTTGGAGGAGGAAGAAGGATGAGTACAACCCCAAGAACACCATCCCAACCGTGAAGCATGGAGGTGGAAACATCATTCTTTGGGGATGCTTTTCTGCAAAGGGGACATGACGACTGCACCATATTGAGGGGAGGATGGATGGGTCCATGTATCGCGAGATCTTGGCCAACAACCTCCTTCCCTCAGTAAGAGCATTGAAGATGGGTCGTGGCTGGGTCTTCCAGCATGACAACGACCCGAAACACACAACCAGGGCAACTAAGGAGTTGCTCCGTACGAAGCATCTCAAGGTCCTGGAGTGGCCTAGCCAGTCTCCAGACCTGAACCCAATAGAAAATCTTTGGAGGGAGCTGAAAGTCCGTATGGCCCAGCGACAGCCCCGAAACCTGAAGGATCTGGAGAAGGTCTGTATGGAGGAGTGGGCCAAAATCTCTGCTGCAGTGTGTGCAAACCTGGTCAAGAAATACAGGAAATGTATGATCTCTGTAATTGCAAACAAAGGTTTCTGTACCAAATATTCAGTTCTGCTTTTCTGATGTATCAAAAACTTATGTCATGCAATAAAATGCTAACGAAATAACATCATAAATATTTCCTTACCTTTGATGATCTTTCATCAGAATGCAGTGCAAGGAATCCTAGTTCCGCAATAAATCGTTGTTTTGTTCGATAATGTCCATTAAAAGTTGGCGCCGGTCCAGGCGAACTCGGACGAAAGCTTCAAAAAGTTATATTCCAGGTCGAATAAACCTGTCAAACTAAGTAGAGAATCTTCAGGATGTTATTATCATATATATCCAATAATGTTCCAACCGTAGCATTCGTTTTTGTCTAAAGAGTAATGGAACGCAAGGCGATATAATAAGTACTGTGCGTCTCCAGGAACTGCCATTCTGACAGACCAGTGACTCAAATAGCTGCCATCTGGTCCCACATCACACTAGGGGCTTCATTCCACGTTCTACTGACTGTTGACATCTAGCGAAAGGCGTAGGAAGTGCGAACAGATCCATATCTTATTTGGATGTGAATAGGCGATGAGTTGAAAATCAACCAGCCCCAGAATTTCCACTTCCTGTTTGGAAGTTTGCCTGCCCTATGAGTTCTGTTATTCTCACAGACATAATTCAAACAGTTTTAGAAACTTCAGATAGTTTTATATCCAATAGTAATAATAATTTGCATATATTAGCATCTGGGACAGAGTAGCAGGCAGTTTACTCTGGGCACCTTATTCATCCAAGCTACTCAATAATGCCCCTCTGTCACCAAGAAGTTAACACAGTGTCCAAAGAAGGGCCAGATGTATACAGAATGGTGTCGTCTGCGTAGAGGTGGATCAAAGAATCACCCACAGCAAGAGCGACATCATTGATATATACAGAGAAGAGAGTCGGCCTGAGAATTGAACCTTGTGGAAACCCCCATAGAGACTGCCAGAGGTCCGAACCACAGGCCCTCCGATTTTACACACTGAACTATATCTGAGAAGTAGTTGGTGAACCAGGCGAGGCAGTCATTTGAGAAACCAAGGCTGTTGAGTCTGCCGATAAGAATACTGACGTCTTGATGTCTATAGTATTCTCTTGGGTATGCAATCTGGTTTCTGTTCAGGTTAAGGTTATGTGTCACTGCAACCTTAAAGGTCCTCAATGATGTCACCATTGCCTTTGATTCTAAGCAATATTGTGCTGTATTTTTATTGACTTGGCCAAAGCTTTGATAAGGTATTCCATTCCATCCTTGTGGGCCGGCTAAGGAGTATTGGTGTCTCTGAGGGGCCTTAGGCCTGGTTTGCTAACTACCTCTCTCAAAGAGTGCAGTGTATTAAGTCAGAAAATCTGCTGCCTCAGCCATTGCCTGTCACCAAGGGAGTACCACAAGGCTCAATCCTAGGCCCCACGCTCTTCTCAATTTACAACAACATAGCTCAGGCAGTAGGAAGCTCTCTCATCCATTTATATGCAGATGATACAGACTTACACTCAGCTGGCCTCTCCCCGGATTTTGTGTTAAATGCTCTCCAACGAAGTTTTCTTAGTGTCCAACAAGCTTTCTCTACCCTTCACCTTGTAATGAACACCTCCAAAACAAACGTCATATGGTTTTATAAGAAGAATGCCCCTCTTCCCACAGGTGTTATCACTACCTCTGAGGGTTTAGATCTTGAGGTAGTCACCTCATACCATTACTAGGGCGTATGGCTAGACGGTGCACTGTCCTTCTCTCAGCACATATCAAAGCTGCAGGCTAAAAGTTAAATCTAGACTTTGTTTCCTCTATTGTAATCGCTCTTCTTTTTCCCCAGCTGCCAAACTAACCCTGATTCAGCTATATTACAGAGACAAAATGTATAGATCGGCAGGTGCTCTCGACCGGATAGATGTTCTTTAGCATTCAGCCATCAGATTTGCTACCAATGCCTCTTATAGGACACATCACTGCACTCTATACTCCTCTGTAAACTGGTCATCTCTGTATACCCGTCACAAGACCCACTGGTTAATGCTTATTTATTAAACCCTCTTAGGCCTCACTCCCCCCTATCTGAGATATCTACTGCAGCCCTCATCCTCCACATACAACACCCGTTCTGCCAGTCACATTCTGTTAAAGGTCCCCAAAGCACACACATCCCTGGGTCGCTGCAGCTAGCAACTGGAACGAGCTGCAACAAACACTCAAACTGGACAGTTTTATCTCTTCATTCAAAGACTCAATCATGAACACTCTTACTGACAGCTGTGGCTGCTATGTGTGATAGATTGTTGTCTCTTCCTTCTTGACCTTTTGTGCTGTTGACTGTGCCCAATAATGTTTACACCATGTTTTGTGCTGCTACCATGTTGTGTTTCTACCATGTTGTTGTTTCGTTGTGTTGCTACCATGCTATGTTGTCATGTGTTGCTGCCTTGCTTTGTTGTTGTCTTAGGTCTCTCTTTATGTAGTGTTGTGTTGTCTCTCTTGTTGTGATATGTGTTTTGTCCTATATTTATATTGTATTTATTTATTTATTTTAATCCCAGGCCCCAGTCCCCGCAGGAGGCCTTTTGCCTTTTGGTAGGCCGTCATTGTAAATAAGAATTTGTTCTTAACTGACTTGCCTTGTTAAATAAATGTTAAATAAATAAAATAAATTACATAATTACATTATATAATTGAAATGTCATTATTTATTTTTCCATATTTTCCTAATTTGTTTCTGTGATAAAAAAAAATACAATTAACACTAAAATTAAATTCTTTAAGAGTCCTGTGTAGTATTTTAGCATTTTGATACTTTGTGCAAGGCAACTGATGAGCATTAAAAACTTTGGCTGGAACTTCCCGAGTGGCGCAGTGGTCTAAGACACTGTATCTCAGTGCAAACTGCATTTCTGCAGATGCCGGTTCGAGACCCGTGCCGGCCACGACCAGAAGACCCATGAGGCGATGCACAATTGGTCCAGCGTTGTCCGAGTCAGGGGAGGGTTTGGCCGGCCGGGATGTCCTTGTCCTATCGCACAGTAGCGACTCCTGTGGTGGGCTAGGCGCATGCACGCTGACACGGTCACCAGGTGCATGATGTTTCCTCCAAGACAAAATGTTTTTTTGTGGATGGGTATAATTTGCATGTATGAAATGTATAATAGTAATATTTAAAAATACTAAATCGTGTAATTTTGTATACATTTATTTAAATTTGCATCGAGTCGCTTCTGGTAAAGTCGGCTGAATTCTGGTAGACGGAAACGGACAGATGTACTTGGGCCGATTCTGGGCGTCATTCATTTTAATTCCGGGCCGAGTCGGACACCTGATTCCGTGCCGATTCAATCCATAGGGCCGTTTCCGAGACCGATTCCTCATTGCTAACTGGGGCTCCTGTAGGCTACCCGCGCACATTCATCCACTCACAAAATAATTTCACCATCCAAACCCCAACAACAAACCCCAACAGTGCACTGTGCACCTGCAATTTGAGTGGAAAGAGACATCAGTTACAAAACCCTTACTTGTATTGGAATGGCATTCTGCGATTGTCATTAGGCCTACACTTGTAGCCTAAATTGATGCATCTACTGTTGTCCACGAGCGCCTCGGTCTTGGCCACCCATCTTTGCCTTGTCTGCAAGCGTCTCCGCAACCCATCTCTGCCTTGACAAAATGTAAGTGTACTCAAACCACAACGCAATTTTGAGCGTATACCACCCGGTTTCTCGTCAAAACATTTTTTAATGCGGCTATGCAGTAATGTTAAATAATGTTGTAATAGACTATAGTTTTTTGGGCATGTTGTATTAATTGTGATAGGCTGGCATTTTACAGGTACGGCGTACCCCCTCTTTTTATTTTGCCGGGACACCGTACCGGACCATAATGCCTTACTTTCACCCCTGGCCTTAATGAGTAATCACTGAGGTTTACAGCAACCTGAGATAAAGTATGCACTCTAGTGTGGTTGGCATTATATTTTCTATCGGTGCATTATAAAGTTAGAATAATATCCTAGAGCTGAAATTGGCTGTCTTTAACCATCAACCTAAATGCACACAATGCTCTCCATGGAATTGGAAATATCAGAATATCTGTGGGCTTATTTCTTACAATCCAAGACCCAGTATAGTACAGTATGTACCCTTTTATTGCACCACCATGTGCAGACTTGGAAATTGCCATCATTTTGAATCCCCAGGGTTAGCAATGTGCAATGGGAGCAGTTTGAAGTGGTGTAAAGAACTTAAGTAGTATTTTCAAGTATTTTTACTCAAGTAGTTTTTTTGGGATATCTGAACTTTTTACTCCATACATTTACCATGACACCCAAAAGTACTCGTTACATTTTGAATGCTTAGCAGGACAGGAAAATGGTCTAATTCACACACTTTTCAAGAAAACATCCATGGTCATCCCTACTGCCTCTGATTTGGCGGACTCATTGAACACATGCTTCGCTTTTATATGAAGTGTTGGAGTATGCCCATGGCTATCCGTAAATAAAATAAAAACAAGAAAATGATGCCATATAATTTGCTTAGTATAAGGAATTTGAAATTATTTACACTTTTACTTTTGACACTTAAGTATATTTTAGCAATTACTTTAACTTTTGATACTTAAGTATATTTAAAACCAAATACTTTTACTCAGGTAGTATTGTACTGGGCGACTTTCACTTCTACTTGAGTCATTTTCTATTAAGGTATCTTTACTTTTACTCAAGTATGACAATTGGGTACTTTTCCCACCACTGGCAGTTTGATCAAACAGGATGTTCTATCTAAAGATTGAGATTATTATGCGAGTTGAACCTCCATCCACATCAACCGCACTGCTGCCTCGTCAGTAGGCCATATAAATGCATATGGTTGTCTACATAGGAGGTGATCTATCTACACTGTGCCTTCGTTGATCTGGAGTATTGAATTGTTGCCTTTGCTGAATTAGGTAGGACAGATGGCTCAAAAACACAGACTGAAATTACTTCAGAAATTAGCCATTGTAAATCCCAACACATTAAATACTGCAAGCTACTGTGAAAACGAAAGACAATGATTGAATACGTAAGCTGGAACATTGCATCATTATGCTTCTGTTGAGGTAAAGCTACAGTTATGGATATATACCAGCAAGATCCAACTGTTATCGACAAAAGCCCCAAACCCCTTAATTATACATCACTTCTGCCCTACCCTGAATTCAAAATCTAATTGAAAGGCTAGTATGCTCTAACCCCAATGGAACTAACTAGCGACTGCGCATAATTACTGTAGATGACGTGGTTAGTTTCAAGGATTTTAAGACCATTGACCTTCGTTTTTCAGAGATGAAAATGGAAAACAATCCAATTAACTTAAACAGACATCCTCTCTACCGTATGCCAATTGAATGGATATTAAATCATATTATGTTATGATTCTCAATGCATAACTGTATTAATTTCACTTCGGCATTCCTCACCTCCAACCTCTACATTTCTCTAAAGAAGACAGTCCTCGAGTTGCTGAAGATAATATCAATACTGAGGCAGGCTATAGTGCAAATGTCTATTCTCATGTTAGCCCTCTGTTGATGAGCTGGAAATGCCAGGGCCCGAATTCAGATAGGAATCATCAACTCTGGTGTTATGGCCGTGTCAATAACCACAATAATATTAACATTAGGTCAGGGTTAACATGTCAGTGTTGTCTTGACTAATAGATAGTTTACAACATGAGACTCTCCTTTCTCACTCGCACACTTCAGAGACACGAAATCAATAGCGACTTCATCCAATCATAAGGAGTGTCTGTCATTCAGCAACGATGCCGAAGCATTGTCTGAAATTATTAATATGGGGGAATGCGTCACCGTTTCTGTACTACAACTGTTGCTCTGAAATATGTGAAATGATCAGGCCAACAGTTTAATTAAAAAAATAAATATTTCACCTTTATTTAACCAGGTAGGCTAGTTGAGAACAAGTTCTCATTTACAACTGCGACCTGGCCAAGATAAAGCATAGCAGTGTGAACAGACAACAACACAAAGTTACACATGGAGTAAACAATAAACAAGTCAATAACACAGTAGAACATTTTTTAAAAGAGTCTATATATATTGTTCAATGCAGCGGCAGTAAATTAGGGTACCAGTAAATTGTGGAAGTTAGACCAGGCGTACAAATATACCGTACATTGTGGTGCGTTCCAGGGGGGGCAAGGGGTTCATTGCTGTACCCCCCTGAAAACCTCTACTTAAAGTAAAAGTAGCCTTCTTAAGAAACTACTCAATTATGAGAAAATAAGTATCTGGTCAGAAAACTACTTAAGTACTAGTTACAAATGTACTGATTTGCCTAGTTAAATAAAGGTACAAAATTTTTTAAAATCACTCCCCCCCTCGATTTCCCAGACTCCAATGTCCTGTCCGCCCGGTGAATGGAAAATCCATCGAGTTGGATAGCAGTGGGGGTTATCTTGTCTGAGAGCCATGTTTCTGAAAAGTAAAGAATATTGTAATTCCGAGAGTCCCGTTGGTAGTGAATTCGCAATCAGAGGTCATCCATCTTACTATCAAGAGACTACATTCGCCAGTTGAATGGATGGAAGAGGTGGCTGGTTTTCACCCTTAATCACACTCTGTAACGCTGGCGTTTCCTCTTGGGTAGCCCACTGGGTTGTAATTACAAAAATAATTTCACATGACCATCCCCTTGTACTGTAAAATAAATGTAACACCATCCCCCCTCATAAAATTAACTAAAAATAATTGTACGACTACAAATAACAATAACTGTGTTTATAAATGTGGATATGTACTTCACTTTTGTGGCACAGTCGATGCAACACAGGGCTATGGGCCAGAAGGTTGAGGGTTCGCCGAACACCACAGAGGAACTCACTCTCCCTGCCTGTTTCATTAGTTCACAATCTTTCGCCGGTTGCAGACAATGATCAGCTAGGGGGAAATCTGATTTTCAACATTTTGATGGATATTATCCACAAACAGGTTTCTGTGCCAACGCACCACATAACCAATAAACAAAACCAAAACACTCCAACTTCAGGCACTTCAATATCATGGTTGTGGTGTTTTGTAAAATATGTTTCTTTCCTTTCAACAAATTGCCACTGCACAATTTGGACTAATTGATTGTATTTGTCAGTTAAAAATATATATATACACAAATAATTTAAAACGTTACCGGGATTACACAATAAAGTCGGGGACTTATTTCCATTTTGGACCCTACATTTGCTACAGCATATGCTACAGTAATACAGTGCATTCAGAAAGTATTCAGACCCCTTGACTTTTTCCACATTTTGTTACATTACAGCCTTATTCTAAAATTGCTAAAAAATCATTTTTTCCCCTCATCAATCTACACACAATACCCCATAATAATAAAGCAAAAACAGGTATAATTTTTTTGTTGCAAATGTATTAAAAACAGATATACCTATATACCTATAAGTATTTAGACCCTTTGATACGAGACTCGAAATTGAGCTCAGGTGCATCCTCTTTCCAATGATCATCTTTGAGATGTTTAAACAACTTGATTTGAGTCCACCTGTGGTAAATTCAATTGATTGGACATGATTTGGAAAGGCACAGCACTGTCTATATAAGGTCCCACAGTTGACAGTGCATGTCAGAGCAAAAACCAAGCCATGAGGTCGAAGGAATTGTTCACAGAGCTCCAACACATGATTGTGTCAAGGCACAGATCTGGGGAGGGGTACCGAAACATCTCTGCAGCATTGAAGGTCCCCAAGAACACAGTGGCCTCAATCATTCTTAAATGGAAGAAGTTTGGAACCACCAAAACTCTTCCTAGAGCTGGCAGCCCGGCCAAACTGAGCAAACGGAGGAGAAGGGCCTTGGTCAGGGAGGTGACCAAGAACCTGATGATCACTCTGATAGAGCTCTAGAGTTCCAGAAGGACAACCATCTCTGCAGCACTCCACCAATCAGGCTATTATGGTAGAGTGGCCAGACGGAAGCCACTCCTCAGTAAAAGGCACATAACAGCCCGCTTGGAGTTTGCCAAAAGGCACCTAAAGGACTCTCAGACCATGAGAAACAAGAGTCTCTGGTCTGATGAAACCAAGATTGAACTCTTTGGCCTGAATGCTAAGTGTCACGTCTGGAGGAAACCAGGCAACATCCCTAAGGTGAAGCATGGTGGTGGCAGCATCATGCTGTGGGGATGTTTTTCAGTGGCAGCAACTGAGAGACTAGCGAGGACCGAGGGAAAGATGAATGGAGAAAAATACAGAGAGATCCTTGATGAAAACCTGCTCCAGAGCGATCAGGACCTCAGACTGGGAGGCAAAGGTTAGGAGCAAACAACCCTAAGCACACAGCCAAGACAACGCAGGAGTGGCTTCGGGACAAGTCTCTGAATGTCCTTGAGTGGCCCAGCCAGAGCCTGGACTTGAAACTGATCGAACATCTCTGGAGAGACCTGAAAATAGCTGTGCAGCAAAGCTCCCCATCCAACCAGACAGAGCTTGAGAGGATCTGCAGAGGAGAATAGGAGAAACTCCCCAAATACAGGTGTGCCAAGCTTGTCGCGTCTTAACCAAGATGACTCGAGGCTGTAATCGCTGCCAAAGGTGCTTCAACAAAGTACTGAGTAAAGGGTCTGAATACTTATGTAAATGTGATATTTTTAATTTTTTTTAATGAATTTGCCAAAAATTCTGAAACCTGTTTTTGCTTTGTCATCAGGTGTGTAGATTGGTGGGGGGGGGGAAACAATTCAACCCATTTTAGAATAAGGCTGTAACGTAACAAAAAGTCATGGGGTCTGAATACTTTCCGAATGCACTGTATAAGGACTGAATGTGTGTCTAATTTACACATCTCCACCTGGCTTCCAGAGGTCACCTTATCTTTTAACATAGGGTTTTTCTGTCATGCGTAATGTTTTATTTCAATTTAACCCTAATTTTACCAGTTAACTGAGAACACATTCTCATTTACAGCAACAACCTGAGGAATAGTAAAATGGGGGGGGGGGGGGGGGGGGGGGGGGGGGTGAATGAGCCAATGGGAAGCTGGGGATGATTAGGTGGCCATGATGGTATGAGGTCCAGATTAGCCAGGACACAGGGGTTAACACCCCTACTTTTACGCCACAGAGAGTCAGGGCATCCATTTAATGTACCATCCGAAAGACGGCACAGTGCAATATACCCGATCACTGCCCTGGGGTTTTCACTCCACCTTTGTACTTAATTGATGAATTAAGGTCACTAATTAGTAAGGAATTCCCCTCACCTGGTTGTCTAGGTTTTAATTGAAAGAAAAAAAGAAAAACCTGCAGACACTTGGCCCACCATGGAATGAGTTTGAAACCCTGCTTCAGAATGACACTTCTGGTTTGTGTGGGAAATACCGGGTTACCTGGGAGAAAAGCTATTATTCTCGGGATGGAACATTTGTAATATACTGAAAAAATATTCAACCTTAGTCTGTAGCTTATTCTTTAGATGTTTTGGGCTGCTGGTACACCATGGTGTGCAGGCATAATCTAAGTGACACTGAACTAGTGCACTTGCCAGAGTCTTTAGGGTGTCTATAGGTGTCCATCAAATTAGCAACAGATTTTCATGCAAATATTCTAAAATCTGCATAAAAACATTTCTGTCATGCCTGCTCCCGCTCCCGTCGCATCTCGTCTCCAAACGTCTGTCCTTACAGAATGCTGACCACACAATGGGAAGCATCAGGGTTTTTTTTTGTTTTGTTTTTTGGTGCCACTGCCGGAGGAACCGGGGGTGCCTCAGCCGACTCGTCGGGCTCCCACGCCTCACCCGGCTCATCAGGCTCCCACGCCTCAGCGGGATTGTTAGGCTTTCACGTCTCAGCCGGATCATCGGGCTCCCATGCCTTAGCTGGCTCATCGGGCTTCTACCCGGCCCGTCAGGCTCGCCCAGGTGGAACGCCAGGTGGCCCCCCTAGAGGAGGGGGGGTACTGTCGCGCCTGCTCCCGCTCCCCCTCACTGGTGCTCGAGGGTGCCAGGATGCCCATCATTACGCACACCTGTCACCTTCATTACGCGCATCAGCGCTTCATTGGACTCACCTGTACTCCTTCACATTTTGATTGCCTGGCTACTTTACTAAAACAATAATTGTCCACCTCATGGTTCAGCTGTTGGGAGATTCGAGTACTAAATGCTTCAGGGCATTGCATGCATATGCCTTATGGCTTAGGTGTCCACTGTATGATATTAATATTAATATAAATATATATATATACCATTACCAGTCAAACATTTGGACACACCCACTCATTCAAGGGTTTTTCTTTATTTGACTATTTTCTACATTGTAGAATAATAGTGAAGACATCAAAACAAGGAAATAACACACATGGAATCATGCAATAACCAAAAAAGTGTAAATCAAATCAAATTATATGTTTTATATTTTAGATGCTTCAAAGTAGCCACCCTTTGTGCAAAGCTGTCATCAAGGCATTCTTGGCATTCTCTCAACCAGCTTCATGAGGTAGTCACCTGGAATGCATTTCAATTAACAGGTGTGCCTTGTTAAAAGTTGATTTTGTGGAATTTCTTTCCTTCTTAACAAAACTTCTTAGGGCTAGGTGTCCCAACTTCCGGTGAAACTGGAAGGTGCAAAATTCAAATAAATAATCATAAAAATGATGGATATTAAACATTTATGTACATACAAGTGTCTTATATTGGTTGAAAGCTAAAATGATTGTTAATCTAACTGCACTGTCCGATTTACAGTAGCCATTAGGAGCGAAAGCATGCCATGCGATTGTTTGGGGACGGCGCTCCACAACAAAATATTTTTCCACCAGCACAGGTTTCATAAATTCAGAAAAATACTTTTAGAAAATCTTCCTCTGATTTGTCATCCAAAGGGTCCCAGCTATAACATGTAGTGTCGCTTTGTTTTGTTAGATAAAATCCTTCCTTATATCCCAAAAAGTTGGTTTAGTTGGCACCATCGATTTGAGTAATCCACTCGTTCAACATGCAGAGATAGGAATCTGAAAATCTACCCCTAAACATTTTTATTGACTCCTCAGATACCCTAGAATGTAATCAAACTATAATATTTCATATGGAAAGAAGTATGTTCAATAGGAAACCAATTTTAGCAGGTGCGTTCTGTCTTCGTCGCGCGTGCATACACGAATTTCCAAGACTGTGTCCCTGTACTAAAACTGTTCTATCTCATTCGTTTTGGAAGTTACAAGCCTGAACCCTTGAACATATACTGCTGACACTCTGTGGAAGCCATATGAATTGCATCCTGGGAGATAGAATTCATTATTTCCCTGTACTTTCCATTGTAAGAGCATGGGCTCTCAAACAAAAAAACATTCTGGTTGATTTTCTTTGGAGTTCCTCCTACCATATTTATTGTGTTATAGTCTCCTACATTATTTTAACATTCTACAACCGTCAGAGTGTGTTCTTTCCAATGGTACCAATTATATGCATATCCTGGCTTCAGGGCCTGAGCAACAAGCAGTTTACATCGGGCACGTCAGTCAGGTGGAAATTGAGAAAAAAGGACCCTAGGCCTAACTTAATGCGTTTGAGCCATATCAGTTGTGCTGTGAAAAGGTAGAGGTGGTATACAGAAGATAGCCCTATTTGGTAAACGACCAAGTCCATATTATGGCAAGAACAGCTCAAATAAGCAAAGAGAAACAACAGTCCATCAGTACTTTAAGCCATGATGGTCAGGCAATACGGAAAATTTCAAGGACTTTGAAAGTTTCTTCAAGTGCAATCGCAAAACCCATCAAGCGCTATGATGAAACTGGCTCTCATGAGGACCACCACAGGAAAGGAAGACCCAGTTACCTCTGCTGCAGAGGATAAGTTCATTAGAGTTAGCAGCCCAAATAAATGCTTCACAGAGTTCAAGTAACAGACACATCTCAACATCAACTGTTCAGAGGAGACTGAGTGAATCAGGCCTTCATTGTCGAATTGCTGCAAAGAAACCACTACTAAAGGATTAGAAGAAGAGACTTGCTTGGGCCAAGAAACATGAGCAATGGACATTAGACCGGTGGAAATCTGTCCTTTGGTTTGATGAGTCCAAATTTGAGATTTTTGGTTCCAACCTCTGTGTCTTTGCGAGTAGGTGAACGGATGACTGGGAAGCATGGAGTAGGAGGTGTGATGGTGTGCGGGTGCTTTTCTGGTGACACTGTCATCGATTTATTTAGAATTCAAGGCACACTTAACCAGCATGACTACCACAGCATTCTGCAGGGATACGCCATCCCATCTGGTTTGCGCTTAGTGGGACTATAATTTGTGTAAGGGCTATTTGACCAAGAAGGAGAGTGATGGAGCGCTGCATTAGATGACCTGGCCTCCACAATCACCCAACCTCAAACCAATTGAGATGGTTTGGGATGAGTTGGAACGCAGAGTGAAGGAAATGCAGCCAACAAGTGCTCAGCATATGTGGGAACTCCTTCAAGACTTTTGGAAAAGCATTCCAGATGAAGCTGGTTGAGAGAATGCCAAGAGTGTGCAAAGCTGTCATCAAGGCAAAGGGTGGTTACTTTGAAGAATCTAAAATATATTTTAATTTGTTTAACACTTTTTTGGTTACTACAGGATTCCATGTGTTATTTCATAGTTTTGATGTCTTCACTAATATTGTACAATGTAGAAAATAGTCCAAATAAAGAAAAAACATTGAATGAGTAGGTGTGTCCAAACTTTGGACTGGTACTATATATATCTTATATAAAGAAAGAGAATCTTCGGCCTAGCCCCAGAGAGATAGAGATATGCCGGCGGCATGCTATGAGACCGACATGTATTTCTTTATGTCATGGCTACTGCGTCTGATATGCAGATATAGAGGAGGCATATTCATTAATTGTCTATCAGACTATTTGGTATATGTTTTGATTATAGGAGTAACTCTGATAGGCCTGAAACATTCTTCCTAACCTCAAGTTCAACTGTTGGTGTAAGTTGGAGCGTCGGTGCACATTGTCTTCGTATCGTAGGCTTGCAGTAGCTAAAGCTTAATAATAGCCACACCACACCAAACCTTGACAAAAGTTTCCAAACTTTATTTGGGTAATAGCAGAAGTAAGTCAAGCCATTTCTTATGAAACAATACAAGCAGGCTATTATACAGTTTTGCTGCAAACACAGCATTACAGTTGCATTACACTTGGTTTAAACCTTCACAAAAGTTTTGAGGAGGCAATATTGCAGTAATTACCAACAAAGACAAGACCCTGTCATACCCAACCAATGACAGAAAGGCTAATGCTATTTATTTTACAACATACCTACTTATAGCTTATCATAAACTAAATAAGGAGCACACGATTAAAAATGTAAATTAGCCAATGAAAATGTCTCAAACATAATTAAACCACACACTGGTGTGGAACTGGTTTCGATTAATAAATAGGCTTACAATAATAACAATGATATACAATAATAATAATGATAATACAAATTATTATAAATAAATGTACATTTCAAAATTGCATCCTACCTGAATAGGGAGTTGCTCAGTAGCCTACATTCTTCTCATCTTAGTCCACTACAATATTAAAACTTCTATTAAATTTCCCTTGTAGGCTTTTCACTATACGCATTATCTTTTTCCTCTAACTTTTGTTTTACTTCCAAGAAAAAGGCCTACATCTTCACAATCAACAGTAGCTTAGGCCAAGGCTCCTCTAATGGCTCTCTATCTCTCTCTCTCCTCAGCAGCAGGCACGCAAGGCGTGAAAGAATGGTGCTGGAGCGCAAATTCAGGGTGTATGTCATGACAGACAGCCAAAATAAGACCCTCGATATTTATAGAAAGGACCATCAACCTCTGTCATGTACTGTCATGTTGTGTCTTGTCTCTGTCCTTTCCCTTCACCCTGTCTCCCTCTGCTGGTCGTTGTTAGGTTACCTTTTCTCCCCCGCTTTCCCCCAGCTGTTCCTTGTCTCCTCTTGACTACCTCGTCACCCCTTCTCCCACCTGTTCCCCTTTTCCCTCTGATTAGTCCCCTATATCTCTCTCTGTTTTTGTTCCTGTCCTTGTCGGATTCTTGTTTGTTGTGTTTCATGCCTGAACCAGACTGTCGTCATGTTTGCTGTAACCTTGTCTTGTCCTGTCGGAATCTGCCGGTCCGTCTGAGCCTACCTATGTTTGGTAATTAAAGAAGCTCTGTTTAAGTTAATTCGCTTTTGGGTCCTCATTCACGCACCGTAACAGAAGAATCCGACCAAGAATGGACCCAGCGACTTCGGATCCTCTCCACTCAGCCGTCGGGATCCAGGGAGCGATGCTAGGCAGACACGAGCAGGAAGTGTCTGCTGCTCGACATGCCGTTGAGACCCTGGCCACCCAAGTCTCCAACCTCACAGAACAGGTTCACCATCTCCGCCTCGATCCACCGGCCACTTCCAGGGCTTTCGAATCTCCGGAGCCCAGAATCAATAACCCGCCGTGTTACTCTGGGGAGCCCACTGAATGCCGCTCGTTCCTCACCCAGTGTGATATTGTGTTTTCTCTCCAGCCCAACACTTACTCCAGGAGCACTGCTCGTGTCGCCTACGTCATATCTCTCCTTATTGGACGGGCTCGTGAGTGGGGCACGGCAATCTGGGAGGCAAGGGCTGAGTGTACTAACCAGTATCAGGACTTTAAGGAGGAGATGATACGGGTTTTTGATCGATCTGTTTTTGGGGAGGAGGCTTCCAGGGCCCTGTCTTCCCTATGTCAAGGCAATCGATCCATAACAGACTACTCTATTGAGTTTCGCACTCTTGCTGTCTCCAGTGGCTGGAACGAGCCGGCCTTGCTCGCTCGTCTTCTGGAGGGTCTCCGCGCAGAGGTAAAGGATGAGATTCTCTCCCGGGAGGTTCCTTCCAGCGTGGATTCCTTGATTGAACTCGCTATTCGCATTGAGCGACGGGTTGATCTTCGTCACCGAGCTCGTGGAAAGGAGCTCGCGCTCTCCGTCGCCCCCCTCTCCGCATCACTACCATCTTCCTCTGCCGGCTCGGGTGCTGAGCCCATGCAGCTGGGAGGTATCCGCATCTCGACTAAGGAGAGGGAACGGAGAATCACCAACCGCCTCTGTCTCTATTGCGGTTCTGCTGGTCATTTTGTCACTTCATGTCCAGTAAAAGCCAGAGCTCATCAGTAAGCGGAGGGCTACTGGTGAGCGCTACTACTCCTGTCTCTCCTTCAAGATCCTGCACTACCTTGTCGGTCCATCTACGCTGGACCGGTTCGTCAGCTTCCTGCAGTGCCTTAATAGACTCTGGGGCGGAGGGCTGTTTTATGGACGAGACCTGGGCTCGGGAACATGACATTCCTCTCAGACAGTTAAAGGAGCCCACGGCCTTGTTCGCCCTGGATGGTAGTCCTCTCCCCAGGATTCAGCGTGAGACGCTACCTTTAACCCTCACTGTTTCTGGTAATCATAGTGAAACCATTTCTTTTTTAATTTTTCGTTCACCTTTTACACCTGTTGTTTTGGGCCATCCCTGGGTAGTTTGTCATAATCCTTCCATTAATTGGTCTAGTAATTCTATCCTCTCCTGGAACGTCTCTTGTCATGTGAAATGTTTAATGTCTGCTATCCCTCCTGTTTCCTCTGTCTCTTCTTCACAGGAGGAGCCTGGTGATTTGACAGGGGTGCCGGAGGAATATCACGATCTGCGCACGGTGTTCAGTCGGTCCAGGGCCACCTCTCTTCCTCCACACCGGTCGTATGATTGTAGTATTGATCTCCTTCCGGGAACCACCCCCCCCCCCGGGGTAGACTATACTCTCTGTCGGCTCCCGAACGTAAGGCTCTCGAAGATTATTTGTCTGTAGCTCTTGACGCCGGTACCATAGTCCCCTCCTCCTCTCCCGCCGGAGCGGGGTTTTTTTTTGTCAAGAAGAAGGACGGGTCTCTGCGCCCCTGCATAGATTATCGAGGGCTGAATGACATAACAGTGAAGAATCGTTATCCGCTTCCTCTTATGTCTTCAGCCTTCGAGATCCTGCAGGGAGCCAGGTTTTTCACTAAGTTGGACCTTCGTAACGCTTACCATCTCGTGCGCATCAGGGAGGGGGACGAGTGGAAGACGGCGTTTAACACTCCGTTAGGGCACTTTGAATACCGGGTTCTTCCTTTCGGCCTCGCTAACGCTCCAGCTGTCTTTCAGGCATTAGTCAATGATGTCCTGAGAGACATGCTGAACATCTTTGTTTTCGTTTACCTTGACGATATCCTGATTTTTTCACCGTCACTCCAGATTCATGTTCAGCACGTTCGACGTGTCCTCCAGCGCCTTTTAGAGAATTGTCTTTTTGTGAAGGCTGAGAAGTGCACTTTTCATGCCTCCTCCGTCACATTTCTCGGTTCTGTTATTTCCGCTGAAGGCATTAAGATGGATCCCGCTAAGGTCCAAGCTGTCATTGATTGGCCCGTCCCTAAGTCACGCGTCGAGCTGCAGCGCTTTCTCGGCTTCGCGAACTTCTATCGTCGTTTCATCCATAATTTCGGTCAGGTGGCAGCTCCTCTCACAGCCCTTACTTCTGTCAAGACGTGCTTTAAGTGGTCCGTTTCCGCCCAGGGAGCTTTTGATCTCCTCAAGAATCGTTTTACATCCGCTCCTATCCTTGTTACACCTGACGTCTCTAGACAGTTCGTTGTCGAGGTTGACGCGTCAGAGGTGGGCGTGGGAGCCATTCTTTCTCAGCGCTCCCTCTCTGACGACAAGGTCCACCCATGCGCGTATTTTTCTCATCGCCTGTCGCCGTCGGAACGTAACTATGATGTGGGTAACCGCGAACTGCTCGCCATCCGGTTAGCCCTAGGCGAATGGCGACAGTGGTTGGAGGGGGCGACCGTTCCTTTTGTCGTTTGGACTGACCATTAGGAACCTTGAGTACATCCGTTCTGCCAAACGACTTAATGCGCGTCAGGCGCGTTGGGCGCTGTTTTTCGCTCGTTTCGAGTTCGTGATTTCTTATCGTCCGGGCTCTAAGAACACCAAGCCTGATGCTTTGTCTCGTCTCTTCAGTTCTTCAGTAGCCTCCACTGACCCCGAGGGGATTCTCCCTGAGGGGCGTGTTGTCGGGTTGACTGTCTGGGGAATTGAGAGGCAGGTAAAACAAGCGCTCACTCACACTCCGTCGCCGCGCGCTTGTCCTAGGAACCTTCTTTTCGTTCCCGTTCCTACTCGTCTGGCCGTTCTTCAGTGGGCTCACTCTGCGCGCAGACTAAGTCCGGTAACTCTCCTCCTGCCGGCCGTCTCAGGCCGCTTCCTATTCCCTCTCGACCGTGGTCTCACATCGCCTTAGATTTTGTCACCGGACTGCCTTCGTCAGCGGGGAAGACTGTTATTCTTACGGTTGTCGATAGGTTCTCTAAGGCGGCTCATTTCATTCCCCTTGCTAAGCTTCCTTCTGCTAAAGAGACGGCACAAATCATCATCGAGAATGTTTTCAGAATTCATGGCCTTCCGTCAGACGTCGTTTCGGACAGAGGTCCGCAATTCACGTCTCAATTTTGGAGGGAGTTTTGCCGTTTGATTGGGGCTTCCGTCAGTCTCTCTTCCGGCTTTCACCCCCAGTCTAACGGTCAAGCAGAACGGGCCAATCAGACTATTGGTCGCATCTTACGCAGTCTTTCTTTTCGCAACCCTGCGTCTTGGTCAGAACAGCTCCCCTGGGCAGAATACGCCCACAACTACCTTCCTTCGTCTGCGACCGGGCTATCTCCTTTTCAGAGTAGCCTCGGGTACCAGCCTCCGCTGTTCTCATCTCAGTTCGCCGAGTCCAGCGTCCCCTCCGCTCAGGCTTTTGTCCAACGTTGCGAGCGCACCTGGAAGAGGGTCAGGTCTGCACTTTGCCGTTATAGGACGCAGACTGTGAGGGCTGCTAATAAGCGTAGAACTAAGAGTCCTAGATATTGTCGCGGTCAGAGAGTTTGGCTCTCCACTCAGAACCTTCCCCTTAAGACGGCTTCTCGCAAGTTGACCCCGCGGTTCATTGGTCCGTTCCGTATTTCTCGGGTCATTAATCCTGTCGCAGTTCGACTTCTTCTTCCGCGATACCTTCGTCGCGTCCACCCGGTCTTCCATGTCTCCTGCATCAAGCCCGTCCTTCGCGCCCCCGCTCGTCTTCCCCCCCCCCCCCCCCCCATCCTTGTCGAGGGCGCACCCATCTACAGGGTCCGTAGAATTTTGGACATGCGTCCTCGGGGCCGTGGTCACCAGTACCTCGTAGATTGGGAGGGGTACGGTCCTGAGGAGAGGAGTTGGGTTCCCTCTCGGGACGTGCTGGACCGTGCGCTGATCGAGGATTTCCTCCGTTGCCGCCAGGTTTCCTCCTCGAGTGCGCCAGGAGGCGCTCGGTGAGTGGGGGGGTACTGTCATGTACTGTCATGTTGTGTCTTGTCTCTGTCCTTTCCCTTCACCCTGTCTCCCTCTGCTGGTCGTTGTTAGGTTACCTTTTCTCCCCCGCTTTCCCCCAGCTGTTCCTTGTCTCCTCTTGACTACCTCGTCACCCCTTCTCCCACCTGTTCCCCTTTTCCCTCTGATTAGTCCCCTATATCTCTCTCTGTTTTTGTTCCTGTCCTTGTCGGATTCTTGTTTGTTGTGTTTCATGCCTGAACCAGACTGTCGTCATGTTTGCTGTAACCTTGTCTTGTCCTGTCGGAATCTGCCGGTCCGTCTGAGCCTACCTATGTTTGGTAATTAAAGAAGCTCTGTTTAAGTTAATTCGCTTTTGGGTCCTCATTCACGCACCGTAACAACCTCATCACGGTGCACTTTCACCACCCTGTGGAAGTTCATTATCATTCATATAATCTGTATATTTTGGATGAACGTGTGCATGCCTACAGGAGACTTTTGAAGTAGCCTAATCAGATGAAAACATTGTGACTGGTTGTGTTTATGACATATATAAAAGGTAATGCGTTTAAAAAGTTAGCTGCTCGGATTGGAGAAGAGGCAGAGCATGAGTTAAGCTTTCCTGAATACCTGGACCTTCCGGGAGCATGCAGTATGTGGCCACATTATTATAGGATGACAGAGGAGAATGATGATCTGCAAAAGACAACGCAATCAGTATCAGAAGTTTTAAAAAAATATAGCCAGACTGGTTTGCTACTGTGCCTTTCTAGACCATATAAACTGTCGAAAGAAGGCCCACAATTGATCCAAATCAAATTTTGAGCTGTGTGTCTCATGTCTTCTCTGTTACTTCATGCGCAGTGATGCACCTGGCCTCTCCGCTGCCTATCAGCTATTCCTATTTGTTCTATCAGCTATTCCTATTTGTTTTTGTCGATTCATATAAAAATGTATGCAGCCTTGAATGATTTTATGTGTGGTATGATTGCTAGTTAACCTATTGCAGATCTGGACAAACGATCCACCTACCGCTATTGTCACTATGAATGGTGGATAGAGGGCAGGATAGACCATTAGACTGGTAGATTAAACTTACCTGCGGCATACTTAAGCAATAAGGCCCGAGTGGGTGTGGTATATGGCCAATATACCATGGCTAAAGACTGTTCATATGCACGACGCAACACGGAGTTCCTGGACACAGCCCTTCGCCGTGGTATATTGGCAATATACCACAAACCCCCAAGGTGCCTTATTGCTATTATAAACTGGTTACCAATGTAATTAGAGCACGCGCATACAAAGTAAAAATACATGTGTTGTTATACCCATGATACGCCACGGCTGTCAGCCAATCAGCATTCGAACCACCCAGGGCTCGAACCACCCAGTTTACAATAAAAGTTAGCACACGGAAAAGCAATATTGTATAAGGGAAGTACCAAAACATCTTGATATAGAGGCGGCGCATGCAAGCACATGAGGAAATTTGGCTAGGATGGAAGAAATTATATTGTAAAACCTGCAAAAAAGCGAATGTAAACCAGGGGAAAACCGCACTACCCTCCCTTGTGCCCCCCCAAAAAACACGCAACCCTCCCCAAACCCCCCCAAAAAAGTTTGACAACCCTCCCTATTTTGGACCACCCCTCACAGGATGTTCCCCCGTGATGAAAGGGGGCATGACTGAAAAAGTTTGGGAAGCACTGATTTAGCTAATGATTTGCACAAACACAGATGGGCTTCAGCCTATTAATTTGAAGCCACTATGCTGCATAAGTTAGGCTACAGGTGATAATGCTTATTGCTAAATAACACAGCAGCCTGATAATATGGACCAAAATGTTGTTAGGTTCACTTTTGGAGGGGAGATTATATTTTAAATGTTTCGGTCAGGGGGATTGTTATAGTGTACATTGCTCACTGCCTGTATTATTATTATCTTAACAGGATGCATACTCTGACAGTGAGCTTCTCCAAAGGAGCAGAGCCTAACGCCGAAGACTAACGTATTGCATGTATTGTAATCTTTTCTAATCAAAGGTTCAACATGGTGTTTTCTGTCTGAACCATGCTTGGCATGTAATTGTTTTGGAGAATGCCTATGAGAAAGTCAGTTATCCTTTCTACTCCAAATTGAATGAAAATAAGATGATGCTACTCCATGTTGAAATTGACCCATCATAATGGGTGTATGCAGATTATTGGGTATCAGAACACTTATGAAGTGCTAGTGAGCCACTTAATTTCAACCTCATATTGATTTTCAATGTGGCATACATTTAAATTGCAATCACATTTTAATGTATGTTCTTTTTTTTTTATTTAACTAGCAAGTCAGTTAAGAACAAATTCTTATTTAAAATGACGGCCTACCCCGGCCAAACCCTAACCCGGACGACGCTGGGCCAATTGTGCGCCGCCCTATGGGACCCCCAATCACGGCCGGTTGTGATACAGCCTGGAATCAAACCAGGGTCTGTAGTGACGCCTCAAGCACTGCGATGTAGTGCCTTAGACTGCTGCGCCACTCGGGAGCCCATTCTCTAGATGGCAAAACCATCCTTTCCTACAACTAAAATGTAGGCTATTGCTAGTCTAAGATGTGCTCTTAAGGTGCCAACTGTTACTCCTTAAGGTCCAAGGACTTGCTTATTTTCACAGCTTGACTTCGTCTGGCAGCCAAAACAGTCAAATACTCCATCTAAACGTGAATTGATTCTCAATTGCGATATGGTTCTAGAAACAAAGCCTTTTACTTTCATATCACATCAAAATAATTTCACAAATGTTAAATATACACTTACTGTACACTGTTTTAACCGGCATTAGCACAGTTGCAGCCGAAAGTATTTTTCTGTGACAAGTTTCTGGCGGCCTTCTACCGTTACACACAGGTGTAATGGAAGAAACGGGTCCATCAATATTAATTAATTACAACATAACTTACGGCAGTACTCACCAATGAATACGAGATGAAATAGGTACACTCCCCAAAGATCCATTTGATTTACGATGTCGTACGATTCTGTTAAAATAATTCCAGGTAAACCACCACTAACGTTACACTCATATCTTCGAAATTACACTCAAATACATCCTCATGTGGCATAGGCCTGCCTACATGTGGACTAAATTGTTACAAAAGGAATTGATGAACAAGTGCGATCCTTGTTCGCAACATTTTTCAGAATTCCGTAAATTTCCCGAAATGTGGATGGATTAATAAAATGTCATGGACATAAATCAAATAATTACGGGGTAATTGTTATGTAAAACGAAAAGAAAACCTGGTATTCTCACCGAAAGTTATTTAGGCTACACCTGTAGGGTCCGGTGTGTGAGAGTTTGTGTTTTCCCGCTGCTGTTCTTTCTCCACGGAAAGAGTGTCGTCTCCGAACGTATTCGCTGTTGGTTAATCGAGGAGAGAGTGGTCGGATGGACGAACTGTTGAGAGCGATGTAGGTGAGCATAAGCGAATGGGTTAGGATGGGGGAGCACAGAGCGGGCTACCGGAGCACAGCGGGTTACGTAGAGTGGAATGGTTCTAAGGACAGTGACACGTCCAATGTTCGAGTAAAAAAAACACACAACATAACATTGCCTCTACAAGCCTATAGTCATGTAGGTAAAGTTATATTGTACTATTTCCCAGTCGTTCTCAGATCCAGCTGGAAAAGAAGATAACTACTAATTTGGTGAAACTGACAGATAATGATGGCTGAACACCACAAAAATAGATGGTCTGACTCAATTCAACACGATGTATTACATTTTTCCTGCACTTTAATACTAGGTGTTGAATTCAAATCAATTTAAAACAATGTTTGTCCCAGCTTCGTGTGGAAACTGTGGCAGCATTTCTTATTCGGATTTAAGTCAATTGGAAATACAAACTGTAAACCCTGAAATTACTCTGAGACAGAATTCAGTAGGGAAAATGAATGAGAGTAATAAAAAGCAGTGCTAAAACAAAACCATGTTTTGGCTGGATAAAATTGATATCAAATCTATAATAGATAAGCTCCTGGGGGGAAACTAATATTTGTTTTTGGGCACTAAGATAATAATTTGATCCTGTCTACTTCCATATCTGTTTATTATTTCAATCTTGTTTATAGAATACTTTTCTCAGTCATGGTTTTGTTTTCCATTCTTGGCTCTTGTTGTGTGCTATATTGGAAGAGACTACCAGATTAAATGACAGCTGGTCAATTTCTAGGTTGTTTTGTGAGCATCACCCAAGACAGTAATCATGACTTTGTCATTAAGAGGAGCCAACAAATGCCTGGGGAGGGATGAGGGAGGGAAAAGGATCTGGGAGGGGGTTGGATTGATGGGTGTCTTCCTGCACTTCAGAATATCCAGAATATGTGGCTTGTTGTACAAACAAAAACATCTCTATAAAATATAGCAAACAGAAGAGTGGAAATTAAGCTGTGGACAACCTTCTAATACAATGACATTGCTTCTTGAATGGTTTGAAATTTGACTATTGTCTCAAGTCTGTTTGATGTGAGACTCACAGCGTCTTCTAGAGAGCAAGAGTGCGCAACTCTGGTCCTGGAGCACTGCATTGGTCCCACACTGGATTCAAATGTTCAAATAATCATAGTCTTCAATTTGGACCATGATTATTTTTATCAGGTATATTTGCACTGAGCTGGAGCAAAATCGTGCAATGAATGCAACCCTACGATACTGGAATAGCCCACCTATGCTCCACCAGAAGATAGAACCTGAGGCTAGAGGCTATTGCAGGGATTGGCTATTGATGCTGATGGCAATGCAACATATTTAAAATAGCTTATAGTAGTTATACTGTTTCTGAAAGTTAAGGGCGGGGATGTTAATATGTGAATGTTATGGCCCAACCCTAATGAAATGACAGCAGTCATCCAGGAAGTGCATATGGGCATTATATACAGTGTCTGCAAATGTAGTAGGATTAGGGAAGTAAGGCAAAAAATAGGCAATAGTGGCGAAATAATTACAATTTAGCATTAACACTGGAGCGATAGATGTGCAGATGATGATGTGCAAGTAGAGATACTGAGGTGCAAAAGAGCAAAAATAAATAACAATATGGGGATGAGGTAGTTGGGTGGGCTATTTACAGATGGGCTGTGTACAGGTGCAGTGATCGGTAAGCTGCTCTGACAGCTTGTTACAGTTTTCTTCCGTCGAAGGAGAGGCGGACCAAAATGCAGCGTGGTTATTTTGATTAATCTTTAATAAAAGATGAACACAAACAATACAAAACAAGAACCGTGAAAACCTAAACAGCCTTATCTGGTGCAAACAAACACTGAGACAGGAACAATCACCCACGAAACACTCAAAGAATATGGCTGCCTAAATATGGTTCCCAATCAGAGACAACGATAAACACCTGCCTCTGATTGAGAGCCACTCCAGGCAGCCATAGACTATTCTAGACAACCCCACTAGCCACTATTCCATAACCTACAACAAACCCCGAGACAAAACACACCACATAAAATAACCCATGTCACACCCTGGCCTGACCAAAATAATAAAGAAAACACAAAATACTAAGACCAGGGCGTGACAGAACCCCCCCACCCCAAGGTGCGGACTCCCGGCCGCACACCTAAACCCATAGGGGAGGGTCCGGGTGGGCGTCTGTCCACGGTGGCGGCTCCGGCGCGGGACATGGACCCCACTCCAACAAAGTCTTAGTCTGCATGCATCGCGTCCTTAGATTGGCAACCCTCGCCGCTGACCTTGGCGTAGTAACCCTAACCAAGGGCCCCACTGGACTGAGGGGCAGCTCCGGACTGATGTGCAGTTCGGGACTGAGGGGTAGCTCTGGACTGGGGGGTAGCTCGGGACTGAGGGGTAGCTCGGGACTGAGGGGTAGCTCGGGACTGAGGGGAAGCTCGGGACTGAGAGGAAGCTCGGTACTGAGAGGAAGCTCAGTACTGAGAGGAAGGCACTTGGCTCGATGCTTACTCTAGCCCGGCTGATACGCGGAGCTGGTATGTACCGCACCGGGCTATGCACCCGCACTGGAGACACCGTGCGCTCCACAGCATAACACGGCGCCTGCCCAGTCTCTCTAGCCCCCCGGTAAGCACAGGAAATTGGCGCAGGTCTACTCCCTGTGTGCCCCCCCCAATACATTTTTGGGGCTGACTCTCGGGCTTCCATCCGCGTCGCCGTGCTGCCTCCTCATACCAGCGCCTCTCCGCTTTCGCCGCCTCCAGCTCTTCTTTGGGGCGGCGATATTCTCCAGGCTGAGCCCAGGGTCCTTTACCATCCAATATCTCATCCCATGTCCAGAAATCTGGATTTCGTTGCTCCTGCTGCCTGTCACCACGCCGCTTGGTCCTTTTGTGGTGGGTGATTCTGTTACGGTTTTCTTCCGTCGAAGGAGAGGCGGACCAAAATGCAGCGTGGTTATTTTGATTCATCTTTAATAAAAGATAAACACGAACAATACAAAACAAGAAACGTGAAAACCTAAACAGCCTGATCTTTTTTTTTTTTCTAAAAAATAATTTATTACCTTCAATACCATTCATTCTTTACAACTCATAATTTTCATACATACTCCAACAATGGTATTTTAATTTAACTAAACAAAAACCCAAACAAAACCTCAGGGGAGCATCTTTCCTCCCCGTCACCCTACAAACTACCTTTCCCTATCTCCCCATCCCTAATCTATCCCCTTACAAATCTAAATGACACCCAGCCCTAAACCCCCCTTCCACCTCTCCCGAGCAGCATGCTGCCCCCACTTCCTCTCCTCCCTCTAAATCCTCCCCCTCAAATCTCCTTCCACTCTCCTCACTATCCCTTCCACCCCCCAATCTCTCCCTGTCTTCACCATGTTCTGCCTGGCTTCCCACAGCCCCCGTTTAAAGAGACTCATGAGAAGCCAGAGCAGAAACCTGTCCCTATCCGTCCCTCTCGCTCTCCCTACACCTCTCTCTAACCTGGCCCACGTCAATACAAAATCCCCCTTACCAAACCTAACAACACCCGTGCCCTAGCCCATACTACTTCGGCAAAGGCACAGTCCCAAAAGACATGGCGCACAGTCTCCTCCCTGCCACAAGAGGATCTTGGACAGGTGGGGGATTGCACCAAACTATACCGGTACATGATGGAACGTACCGACAAGCACTTATGGAGGCTCAACCAATTCAGGTCCTTGAGCCTGTTGTCCAGACCCCGCGCCTGCACTCCCTCCCAGACCACTTCCGAGATGCCCACTACAGGCGCCGGACTCCCTGCCTTTCTGACCTCCTCGTACAGGTGCCTGTGATCTAAACCTACTCGGGCAACTTCAACCTCAGGGTGCGCACGCAGCCACTTGGCCGCATGACCAAAGTGCCACGGCAGCTGTTCCGCCCGAGGACCCGTGTTAGACCACACCATTACGCTTCTCGCCTGATACGAGAAGAACACCCTCAGGAGGTAACCGGACGGGTGTATCACTGGATGAGCAAGCTCCGTTAACAAGAAAGAAACAAAAATTGCGTCCAGCTTGAGGGGGAAATGTGGTACCCCCCTCAAGCTGCCCTGGCGACACACTCGCACCTGCCACTAGCCTCACTAGAGGCCTCCTCAGACTAGCCGGCAATGGGTAGATGTACGCCAAATACAAAAGAGACGGCAACACATCCACCTTTAGGACCAGGACTTTGCCCATAAAAGACAAACACCACTGCGATACGCATGTTCCAGTTTAGCGTCGCTGAGCCGGAGGTCTCAAAATGGACCCAGAGAATCCTCAGGGCCCCCTCACAGAGAGATAACCCCCCGGGCACATCCGTTCTACCGCGCCATCTTCCGAAAAACTTGACGGAAGACTTTGCATGGTTCAGAACTGCTCCCGACGCTCGGGTGAAATCCCCAAAGATGGCAAGGGACCTTGTCAGGCACGAGTCCTTGCACAGCAGCAAGGAAGTGGCGTCGGCGTACTGCGTCATCTTAACACGCAGCCCACCACTTCCAGGGATCAACAAGCCTTCCACCCCTGTGTCTGCCCTAATGGCAGCCCCCAGAGGCTCCATGTACAGAACGAAGAGGAGAGCCGAGAGTGGGCACCCCTGCCTGACCCCAGACAAGAGGTCAAAAACGTCACCCAAGTGACTATTTACACTAACTCGGCACCCCGCTCCGACATATAATGTACGAATCCATCCTATGAACTGCTCCCCAAATCCTAATCGACCTAACACTCTGAATAAAAAGGATCTATTCACGCGATCAAAGGCTTTCGCCTGATCTAGCGCTGCTACCAATAAAGGCAGTCCTCTATCTTCAACCCAAGCGATGAAGTCCCTGATTAACTGTAGGTTCCATCTAATAGAGTGGCCCTCTACCCCGCACGTCTGATCCTCATGGACGACGTAGGGAAGGGCTGTGCGCAACCGGTCTGCTAAAACCTTTGCAAGTAGCTTGTAATCTACACACAGCATGGTCAACGGCCGCCAGTTGCCAAGGTCTGTTACTTCCCCCTTCTTATATAAAAGTGAAAGCACACCAACAGCCATTGATCCCCCCGGGACCCCCGTCTCAAGGATGGCCTTCAAGACTTCGAGGACCACTGGTCCAAGTATACCCCAAAACTTGAGATAAAACTCAGCCGGCAGCCCATCCATCCCAGGCACCTTCCCTTTTCCCATCCTCCTAAGAGCCTCAACCTCTTCTAGTGAAATCTGGGCCTCCATCACTTCTCTAATGTCCTCCGGCAACCGCCTGGACAAGTGTTCTAAAAACACATTTCCCTGCTCTACATCTATTTCCCTTTCCTTAAATAAACCTTGGAAATGATCAGTTGTCACCCTGACCATATCCTCTGGTTCTCTAACTATACTGCCATTTTCTTCCCTAACGCCATGCATTACCTTCCTACTCTGTCTGGCCCTAACCGACTTAAAGAACATAGCAGAACAAGTCTCATTGTGTTCTAGAAAGCCACTATGTGCACGCTCCAGGAAAGCTCGAGCCTTCCGCTCCTGCAACTCCCTGAGCTGCGCCTTTAGGGTTGCGGATCTCTCCCAGTCAAACGACCCGCCGAGGTTGCCTGCCTCGTACTCGAGTTCAATTAACCTTTGGATACGATCCACCTCCCTCCTCTCCTCCCTTTTTTTCCTCTTGCAATATCCTATTATAAAAGCCCTAATCCTCACCTTAACTAATTACCACCATTCTAACACCCCCTCGCACATGGACCGGAGGCCTTCAAGCCTCCAAAAGAAACCAAAAAACCCATCAACAAAAGCCTGCTCCTCCAGCACATCCCGATCTAACTTCCAGTACCCCCTACCAAAGAGGCAGACTGGCGACCCCACCTGCAGAAGCACCCCGTCGTGATCCGAAAAGAAAACAGGCAACAGCCGCCCAGACAACTTACCCAAATACCTGGGTACAAAAATATAGTTGAGCCTCCGCGCAACCCCCCTGGAGTTGCGCCATGTAGTAGTAGTGTGCAGGCCACCATCAACCAGACCATGGCAAGCCATTAGCCCGGTGATGGCGCCTGCACTGCTATCCCCCCCTATTCCTAAATCTGTATTAAAATCCCCCCCCTATCACTAATTTCCTATTTGTGACACACAGAGGTGCCAGACAGTCCACCATCTCCCTCCTGTCTGCCACCACCTGTGGCCCATACACCACCACTAATCTAAATTTACAATCCCTTATCGTGACATCCACCCCTATAACCCTCCCCTGCATCACCACAAAAGAACCCTCCACTTTTACCTCCCTGTGCCCACACAAAATCCCTACCCCCGATGAGTGCACCCCCCCAATACCCCAAACCGACTCCCCTTTGTCCCACTCCTTCTTAAACCTACTAACATCCCCTCCATCCCTCAGGTGAACCTCCTGTAAAAAACAAAAATCAAACCCCACACCCTCCAAATAACTAAAAACCGCCCCTCTTAACATAATCCCTTAAACCCCTTACATTTAAACTAACAAAAGTAAAATTAGACCCCATGAAAGAATAAAATAAAAACATGTAATACACTCAAATACTAAACCCAGACAGAAAAAAACAAAAACAGGAGACTCACCCGATGCTCCCCTGCTCCATATCTACCGGTGATAACACCATCCGTACTCCCGACGTCCCCCCCTCTTCCTCCATCTCACCAACCCAGGATGCAGGAATAGTGTTTGGCTCCGGGGTGCCCTGCACCCTGGGTCTACCCCCACACTCCTCCCCCTCCCCAGCGCTGCAGCTGTTTTGGAAAAAAATGGGGAAGGCTGAGTCCCCAAACAAAAAACTCCCCACCTCCTCCTGCACCCACCTGAGACTTGTTAGGTGTGTCCCCACCCAACAAAAGTTGAGGGCCTGGGGAAACCAGCAGCAACCCAGAGGTTTCTCCCACCCCCATCACTCTCTTGACCATCCCCTCCCTCTCACTGTCGGCCAATCGCACCCTCCTCTTCATTCTCTTCTTTGGTGATGGCGGCAGTGGAGAGATACCACCCTCCCCCCCGCCAGTTCCTCCACCATACCCCTCATCTCTTCCACCAGGGCACTTTCCCCCCACTCCACTTGTTCTTCCACCGTCTCCTTCTCCACCACTCCTCCCTCGCTTTCTTCTCTCTCATGCTCCTCCACTCGCTTGCCTTCTTCCGCCGCTTTTCCTGGTTCTCCTACTCCCGTGCCTTCCGTTTCCTTCTCTCTTCCATCCGCCGCTTCTTGCCCCTCCTCCTTCCTTGCGACCCTCCCCTCTGGACCTGTACTCTGGTCATGAGGCATTCTTCCTTCCCCTCCTCTTCTTCCCCCATCCCCCGCTCATGCTCCTCCCCCAGCCACAGACGCGTATGACCTCTGACGAGCCGGACACCCCCGCCACAGGTGTGCTAATGAGCCACACCCATGGCACGCCTTAGGCTCGTCACAATACTTCGCCTCGTGCTCCCCAGATCCACAAAATCTGCATTTTCTTGCACTGCACGAGGCGAAGATGTGGCCATAGGCCATACAGCACCTGCAAAATGGAGGCTGACGTGCATAAAACAACGTCCCCTGTCAGTCCCTAGGGAGAACATAGCAGGAGGATGGAGGTAGCCACCATGTCCCTTTGGGTCCTCCCTGAGGAGGGCCTGGAAGCCTCTCCTCCCATTCCAAAACCCAAGGGAGTCTTTGAGGTGCCTTGCTGAGGAGACGTTATCCATGTATCTCCCCAGAAAGGCCCTCACCTCATCGTCCTTAACGTATGGGTTGTATATGTTGACAGTTACAACCCTAAAGTTGTTCCTCGCCAAGCTTGTTATTTCATAGTGGCTCATCGGCCTCTCACCTCCCACTGCTCTTGCCCTTCTCAGGATATCATCATGTTTCTCCTCTGTATGTAGTGCCACGTCGTATGCTCCCTCCAACGAGTTGCCTTGGAAGCAAAACACGTCCTTCACCGTCAGCTTTAGAATCCCCATCAAAATTGTCCTTCCAAAAGTTTCCCGTCCTAAAGGCTCCAACTCCTTTTCCTGATCTGAGTGGGCATTCTATGTTACATGTCTAGTTTGTCTAGTTCTATGTTTGGCCTGATATGGTTCTCAATCAGAGGCAGGTGTTAGTCGTTAGCTCTGATTGGGAACCATATTTAGGTAGCCTGTTTGGTGTTGGGTTTTGTGGGTGATTGTTCCTGTCTCTGTGTTTGCACCAGATAGGACTGTTTTAGGTTTTCGCACGTTTGTTGTTTTATTAGTTTTTTCATGTACAGTTTCTTTATTAAAGTACAATGAATAACAACCACGCTGCGTTTTGGTCCGCCTCAACTTCACCCCAAGAGAACCGTTACACTCCAGGCAGCCATAGACTATTCTAGACAACCCCACTAACCACTGTCCCATAACCTACAACAAACCCCTAGACAAAACACACCACATAAAATAACCCATGTCACACCCTGGCCTGACCAAAATAATAAAGAAAATACTAAGACCAGGGCGTGACACAGCTGATGCTTAAATTTAGTGAGGGAGATAAACTCATTAAAACCTGTTTTTCAACCACTCCACAAATTTCTTGTTAACAAACTATAGTTTTGTCAAGTCGGTTAGGACATCTACTTTGTGCATGACACAAGTCATTTTTCCAACAATTGTTTACAGACAGATTATTTCACTTCTAATTCATTGTATCACAATTCCAGTGGGTCAGAAGTTTACAAATACTATGTTGACTGTGCCTATAAACAGCTTGGGAAATTCCAGAAAATGATGTCATGGCTTTAGAAGCTTCTGATAGCCTAATTGGCATCATTTGAGTTAATTGGAGGTGTACCTGTGGATGTATTTCAAGGCCTACCTTCAAACTCAGTGCCTCTTTGCTTGACATCATGGGAAAATCAAAAGAAATCAGCCAAGATATCAGAAAAACAATTGTAGTCCTCCACAAGTCTGGTTCATCCTTTGGAGCAATTTCCAAACACCTGAAGGTACCACATTCATCTGTACAAACAATAGTACACAAGTATAAACACCATGGGACCATGCAGCCGCCATACCCCTCAGGAAGGAGACGCCTTCTGTCTCCTAGAGATGAAAGTACTTTGGTGCTAAAAGTGCAAATCAATCCCAGAAGGTCCTTGTGAAGATGCTGGAGGAAACCGGTACAAAGTATCTATATCCACAGTAAAACGAGTCCTATATTGAAATAACATGAAAGGCCGCTCAGCAAAGAAGAAGCCACTGCTCCAAAACCGCCATAAAAAACCCAGACTACGGTTTTTCAACTGCACATGGGGACAAAGATCGTACTTTTTGGAGAAATGTCGTCTGGTCTGATGAAACAACAGTAGAACTGTTTGGCCATAATGACCATTGTTATGTTTGGAGGGAAAAGGAGGAGGCTTACAAGCCGAAGAACACCATCCCAACCGTGAAGCACGGGGGTGGCAGCATCATGTTGTGGCGGTGCTTTGCTGCAGGAGGGCCTGGTGCACTTCAGAAAACAGATGGCATCGTGAGGCAGGACAATTAAGAGGATATATTGAAGCAACATTTCAAGACATCAGTCAGGAAGTTAAATCTTGGACACAAATGGGTCTTCCAAATGGACAATGACCCCAAGCATACTTCCAAAGTTGTAGCAAAATGGCTTAATGACAACAAAGTCAAGGTATTGGAGTGGCCATCACAAAGCCCTGACTTAAATCCTACAGAAAATGTGTGGGCAGAACTGAAAAAGCATGTGCGAGCAAGGAGGCCTACAAACCTGACTCAGTTTACACCAGCTCTGTCAGGAGGAAGGGTCCAAAATTCACCCAACTTATTGTGGGAAGCTTGTGGAAGGCTACCCAAAACGTTTGACCCTAGTTAAACAATTTAAAGGCAAATTACCCCCAAAAAAGTTCTACTTTTTTTATTTTTTTATTTCACCTTTATTTAACCAGGTAGGCAAGTTGAGAACAAGTTCTCATTTACAATTGCGACCTGGCCAAGATAAAGCAAAGCAGTTCGACACATACAACGACACAGAGTTACACATGGAGTAAAACAAACATACAGTCAATAATACAGTATAAACAAGTCTATATACGATGTGAGCAAATGAGGTGAGATAAGGGAGGTAAAGGCAAAAAGGCCATGGTGGTAAAGTAAATACAATATCGCAAGTAAAACACTGGAATGGTAGATTTGCAATGGGAGAATGTGCAAAGTAGAAATAAAAATAATGGGGTGCAAAGGAGCAAAATAAATAAATAAATTAAATACAGTAGGGAAAGAGGTAGTTGTTTGGGCTAAATTATAGGTGGGCTATGTACAGGTGCAGTAATCTGTGAGCTGCTCTGACAGTTGGTGCTTAAAGCTAGTGAGGGAGATAAGTGTTTCCAGTTTCAGATATTTTTGTAGTTCGTTCCAGTCATTGGCAGCAGTGAACTGGAAGGAGAGGCGGCCAAATAAATAATTGGTTTTGGGGTGACCAGGGAGATATACCTGGATCGCTTGCTACAGGTGGGTGATGCTATGGTGACCAGCGAGCTGAGATAAGGGGGGACTTTACCTAGCAGGGTCTTGTAGATGACATGGAGCCAGTGGGTTTGGCGACGAGTATGAAGCGAGGGCCAGCCAATGAGAGCGTACAGGTCACAATGGTGGGTAGTATATGGGGCTTTGGTGACAAAATGGATTGCACTGTGATAGACTGCATCCAATTTGTTGAGTAGGGTATTGGAGGCTATTTTGTAAATGACATCGCCAAAGTCGAGGATTGGTAGGATGGTCAGTTTTCCGAGGGTATGTTTGGCAGCATGAGTGAAGGATGCTTTGTTGCGAAATAGGAAGCCAATTCTAGATTTAACTTTGGATTGGAGATGTTTGATATGGGTCTGGAAGAAGAGTTTACAGTCTAACCAGACACCTAAGTATTTGTAGTTGTCCACGTATTCTAAGTCAGAGCCGTCCAGAGTAGTAATGTTTGAATTTAAGAGCAATTGGAGGCCACGGAAGGAGAGTTGTATGGCATTGAAGCTTGCCTGGAGGGTTGTTAACACAGTGTCCAAAGAAGGGCCAGAAGTATACAGAATGGTGTCGTCTGCGTAGAGGTGGATCAGAGACTCACCAGCAGCAAGAGCGACCTCATTGATGTATACAGAGAAGAGAGTCGGTCCAAGAATTGAACCCTGTGGCACCCCCATAGAGACTGCCAGAGGTCCGGACAGCAGACCCTCCGATTTGACACACTGAACTCTATCAGAGAAGTAGTTGGTGAACCAGGCGAGGCAATCATTTGAGAAACCAAGGCTGTCGAGTCTGCCGATGAGGATGTGGTGATTGACAGAGTCGAAAGCCTTGGCCAGATCAATGAATACGGCTGCACAGTAATGTTTCTTATCGATGGCGGTTAAGATATCATTTAGGACCTTGAGCGTGGCTGAGGTGCACCCATGACCAGCTCTGAAACCAGATTGCATAGCAGAGAAGGTATGGTGAGATTCGAAATGGTCGGTAATCTGTTTGTTGACTTGGCTTTCGAAGACCTTAGAAAGGCATGGTAGGATAGATATAGGTCTGTAGCAGTTTGGGTCAAGAGTGTCACCCCCTTTGAAGAGGGGGATGACCGCAGCTGCTTTCCAATCTTTGGGAATCTCAGACGACACAAAAGAGAGGTTGAACAGGCTAGTAATAGGGGTGGCAACAATTTTGGCAGATAATTTTAGAAAGAAAGGGTCCAGATTGTCTAGCCCGGCTGATTTGTAGGGGTCCAGATTTTGCAGCTCATTCAGAACATCAGCTGAGCAGATTTGAGAGAAGGAGAAATGGGGAAGGCTTGGGCGAGTTGTTGTGGGGGGTGCAGTGCTGTTGACCGGGGTAGGAGTAGCCAGGTGGAAAGCATGGCCAGCCGTAGAAAAATGCTTATTGAAATTCTCAATTATGGTGGATTTATCAGTGGTGACAGTGTTTCCTATCTTCAGTGCAGTGGGCAGCTGGGAGGAGGTGTTCTTATTCTCCATGGACTTTACAGTGTCCCAGAACTTTTTTGAGTTAGTGTTGCAGGAAGCAAATTTCTGCTTGAAAAAGCTAGCCTTGGCTTTTCTAACTGCCTGTGTATAATGGTTTCTAGCTTCCCTGAACAGCTGCATATCACGGGGGCTGTTCGATGCTAATGCAGAACGCCATAGGATGTTTTTGTGTTGGTTAAGGGCAGTCAGGTCTGGGGAGAACCAAGGGCTATATCTGTTCCTGGTTCTAAATTTCTTGAAAGGGGCATGTTTATTTAAGATGGTTAGGAAGGCATTTAAAAAAAATATCCAGACATCCTCTACTGACGGGATGAGATCAATATCCTTCCAGGATACCCCGGCCAGGCCGATTAGAAAGGCCTGCTCGCTGAAGTGTTTTAGGGAGCGTTTTACAGTGATGAGTGGAGGTCGTTTGACCGCTGACCCATTACGGATGCAGGCAATGAGGCAGTGATCGCTGAGATCTTGGTTGAAAACAGCAGAGGTGTATTTAGAGGGCAAGTTGGTTAGGATGATATCTATGAGGGTGCCCGTGTTTAAGGCTTTGGGGAGGTACCTGGTAGGTTCATTGATAATTTGTGTGAGGTTGAGGGCATCAAGTTTAGATTGTAGGATGGCTGGGGTGTTAAGCATGTTCCAGTTTAGGTCGCCTAGCAGCACAAGCTCTGAAGATAGATGGGGGGCAATCAGTTCACATATGGTGTCCAGAGCACAGCTGAGGGCAGAGGGTGGTCTATAGCAGGCGGCAACGGGGAGAGACTTGTTTTTAGAGAGGTGGATTTTTAAAAGTAGAAGTTCAAATTGTTTGGGTACAGACCTGGATAGTAGGACAGAACTCTGCAGGCTATCTTTGCAGTAGATTGCAACACCGCCCCCTTTGGCAGTTCTATCTTGTCTGAAAATGTTGTAGTTTGGAATTAAAATGTCTGAATGTTTGGTGGTCTTCCTAAGCCAGGATTCAGACACAGCTAGAACATCCGGGTTGGCAGAGTGTGCTAAAGCAGTGAATAGAACAAACTTAGGGAGGAGGCTTCTAATGTTAACATGCATGAAACCAAGGCTATTACGGTTACAGAAGTCGTCAAAAGAGAGCGCCTGGGGAATAGGAGTGGAGCTAGGCACTGCAGGGCCTGGATTCACCTCTACATCGCCAGAGGAACAGAGTAGGAGTAGAATAAGGGTGCGGCTAAAAGCAATTGAGTGAAGGAGGCTTTGTTGCGAAATGGGAGGCCAATTCTAGTAAATTTAGTTTTGGATTGGATATGCTTAATGTGAGTCTGAAAGGAGAGTTTACAGTCTAACCAGACACCTAGATATTTGTCCACATATTCTAAGTCAGAACCGTCCAAAGTAGTGGACAACATGCCCTCCGATTTTACACACTGAGAAGTAGTTGGTGAACCAGGCGAGGCAGTCATTTGAGAAACCATGGCTGTTGAGTTTGCCGATAAGAATGAGGTGATTGACAGAGTCAAAAGCCTTGGCCAGGTCGATGAAAACGGCTGCACAGTACTGTCTTTTATCGATTGCGGTTATGATATTGTTTAGGACCTTGAGCCTTGCTGAGGTGCACCCATGACCAGCTCGGAAACCAGATTGCATAGTGGAGAAGGTACAGTGGGATTCAAAATGGTCGGTAATCTGTATGTTAACTTGGATTTCGAAGATTTTAGAAAGGCAGGGCAGGATGGATATAGGTCTATAACAGTTTGGGTTGCAACAATTGTGGTGGATAATTTTAGAAAGTGAGGGTCCAGATTGTCTAACCCAGCTAATTTGTTGGGGTCCAGATTATGCTGCTCTTTCAGAACATCAGGTATCTGAATTTTGGTGAAGGCAAAGCGGGGGGGGGGGGGGGGGGTTGTGTAAGTTGCGGTGGGGGTGCAGAGCTGTTGGTCGGGGGGGTAAGGGTAGCCAGGTGGAAAGCATGGCCAGCTGTAGAAAATTGCTTGTTGAAATTCTCGATTATCGTGGATTTATCCGTGGTGACAGTGTTTCCTAGTTTCAGTGCAGTGGGCAGCTGGGAGGAGGTGCTCTTATTCGCCATGGACTTTACAGTGCCTCAAAACTTTTTGGAATTTGCACTACACGATGCAAATTTCTGTTTGAAAAGCTGGCCTTTTCTTTCCTGACTGTGTATATTGGTTCCTAACTTCACCGAAGGGCGGCAGGGTAGCCTAGTGGTTAGAGCATTGGACTAGCAAGTTCAAACCCCCGACCTGACAAGGTACAAATCTGTCATTCGGCCCCTGAACAGGCAGTTAACCCACTGTTCCTAGGCCGTCATTGAAAATAAGAATTTGTTCTTAACTGACTTGCCTAGTTAAATAAAGGTAAAATAAATAAATAAAAAACTTCCCTGAAAAGTTGCATATCGCGCTGGCTAGTCAATGCTTATGCAGTACTCCAAAGGTTGTTTTTGTGCTGGTCAAGGGCAGTCAAGTCTGGAGTAAACCAAGGCCTATATTTGTTCTTAGCTATACATTTTTTTGAATGGGTCATGCTTATTTAATTTGGTGAGGAATGCACTTTTAAAAAATAACCAGGCTATGAGGGTGCCCGTGTTCACGGATTTAGGGTTGTACCTGGTAGGTTCCTTGACAATTGTGTGAGATTGAGGGAATCTAGTTTAGATTGTTGGACGGCCGGGGTGTTACGCATAACCCAGTTTCGGTCACCTAACAGTAAGACCTCTGAAGATAAATTGGGGGCAATCAATTCACATATGGTGTCCAGTACACAGCTGGGGGCTGAGGGGGGTCTATAACATGAGGCAACAGTGAGAGACTTTTTTTCTGGAAAGGTGGATTTTTTAAAGTAGAAGCTTGAACAGTTTGTGCACAGACCTGGATAGCATGACAGAACTCTGCAGTAGATTGCAACTCCCCTTTGGCAGTTCTATCTTGGTGGAAAATGTTGTAGTTGGGGATGGAAATTTCAGAATTTTTGGTGGAGTCTGCTAAAGCAATGAATAAAACAAACTTAGGGAGGAGGTTTCTAATGTTAACATGCATGAAACCAAGGCTTTTACAGTTACAGAAATCAACAAATGATAGCACCTGGGGAATAGGTGTGGTACTGGGGGCTACAGGGCCTGGGTTAACCTCTACATCACCAGAGGAACAGAGGAGGAGTAGGATAAGGGTACGGCTAAAGCCTATAAGAACTGGTCGTCTAGTGCGTTCGGAACAGAGAGTAAAAGGAGCAGATTTCTGGGCGCGGAAAAATAGATTCAAGGCATAATGTACAGATGTATGGTAGGATGTGAATACAGTGGAGGTAAACCTAGGCGTTGAGTGACGATGAGAGAGGTTTTGTCTCTGGAGGCACCAGTTAAGCCAGGTGAGGTCTCCACATGTGTGGGGGTGGGACAAAAGAGCTATCTAAGGCAAGTTGAGTGGGACTGAGGGCTCTACAGTGAAATAAACAATATGAATTAGCCGAGACAGCATATTGACATTAGAGAGAGGCATAAAGCAATCACAGGTGTTGATCGGGAGAGCTAAGTCAACAATAGGTAAATGGCGATGAATGGGCAGAGCGGGTCAGTTAGGTAGTTCGAGGCTTGGGCCGACAGATAAACAAAATATGGTACCGTGTTATTGAAACAGTCCAGGGGGCATCAGCTTTGTAGCCGAGTGATCGTAGGGTTCAATGAGCAGCAATAGGTGAGTCAGGGAGCCGTTCGGTAGTCACTACTACACTAGGCGAGTGGGAGACATGGCGTTCAGAAAGCTAGCGTGCCCGGGCTAGCAGATGGGTCTTTGGCGACATCGCAAAGGAAAAGCCTGTTGAGACCACATCGGGTGATTACGTCGGGAGACCAGTTGTGATGGATCGGCGGGACTCCGTGTTGGCAATAAAGGGTCTAGGCCAGTTGGCAAAAGGAGGTGTTGTAGCCCTAGAATTAGCTGGTATATGGGCCTTGCTCGAGGCAAGCTCAAGGCTAACTGGTGCTTGCTTCGGGACAGAGGCGTTAGTTAACAGTGGCCACTCGGTTGCAGCTAGCTAGCTGCGATGATCCGATGTAATGATCCAGAGCGGCAGGAATCCGGTGATGTGGTAGAGAGAAGCAGTCCGACATGCTCTGGGAAGCTTTCGCGCTGTGCAGACTGGCTTCTATTTTCCCAGCTAAAGCTGTCTGGTGTCCGAGCTAAAGATAAAGACCGCTAGCCATGGTTAACAAAGACTAATAGCTAGTAGCTAGTTAGCTGGCTAGCTCCTGATGGAGGTTTCAGTTATAAGGAATAAAAATAGCAGATCTGTACCACATTGGGTGAGGCGGGTTGCAGGAAAGTATATTTAGTTTGTAGATAGGAAGTAAGATTAAAATATATACGAAAAAACTATACTGAACAAAAATATAAACAAAACATGTGACAAGAAATACAGTTCATAAGGAAATCAGTCAATTGAAATAAATTCATTAGGCAAAAATCTATAGATTTCACATGACTGGGAATACAGATATGCATATGTTGGTCACAGATACCTTAAAACAAAGGTAAGGGCGTGGATCAGAAAACCAGTCCGTATCTGGTGTGGCCACCATTTGCCTCATGCAGCGCGACCCATCTCCTTCGCATAGAGTTAATCAGGCTGTTGATTGTGGCCTGCGGAATTTTGTTCCACTGCTCTTCAATGATTGTGCGAAGTTGCTGGATATTGTTGGGAACTGAAACACGCTGTCATACAAATCCATTCAGAGCATCCCAAACAGGCTCAATGGGTGACACGTCTGCTGAGTACACAGGTCATGGAAGAACTGGGCCAGCTTCCAGGAATTGTGTACCAATTCTTGCGACATGGGGCCGTGCATTATCAATGCTGAAACATGAGGTGATGGCGGCAGATGAATGGCACGACAATGGGCCTCAGGTTCACGGTATCTCTGAATCGATAAAATGCAATTGTGTTTGTTGTCCATAGCTTATGCCTGCCTATACCATAACCCTACTGCCACCATGGGGCACTCTGTTCACAACGTTGTCATCAGCAAACCGCTCGCCCACACATTGCCATACACGTGGTCTACAGTTGTGAGGCCAGTTGGACAGACTGACAATTTCTCTAAAAATGACATTGGAGGCGTCTTATGGTAGAGAAATTAACATGACATTATCTGGCAACAGCTCTGGTGGACATTCCTGCAGTCAGCATGCCAATTGCATGCTCCTTCAAAACTTGAGACATCTGTGACATTGTGTTGTGTGACTAAACTGCACATTTTAGAGTGGCCTTTTATTGTCCCCAGCAATGTAATGATCATGCTGTTTAATCAGCTTCTTTATATGCCACACTTGGGTGGGTGGATTATATTGGCAAAGGAGAAATGTTCACAAACAGAGATGTAAAAATGTGTGCACAAAATTTCAGAGAAATAAGGAATATGGAACATTTCTGGCATATTTTATATCAGCTCATGGAACATATTTTTGGTCAGTTTGAGTGTACAATAATAACAATCAATGTGGGTTACATTTTTACCATACCGGCATGGATGGTAATGGGGGGAAATTATATTGATGGTTTATTTCATTTTGAGTGCTGAAATTGTAGTTCTAAACGTGTCTGGGCAGGGCAATAAATTATTTACTGAAGATTATATTTTGGAGTGCTGTCCATTTAATTTCCCATTTTCTATAGACATGCAGCCCAGACAGAGGAATCACTAATTGTAATGTACAACCTAATCCACTTTGCGTTTGTCATGTACAAGTTAACTTCCTAATAAGCGTACCATTTTAGGATTTGAAACAATACAACATTACCATCTCAGTTGGGAAGTGAGTACTATTTAGACTAGAGGTAAAAGGAGCTCTGAGCATATTTGATACATTTTTTTGAACAGACAATGTGCCTTGGGGATCTTTCAGTAAATTACATTTTTGCACTGTGCATTTGGAATTTGTTATTCACATCAACACTTAATGTTGCAAGAAAAGTAGAAAGCTCTCTCTGAGGGAAAGGGAGCTTTAAAAGGAGTAGAGCTTGTTTATATTTTCTTCTTAAGCCGTGAGGTCTCCCCAACATTCTCTGAGGGACATTGTAGGTGTTGAGGGTTTGTTAGTCTTTTTCTCACATTTAGAAGAGGTGACTTAACCTAGCCCGAAGCCCCTTCGATAAGGATACCATCAAGGAGATGAATGCTTTGTCAAGGCAAGCGCTCCTCATAATACAGTACATACCCTCTCAATCTGAAGGGCTTTGCTCTCCCGGGTTCTCAATTAATCCCTTCTCAGTCCTCCGGACTGTTTAGCTTTCATATGGGTTAGGTTTGAAGGCAAAGGAGATGGACAGGCATCACTTTCTAGCCGCCTGCGAGGGTACATTGATTTCCTATCGTTCGGAGCTGAGTATGAGTGAACATTTCATAATGAGGGATTACATACTGTATCTGCCACGGCCGTTGCTGGAAGATAGACAGCTGTCCCTGATTGAGAACCATACCCTGCCAAAACAAAGAAATACAAAACATAGAAAATAGAACATAGAATGCCCACCCCACAACACACCCTGGCCTAACCAAATAGAGAAATAAAACGGTTCTCTAAGGTCAGGGCGTGACAGTACCCCCCCCCCCCCCAAAGGTGCGTACTCCGGCCGCAAAACCTGAACCTATAGGGGAGGGTCCCGGTGTGCATCTATCCGCTTTGGTGGCGGCTCTGGTGCGGGACGTAGACCCCGCTCCACCTCTGGTTCACCCCGCTTTGGTAGCGCCTCTGGTGTGGGGACCCTCGCTGTTGGCCCCGGACTGGAGGCCGTTGCTGGAGGCTCCGGACTGGAGGCCATCGTTGGAGGCTTCGTGCCATGGATGATCACTGGAGGCTTCTTGCCATGGATCATCACTAGAGGCTTCGTGCCATGGATCATCACTAGAGGCCAAAAGGCTTCTTAACAGCTTCTACTCCTGAACAGCCAACCAAATGGCTACCCAGACTATTGCATTGACCCCCCCCCCCCTATATTTTTACACTGCTGCTACTTTCTGTTATTATCTATGCATAGTCAGTTTACCTCTACCTACATGTACATATGCCCCCGCACGCACATTGGTTATGTACCGGTACCCCCTGTAGTCTCGTTAGAAAAATAATTAAAGAGCAACAAATACACCATTTTCTTTTTATTTCTTTATTTACTGTCTACTTCAGTTTATTTAGTAAATACTTTCTTAACACGTTTTTTCCTTAAAACTGTATTGTTGGTTAAGGGCTTGTAAGTAAGCATGACAAATAACATTTAATTTGATATACTTTCCCCCCTGTGTGACCATTATTGTTAAAGGGAACACTTTCTAAGGATGGAGACATTTCTCATTTTCTATCTCACAAAATGGAAAAGGGGTATTTCACAGTTGCACTCAAAAAGAACATTGCTTAAATGCACTGAGATTGCATGGTGGGCATTCACACATGCAGTGACTCGTTATCCTCTCGCAACAACAGATGGTGTGTTTCATGCCTACTGTGTGGGAAGGTTAGGTTACAGTGCTGTAGATGCCTAGTTCTGTCTTTAAATCTAATTTGGGAATCACACACACACACACAGGAAGAAAGAGGAGGGGGAAAGACACTGCTGAATTAATTAATGAATGACATTTGTACTGCAACAGGAAGCACATTGAAGTTTGGCCCCATCGTGCAGCCCCAGCACAACCTGTGAGGTGGCAGACACTCCTTGCCTCCTTGCTACTTTAAGGTGACAATGTCCCCATCCCATCTTTTCTTATGACAAGCAGAATATAAAACATAAGATCTCCCTGTTATTTCTCAGCATTTCACATTTTCTGTATGGGGCTTCTCTCGCAGGGCTCCACTAATGCTGCTCCCTTTGTTTCGATGGCACCTCAGGTTTCAGCCATAAACGCCCGTTTTATGAGATATGAGTAGAGACTCAGGAAAATAGCATAAAGATGAAGTTCCCCTGGCAGTATCAGATGCTTGATTGATAAAATCTTTGTGCAGCAGGGCCCCTCACTGTCGCTGGGCTTCTTACAGGGGTGAAGAGGTGAGCGGGAAACATCCATCACTGATTTCCAGACACTCCTGCTGGCCAAAAATAATCAGATGACACCTGAATCAACAGCTCTGAGTTTTCAGATCCATAACTCATCATCTGCTGAATGGGTGTGTGTGTCAGTGTGTGTGTGAGAACTTTGATATCCTTATATGAATCTATTCACGTAATGCCTGTTTAGAAATCCAAATAGAGACATTGGGTTGTTTTAACAAATGTACAGTATATTACAGCCTCATCTTGGTCCGTGTCTGTTCCGGACGACTTAAGTCCGTAAGACCATTAAACAGGTCAACATTCACAAGGCCAGATGGATTACCAGGACGTGTGCTCCGGGCATGTGCTGACCAACTGGCAGGTGTCTTCACTGACATTTTCAACATGTCCCCATTGAGTCTGTAATACCAACATGTTTCAAGCAGACCACCATATTCCCTGTGCCCAGAACACTAAGGCAACCTGCCTAAACGACTACAGACCCGTAGCACTCACGTCCGTAGCCATGAAGTGCTTTGAAAGGCTGGGAATGGCTCACATCAACACCATTATCCCAGAAACCCTAGACCCACTCCAATTTGCATACCGCCCAAACAGATCCACAGATGATGCAATCTCTATTGCACTCCACACTGTTCTTTCCCACTTGGACAAAAGGAAGACCTACGTGAGAATGCTGTTCATTGACTGCAGCTCAGCGTTCAACACCATAGTACCCTCAAAGCTCATCACTAATCTAAGGATCCTGGGACTAAACACCTCCCTCTGCAACTGGATCATGGACTTCCTGACGGGCCGCACCCAGTTGGTGAGGGTAGGTAGCAACACTTCTGCCACGCTGATCCTCAACCCTGGAGCCCCTCATGGGTGCGTGCTCAGTCCCCTCCAGTACTCCCCGTTCACCCACGACTGCGTGGCCAGGTACGACTCCAACACCATCTTTAAGTTTGTAGATGACAACAGTGGTAGGGCTGATCACCGACAACGACAAGACAGCCTATAGGGAGGTCAGAGACCTGGCCGAGTGGTGCCAGAATAACAACCTATCCCTCAACGTATCCAAGACTAAGGAGATGATTGTGGACTACAGGAAAAGCAGGACCGAGCATGCCCCCATGCTCATCGATGGGGCTGTAGTGGAGCAGGTTGAGAGTGTCCACATCATCAACAAACTGGAATGGTCCAAACACACCAAGACAGTCGTAAAGAGGGCACGACAAAGCCTCAGGAAACTAAAAAGATTTGTCATGGGTCCTCAGATCCTCAAAAGTTACACCGCTGCAACATCGAGAACATCCTGAATGGTTGCATCACTGCCTGGTGTGGCAACTGCTCGGCCTCCGACCACAAGGCACTACAGAGGGTAGTGCGTACGGCCCAGTACATCACTGGGGCTAAGCTGCTTGCCATCCAGGACCTCTACACCAGGCAGTGTCAGAGGAAGGCCCTAAAAATTGTCAAGACCCCACCCACCCCAGTCATAGACTGTTCCCTCTACTACCGCATGGCAAGTGATACCGGAGCGTCAAGTCTAGGACCAAAAGGCTTTTACCCCCAAGTCATAAGACTCCTGAACAGGTAATTAAATGGCTTCCCGGACTATTTGCATTGTGTGTGTGTGTGTCCATCTTTACACTGCTGCTACACTCTTTTTATCATATGTGCATCGTCACTTTAACCATACCTACATGTACATACTACCTCAATTAGCCTGACTAACCGGCGCCTCACTACTGTATATAGCCTCGCTACTGTTATAGCCTCACTACTGTATATAGCCTCGCTACTGTTATAGCCTCGCTACTGTATATAGCCTCGCTACTGTTATTATTCACTGTCTTTTTACTGTTGTTTTTTATTTCCTTACTTGTCCATTGTTCACCTAATACCTATTTTTTTACTTAAAAGTTGCACTGTTCGTTAGGGCCAGTAAGTAAGCATTTCACTGTTGTATTCGGCGCACGTGACAAATAAACTTTGATGTCACGTTCTGACCTTTATTTCCTTTGTTTTGTATTTATTTAGTATGGTCAGGGCGTTCAGAGTTTTCTTTATTAAAATTCATGATGAGCACATACCACGACGCATTTTGGTCCTCCGATCCATCTCGCCTCTCCTCTTCAGATGAAGAGGAGGACGACCGTGACATTTGATTTGATCTGACCAAGGACAGAGTTCACTGGCTGTGTCCATACTGATGGTGTGTTTCACCCCTGGGAAATTCATAATAAACTAAATTAGAAGGCATAACCATGTGAGGGCAAAGGTCAAAAAGTGAACTTCTGTACTGGACATCCTTGGTGGTAAAGCAAACAGCCTGGCCCGGTTGTTATTTTAAGGAGTCTAAAGTGAAATTGAAACCAATTACCCTATACAAGCTATCGGTTTTTCGAATAATTTGGTGGAGGTTTTTCTCTTCTCTATCCCTGTTGCTCACACACGCTTCCCTTCACCCATCTCATATTGTGGAATTTTTTCACAGAATCTTATGTGTGCCAACTCAAACTCTTTGAAGTCAAGAAAATCAAGTAATTTGCCCTTTATTGTAACTTTAAAACCTCTTGAACCTCTGGGGGCAGTATTTCATTTTTGGATGAAAAACGTTCCCGTTTTAAGCGCAATATTTTGTCACGAAAAGATGCTCGACTATGCATATAATTGACAGCTTTGGAAAGAAAACACTCTGACGTTTCCAAATCTGCAAAGATATTGTCTGTGAGTGCCCCAGAACTGATGCTACAGGCGAAACCAAGATGAAACTTAACTGGAAGTGAGCAAAATTTCTGAGGTGCTGTTTTCCATTGTCTCCTTATATGGCTGTGAATGCGACAGGAATGAGCTTACACTTTCTGCCGTTTCCCCAAGGTGTCGGCAGCATTGTGACGTATTTGTAGGCATATCATTGGAAGATTGACCATAAGAGACTACATTTACCAGGTGTCCGCCTGGTGTCCTGCGTCGAAATTGGGGCGCAAACGCCAGGTGCAAGTATTTTTCCATTTGATAGAGAGGAGAAACCAGACTTCCACGAACGATATATCATCGAAGAGATATGTGAAAAACACCTTGAGGATTGATTCTAAACAACGTTTGCCATGTTTCAGTCGATATTATGGAGTTAATTTGGAAAAAAGTTTGGCGTTTTGATGACTGAATTTTCGGGTTTTTTTGGTAGCCAAACGTGATGTACAAAACGGAGCGATTTCTAATACACAAAGAATATTTTTGGAAAAACTGAACATTTGCTATCAAACTGAGAGTCTCCTCATTGAAAACATCCGAAGTTCTTCAAAGGTAAATGATTTTATTTGAATGCTTTTCTTGTTTTTGTGAAAATGTTGCCCGCTCAATGCTACGCTAAATGCTACGCTAGCTATCAATACTGTTACACAAATGCTTGTTTTGCTATGGTTGAAAAGCATATTTTGAAAATCTGAGATGACAGTGTTGTTAACAAAAGGTTAAGCTTCAGAGCTAGCATATTTATTTCATTTCATTAGCGATTTTCATGAATAGTTAACGTTGCGTTATGGTAATGAGCTTGAGGCTGTATTCACAATCCCGGATCCGGGATGGCTAGTATCAAGAGGTTTTAATGGGTTACAGAGTTAATGTTGACAGTTAATTCATTGAGCTGTATCTAAAGATATTTTCTTTACAGTTATTTACGTATGTAATTGTATTTGTGTGTTTGAGATTGAGAGAACTACACACATTTTTGTTGTATTGGATTACGCTTTTGACTGCAAGTTCCAGAATGCCTTGCGACAGGTAGTAGAGAGAGAACGCGCCAGTTATGGACAAGTGACAAGTAATTATCCTGACTTTCGCTAGGAACTTTCTTTTATTGTTTTGTAGAATCTAAAGTTGTTAAATGTAACGTGAACAAGTAGTATTACTAAAATAAGCGAGTCATTACTTTGAAGATAGTTATTCTATACTTTTTTTCATATCACTGTATCTTTGGTATGCTCGAAATCTTCATTTTAGCATTTAATGATGTCACGAAACCGGTCACTGCGGCTTGTTTAACAATTTGACAAATGTTTAACTCCGAACCACAGAAAGATTATTCCAGAAGAAAAAAATTACAAACTCAATGTCCAGCATACATGTTTCATTGTCCACATTGTACACCCTACAGCTATCAGCTGTTGGGCCGGCATGTCCCTACTGCCCTAAAGGAAAGAAAGGAGACCACATCTGAATTATTGCATTATTCAGTTCTGTGTGTACACGAGGAGTGCCTATCAAAATGTACCAGTGCCACAAAGACCTAAAATATATACACTACCAGTCAAAAGTTTTAGAACACCTACTCATTCAAGGGGTTTTCTATATTCTTGCTCTTTTCTACATTGTATAATAATAGTGAAGACATCAAAACTATGAAATAAGTTAACTTTTTTTGGTTACTTAAGTAACCAAAATAAACTAAACAAATAAAAATATATTTTATATTTGAGATACTTTAAAATAGCCAACCTGATGACAGTTTTGCACACTCTTGGCATTCTCTCAAACAGCTTCACCTGGAATGCTATTCCAACCGCCTTGAAGGAGTTCCCACATATGCTGAGCACTTGTAGGCTGTTTTTGCCTATGGCATGGTAGTCACTGCTAGACTGGTAGCTAGCTACCTTCAGCAGCGTAAATGTCACTGGTGTAGAGAGGAGTAGGCAGGAGGCAGTCGCAGGTTAAGAACTACTGAATTTATTAAAGCACCATTGATCAAAGCGGAACGAAACCCAAACACTATTGTGCTTGAAATATATCTTCATAAACAAAAAGGCACAGGGCGAACCCCAAAGTGCAAAATATAAAGTACTCAGGAAATTGTAGTAGAGATTCCTCTCAGGAAAACAAGTAACATGTATAATGACCGACAAAGACAAATGGCAGAGGGAGTATATACACAGTGATAGATTGGGGATTGAAACCAGGTGCGTGTAATGATGATGAGAAGAGTCCGGGGTTGATGAGAGAAGGGCGTTTGGCAGCAGCTAGAAGGCCGGCGATGCCGAACGTCTGAGCTGGTCAGGAGGGGGATTCAAAGTGAAGGCTGGCGTGACAGAAAAACATGTTTGTTCGTTCATTTTATCTTTGACTAATGCTAGCTAAAGTAAGCAATATAATTGTCGATATAGCTAACTCACTCTCTGTTTGTGTGTTGGTAGCAAGTTGGTTCTTAACTGCCTAGCAATCTTGCTGCCAATTTAGTGACGCTAGCTAGCTAGGCTCTTAAACGATGCTAAGCTCTTAAACGATGCCGAATGATAATTATTTTCCTGACACTGGCCATAGACCCATACAAGATTACTTTGAATATAGCCAAAGGAGCGTGATAAGATCATTATTTCGGAGTCCCTTTTTGACATGCAGGGAGGTAATTCTGACCTCTCGAAAGAACTGTTACATTTATCTAAGCGCCAGACGAGAACGCATCTACATATAGTCACTCTTAGTGATTATGTGCGTCAAGGCATTATTCCACGGGGACTCAGGTGGCAAATATAACCATCATTGGGACAGCGCACAGATGATTACTGTGAGTGCTGGTGTGCCATCCTGAACAAATGCTCTATTGATTTGATGACATTAATTGTTGACCAGTTGAAGAAAGATTTTATTGAAATGGATAACACAATTAAAGACAAATGCACAACTCTACAAACAGTTGTTAATGATGATGGCATATTCAATGAACTGATGAAAACTAACCAAGCGCTCCAGGACAAGTTGTCTACAGAAATAAAGGAACTTAAAATCAAGAAATTCAACCAAGACAAAAAAGACAAGGCCGATGGTAAAGTCTACTTCTGGAGAAACCCTGACAAAAGAGGTCCTGCTCCCCAAAAGAGGTCCTGCTCAAGCTTTGCTTGATTTACAATCCGATACGTCAGTCTTTATTCGTCCACAATCCGATACGTCAGTCCTTATTCGTCCTGCTGATAAGGGTGGGTCGGTTGTGCTCATGGATAGGACAGTTTATGTACATGAGTGTCATAGACAGCTGCTTGACAACACCTTTTACAAGAAACTCAGAAGTGACCACACTTCCCAATTTCAGAATACTATCTTTACTGTCCTAAATGGGTATTTAAGTTCTGGTCAGATAACCAAAAAATAACATGCTTTTTTGGCTATTCAACACCCTAAAATTGCCACTTTCTATACTTTTCCGAAATTACACAAGAATGTTACACAACCTCCAGGGCGCCCTATTGTAGCGGGCATTGATGCAGTAACGGCCCCTCTATCTACTTTTGTTGACTTTTTTATTAGGCCACTCGAAGAAAAGCTCCCCTCCTTTGTAAAGGACACCAGCAGTATGATCTCTATCATTGAATCTCTTGACCCTCTCCCTGAGAATACCTTGTTAGTTACCTTTGATGTCATTATACACTAATATTCCACACGAGGGCGGTATTGAAGCTATGGAACATTTTCTTCTGCAACGTGACCCTAATGAACTACCTTCCAGTGCATGCATTGTAACATTGGCTGAAATAGTACTCACGGCATAACTATTTCATGTTTCTAAATTATTTCTTTATTCAGACGAAAGGTACTGCTATGGGATCCCCCATGGCTCCTAACTATGCTAATGTGTATGTGGGTTACATGGAGAAACAGTCTATTTTCAATCCTCTCAAAAATGTTTTCTTGCCTTAACATCATTATTTGGAAACGGTATATTGATTATATTTTTGTTCAATGGAGGGGTGATGCAAAACAGCTCCAGGCATTCCATGCTTTTCTTATCTCCTGTTCTGAGCATCTGAGATTTACTATGCAATCTGATACACGTCAAATCAGTTTTCTTGATCTTCTGATCTTGTGTGAAGATATTGTTCTATACACTGATCTTTACAGGAAGCCTACTGATCGTAACAGTTTGTTGAGGGCTGATAGTTGTCACCCACTTCCCTTAAAAAATAGTTTGCCCTACAGCCAATTCTGTCGAATCAAAAGAATTTGCAAAAAACAATCCGATTTCGACAGAAATATGGCTGAGACGCAAAGAAAGTTCAAGGAGAGGGGCTACAAGAATAATATTGCCATTGAGAAAATTCAAAACAAAACATGACCTTTTTCAAGGTCAGTCTCGCAAAAAGAGCATTCTTGAGTTCTAACTACCCGCTCGCTATTCAAAGTGCTCTAAACAAATTAAGGGAATTGTTCACAAACATTGGCACATCCTAAAATCCGATGATAGTCTCGGTAATGTGTTTTCGGACCTTCCCTTGGTCGTATTCTCGCGGGGCTGAAATCTCAGAGACCAATTGGTAAACTCTGATTTACCACCCCAAGATATTCCTGAAAAACGTCTATTTGCGCCCCTACTGGATGGAAATTACAAATGTAATGGCTGTGCTCAATGCAATGGCACTTATAAATGTAGATCCTTCAAACACCCACAAACAGGGAAATCGATCCCAATAAAAGGTGTTATTACGTGCTCCACAAAGGCAGTTATTTATCTTATAACTTGTCCTTGTGGTAAAAATGATGTAGGTAAAACAAAGCGCGAATTAAAAGTACGTATCTTAGAGCATCGTAGCACCATTAGGTGTAAAAACTTTACTTATCCAGTTGCGGCCCACTTCTTGGAGGCAGGCCACTCGATTTCGTCTCTGCGTTATATTGGCATCGAACATGTCACCCTCCCTAGGAGAGGGGGTGACCTTGATAATTTATTGTTAAAACGAGAGGCTGCCTGGATCTTTAATTTAAAGACCCTTGCGCCCTTCGGTCTCAACGTAGACTTTGATCTGAAGCCATTCTTGTGATTATTGTGACTTTGTCATTGTAATTGTTTGTTTGTAAGCTTGTGTAGTCAAATTAATCTATGATCATATGCTATCCATTTGTTGTTTGTATGCTGTTCTTTGTATGACATTTTAATATTTGATTATTAACCAATGATATTAGGCCACTCTTGGCCATGATTACAGACACCTGTGTCTTTTGACACGGCACCTCGTCTTAATAGGTGTGCATTTACTTTTCTTCTAGCTAGCTAGCTAGGTAACAGCAAGCTGACAATATTGACATCTCCATGTTAGGTGTGCTAAGCTAGCCAGTCTAGTAACGTAAACTCACTCACTTTTGTACATTGCCTTGGTCCGTACAATTGACCGTATTTTAGTGCCCCAAAAACGTAATACTTCCAGATCAACTGTAATGTCAATACCATTGTAAAGCACAATTTCTCCCCTTTCCAACAGAATCAATTACATGACCTAAACGCTGCCCGTTTCTGTATAATTCAAGCAGGCAATGAGCCCCGTCTGGTATTTTTTTAAATGGCGGGTTTGGAAGCGAAACTAATGCGTGATAGTGAGAAGGAGAGATGTCGTGTGGGAAAATTGCTTTTTTTCACTCGATCTGTCCAATGTATCACCTTATCGCCTCTAAAATGTAAATTAAACACTATAAAGAGTTTATATAATGTGTGATTACATACCTATTTGAAGGTTTGTGTTGAATTGGAATTGGGTTTTTAGGACGGTCCTAAAGTGATATTCAGAAGTAAACAGTTTTTTTGAGAGTTGTGATCGCTTGCAGTGATGACGCAAAATATGACTAGGTATCCCCCCGTTACCCCCGTCATTGTCCATTTCTTGTTTTTAAACGATGAGAGAAGTGCTATACCTGGTGGAGAGAGATTGTAAGACAGAAATAGTTGCTTTATGCGTGCTGTACGCTACGGCATGACACTTCACGATGTAACGGAGGGTCAGTTTTTTCAACTTTTCTCCAAAACTATAGAGCCATTACCATGTCGATCAACGCTTAAATAGAAACGTAGTTCATACCCCTGATTTTGACATCAACACAGTCACTACAGTCCCATTAGTTTTCTTTGCAGCCTCGTTTGAATGTCGCGGTTGCGCACATTTGTATGGAATGGGGTGAGTTTACGTTAGGGATCAATACAATTAGTGGGGTGGTTCAAATGTGAATTGTTGTGTATTTTGTTGTAGGTGGTACAGAATCTGATTCCACCAGCATGTGCTTCCAACCCCTAGCTCTGCACAAGTTGATGGTAAGTTGGCAAACATATTCACAAGCTGATGGCTAAAATAGCTAAATTTACAGTAGGTATGGCATAAACATGAACTATGTAGTGTTTGTTTGGAATTGTCTTACAGATGGTTAGAGGTAGCCTGGGGACCACAGAGTACCTTCCAGACCATGTAATCAATTTAGTCTACCCCATTTCTCTTTTTAGCCTTTCTCTATGTAAAACTCAGGTTATATGGAGTCCTTCCACAGTGCCCTGCTCAAAAATACCCCAAAGCAGCTCCATTTTGTTTACACGAGCATGAAGGAGGGGACACACCTTGCGGCTATGGAGCACAACAATATTGTGGGACAGAAACCAGCAAGGGACACTGAATGGTATAAAATCAAGACTACAACAATAATCACAACCACCTCATTCTTCTCTCTGCAGATTCTCAAAACAGAATACAGACATGCCTACAAAAATCCCCTGCCAAGGGCTACTATTGATACAAATGATCTGTAAAGGTCAATGGGCTGGGTTGTGCTTAGAGACAGTAAATGTATTGTGTACGAGAGCGATTCAGAAGTGTCACTTCTTCGCAATCTCCCCTACTGACGTCTGAAGACTTTTCAGCCCTTCTGCAGCCACCAGCCCATTCACTTCGTTGACTGATCTTTCCTCTCAAAAGCTTTACCCACAAAACGTGTAAAATGCAAACACCACAACCACGTCTTTCCAGTACCAGCCAATCTTCTGCACGAGGTCCAAACAGCTGGTGGTTAAGAAGGTCTATGAACCCTACACCACTTCCTGCAGAATCTTATCCAGCTGGCCATACACTGCAGATAGGACAAGACCATTTGCCACAAGCAAAGAGCAGCTTTCCCAGCCAGGGATGGCAAACACCATTGCCAGTGTACTGCAACCGGATAAAGGACAGTTAAATAAATATGGATATTTTCTATCAATCTTTGAAATTTGTCTGCCTTTATGGATTCACAGAATATATTTATATAAGCTGTACAGGCCTCTGTAGCTTCAAACAGATGTTAGACATTCAGATACAGCGCATTCGGAAAGTATTCAGACCCCTTGACTTTTTACACATTTTGTTATGTTACAGCTTTATTCTAAAATGGATTAAATAAAACATTTTCCTCATCAATCATCACACAATAGCTATAATGACGGAGCAAAACAGGTTTTTAGAAATGTTTGCTAATTTAGAAAATATATATATTATAATAATACCTTATTTACATACGAATTCATACCCTTTGCTATGAGCATGGAAATTGAGCTCAGGTCCATCCTGTTTCCATTGATGTTTCTACAACTTGATTGGAGTCCACCTGTGGTAAATTCAATTGATTGGACATGATTTGGAAAGCCACACACCTGTCTATATAAGGTTCCACAGTTGAAAGTGCATGTCAGAGCAAAAACCAAGCCATGAGGTCGAAGGAATTGTCCGTAGAGCACAGAGACAGTATTGTGTCGAGGCACAGATCTGGGGAGGGGTACCAAAACATTCTGCAGAATTGAAGGTCTCCAAGAACACAGTGGCCTCCATCGTCCTTAAATGGAAGAAGTTTGGAACCACCAAGACTCATCCTAGAGCTGGCCGCCCAGCCAAACTGAGCCATCAGGGGAGAAGGGCCTTGGTCAGGGAGGTGACCAAGAACCCGATGGTCACCCTGAAAGAGCTCCAGAGTTCCTCTGTAGAGATGGGGGAACCTTCCAGAAGGACAACCATCTCTGCAGCAATCCACCAATCAGGCCTTTATGGTAGGTTGGCCAGACGGAAGGCACTCAGTAAAAGGCACATGACAGCCAGCTTGGAGTTTTCCCAAAGGCACCTAAAGACTCTGACCATGAGAATCAAGATTCTCTGGTCTGATGAAACCAAATTTGTAACACATTATATGTTGTAATTCATAACGTGTTGTACAAATTGCAACGATGTTACAATGAAACAGTCAGAGGTCACCAAGTGCAACACAGCTTCAGTGTGTAAATCAGCTAGAAAGATGTGTTGGCATCGAGTAATTGTCACTGGCCCCCTCCCAGTTAGGGGGAGTGATGAGCTCCACAGCAGTCTCACAACTCAATCGCTGGTTGAAAACTGTTTTCTGCCCCTCCCAAAAGATAGAATTTGTAGATAATTGGCCCTCTTTCTGGGACTCACCCACAAACAGGACCAAGCCTGGCCTGTTGAGGAGTGACGGACTCCATCCTAGCTGGAGGGGTGCTCTCATCTTATCTACGAACATAGACAGGGCTCTAACTCCCCTAGCTCCACAATGAGATAGGGTGCACGCATCCCGCAAAACATTTATGATAGCAAATTTTAATTTACAAAAAAAACCTGCGTTTTCGTCTTTTGAGCTTTAGTCATGAAATCTATGCAGCCTACTCAATCACTTTTTATTGCATTGTTTACAGGCCTCCTGGGCCATATACAGCTTTCCTCACTGAGTTCCCTGAATTCCTATCGGACCTTGTAGTCATGGTAGATAATATTAATATTTTTGGTGACTTTAATATTCACATAGAAAAGTCCACAGACCCACTCCAAAAGGCTTTTGGAGTCATTATCAACTCAGTGGGTTTTGTCCAACATGTCTCCGGACCTACTCACTGCCACAGTCATACTCTGGACCTAGTTTTGTCCCCGTGGAATAAATGTTGTGGATCTTAATGTTTTTCCTCGTAATCCTGGACTATCGGACCACCATTTTATTACGTTTGCAATCGCAACAAGTAATCTGTTCAGACCCCAACCAAGGATCATCAAAAGTCGTGCTATAAATTCTCGGACAACACAAATATTCCTAGATGCCCTTCCAGACTCCATCCGCCTACCCAAGGACGTCAGAAACAAAAATCAGTTAACCACCTAACTGAGGAACACTATTTAACCTTGCACAATACTCTAGATTGCAGTCGCACCCCTAAAAACAAAAAACCTTTGTCATAAGAAACTAGCTCCCTAGTATACAGAAAATACCCGAGCTCTGAAGCAAGCTAACAGAAAATTGGAACGGAAATGGCGCTACACCAAACTGGTGTTTTCTTCCGACTAGCTTGGAAAGACCGTACCGTGCAGAATCGAAGAGCCCTCACTGCTGCTCGAACATCCAATAGAATCATGACTAGAACCAAACATTTTGATCATATTACTCCAGTGCTAGCCTCTCAACACTGGCTTCCTGTTAAGGCAAGGGCTGATTTCAAGGTTTTACTGCTAACCTACAAAGCATTACAATGGCTTGCTCCTACCTATCTTTCCGATTTGGTCTTGCCGTACATACCTACACGTACGCTATGGTCACAAGACACAGGCCTCCTAATTGTCCCTGGAATTTCTAAGCAAACAGCTGGAAGCAGGGCTTTCTCCTATAGAGCTCCATTTTTATGGAATGGTCTGCCTACCCATGTAGGTAGACCGGTCTCAACCTTTAATTATATATTGAAGACTTATCTCTTCAGTAGGTCCTAAGATTGAGTGTAGTCTGGCCTAGGAGTGTGAAGGTGAACGGAAAGGCGCTGGAGCAACAAACCACCCTGCCTGGCCGGTTCCCCTCTCTCCACTGGGATTCTCTACCTCTAACCCTATTACAGGGGCTGAGTCACTGGCTTACTGGTGCTCTTCCATTCCATCCCTAGGAGGGGTGCGTCACTTGAGTGGGTTGAGTCACTGACGTGATCTTCCTGTCTGGGTTGGCGCCCCCCTTGGCTTGTGCTGTGGCGGAGATCTTTGTTGGCTATACCCGGCCTTGTCTCAGGATGGTAAGTTGGTGGTTGAAGATATCCCTCTAGTGTTGTGGGGGCTGTGCTTTGGTAAAGTGGGTGGGGTTATATCCTGCCTGTTTGGCCCTGTCTGGGGGTATTGTCGGATGGGGCCACAGTGTCTCCCGACCCCTCCTGTCTCAGCCTCCAGTATTTATGCTGCAGTAGTTTGCATTGGGGGGCTAGGGTCAGTCTGTTATATCTGGAGTATTTGTCTTATCCGGTGTCCTGTGTGAATTTAAGTATGCTCTTTCTTTCTTTCTTTCTTTCTTTCTTTCTTTCTCTCTTTCTTTCTTTCTTTCTCTCTTTCTTTCTTTCTTTCTCTCTTTCTTTCTCTCTCTCGGAGGACCTGAGCCCTAGGGCCATGCCTCAGGACTACCTGGCCTGATGACTCCTTGCTGTCTCCAGTCCACCTGGCCGTGCTGCTGCTCCAGTTTTGTTCTTCCTGCGGCTATGGAACCCTGACCTGTTCCCCGGACGTGCTACCTGTCCCAGACCTGCTGTTTTCAACTCTCTAGAGACAGCAGGAGCGGTAGAGATACTCTGAATGATTGGCTATGAAAAGCCAACTGACATTTACTCCTGAGGTGCTGACCTGTTGCACCCTCGACAACCACTGTGATTATTATTATTTGACCCTGCTGGTCATCTATGAACATTTGAAAATCTTGGCCATGTTCTGTTATAATCTCCACTCGGCACAGCCAGAAGAGGACTGGCCACCCCTCATAGCCTGGTTCCTCTCTAGGTTTCTTCCTAGGTTCTGGCCTTTCTAGGGAGTCTAGTTTTTCCCAGCCACCGTGCTTCTACACCTGCATTGCTTACTATTTGGGGTTTTAGGCTGGGTTTCTGTCCAGCACTTTGTGACAACAGCTGATGTAAAAAGGGCTTTACAGTGCATTGCGAAAGTATTCGGCCCCCTTGAACTTTGCGACCTTTTGCCACATTTCAGGCTTCAAACATAAAGATATAAAACTGTATTTTTTTGTGAAGAATCAACAACAAGTGGGACACAATCATGAAGTGGAACGACATTTATTGGATATTTCAAACTTTTTTAACAAATCAAAAACTGAAAAATTGGGCGTGCAAAATTATTCAGCCCCCTTAAGTTAATACTTTGTAGCGCCACCTTTTGCTGCGATTACAGCTGTAAGTCGCTTGGGGTATGTCTCTATCAGTTTTGCACATCGAGAGACTGACAATTTTTCCCATTCCTCCTTGAAAAACAGCTCGAGCTCAGTGAGGTTGGATGGAGAGCATTTGTGAACAGCAGTTTTCAGTTCTTTCCACAGATTCTCGATTGGATTCAGGTCTGGACTTTGACTTGGCCATTCTAACACCTGGATATGTTTATTTTTGAACCATTCCATTGTAGATTTTGCTTTATGTTTTGGATCATTGTCTTGTTGGAAGACAAATCTCCGTCCCAGTCTCAGGTCTTTTGCAGACTCCATCAGGTTTTCTTCCAGAATGGTCCTGTATTTGGCTCCATCCATCTTCCCATCAGTTTTAACCATCTTCCCTGTCCCTGCTGAAGAAAAGCAGGCCCAAACCATGATGCTGCCACCACCATGTTTGACAGTGGGGATGGTGTGTTCAGCTGTGTTGCTTTTACGCCAAACATAACGTTTTGCATTGTTGCCAAAAAGTTCCATTTTGGTTTCATCTGACCAGAGCACCTTCTTCCACATGTTTGGTGTGTCTCCCAGGTGGCTTGTGGCAAACTTTAAACGACACTTTTTATGGATATCTTTAAGAAATGGCTTTCTTCTTGCCACTCTTCCAGAAAGGCCAGATTTGTGCAATATACGACTGATTGTTGTCCTATGGACAGAGTCTCCCACCTCAGCTGTAGATCTCTGCAGTTCATCCAGAGTGATCATGGGCCTCTTGGCTGCATCTCTGATCAGTCTTCTCCTTGTATGAGCTGAAAGTTTAGAGGGACGGCCAGGTCTTGGTAGATTTGCAGTGGTCTGATACTCCTTCCATTTCAATATTATCGCTTGCACAGTGCTCCTTGGGATGTTTAAAGCTTGGGAAATCTTTTTGTATCCAAATACGGCTTTAAACTTCTTCACAACAGTATCTCGGACCTGCCTGGTGTGTTCCTTGTTCTTCATGATGCTCTCTGCGCTTTTAACGGACCTCTGAGACTATCACAGTGCAGGTGCATTTATACGGAGACTTGATTACACACAGGTGGATTGTATTTATCATCATTAGTCATTTAGGTCAACATTGGATCATTCAGAGATCCTCACTGAACTTCTGGAGAGAGTTTGCTGCACTGAAAGTAAAGGGGCTGAATAATTTTGCACGCCCAATTTTTCAGTTTTTGATTTGTTAAAAAAGTTTGAAATATCCAATAAATGTCGTTCCACTTCATGATTGTGTCCCACTTGCTGTTGATTCTTCACAAAAAAATACAGTTTTATATCTTTATGTTTGAAGCCTGAAATGTGGCAAAAGGTCGCAAAGTTCAAGGGGGCCGAATACTTTCGCAAGGCACTGTACATTGTAGCTACTGGCTAATATTCATAGCCAGGAAGGAGCACGCTCATATCATACAAAGTCAGTGAGATGTCTGAGGGCCTTTGTCATAAACATTAGTCAATTTCATGGCAAAAAGCTTGTGGCTTTCAGTGCCATGGAAACCTTTTTTAAAGAAATCTCTCAACCACTTTCATTAATGTTGCCACCACCACCTCTCCACTTTAGCTCTTTGCTATCACTGAACTAATTTCACAGAACACAAAGCCATGCTAATTAAGGTGAAAGTTAGAACATTCAGTCAGTGTCATGTCTTTAGATCACTGAAGTGCAATTAAATCAGTGGCAAATCCAGAGAAAATGCAATGGAATCAAGTTACTTATGAGTGGCTAATATTTTTCAGCCAGTCTTTCTCTAATGAGCTCATAAACGGGTATTGAAATTATACTTAGGCCCACATTGTTTGGGCCCAAGTATTCTGGTCCAGTGAGACCAGCTAATGAACATGTTTGATTTTCAAATTCACTTTCTTTTTTATTTCAGCCTCTCCTCTTGGTTTCAGTTCCAAGCCTCTGTGGTGAGGTTGTGACCCTAGGAGAGAGATGCACAGATCTTATCAAAAGCTAAAAGATAACCCAGTGGGCAAGATTTGGTTTTAAACTGGTTCTGGTTGTAGAGACTTCAGACTTTTTTTTCAAAAAGACATCATGGAAAGGTTTCATATTTTCATTGTTATCTTTCAGTAAACCAGCTAAAGCCATACTTTTCTGGTTGCAAAAAAGATGTGCATTTACAACTTATCATGTTTCCGACTAAATAAACAAATTTGCCCGCTGGGAATTAAGTATCAATCAACTTGCAGACTATAAAAAACGATTTTCAATCACCAACATTCCCAAATGCCAGAGGTGTAATTGGCTAATCCACTCTAATACCGTACTGTAATTTAATGCAATCATATATCTCAATGGATACAATGGTGTTAATTTAAATCATAGATGTGCTATTAAAATAACAGGATTGTCTTATAGAGCTGCCCAAGTCCCAAAAATACTTCTGTTATAATTGCTTCATGAATGTGACATTTTGTAGGATGAATATCGCATCAGGAAGCTAGCCGCTGGATGTGAGGGTAGCTCTTGATATTGAAAAATGTATTATCTAGCAGAGCCATCTCGCTAGCCTGCTAAATATTCTGACTACTAGCATTAGCTTGACGTAATTGGCTTCATCCAGAAAGGATGTGTAGAATGTCCCACAGAAAATGATCGGAAATCGAGAATAGATTAACCTGAATAGCCAGAGTGTTTCAAGTCTAATTTGCACTTTGAGTGTCAGACCACATTTTGGACTCCTTGGGACGGCCTTCATCTTGACATCCAGGCTTCGCTTCTTTCACAAAAAAAGTTGGACGGTTTTTATTTTGATTGTCTACAACAAAAAATTGAAACGTTTGGAGAAATTCTGAAAATGTCCAAAAATTCTAAAGTTCCCAAACCATCAGTGGGGGAAATTAATGAGAACTTCAACTACCGGTGTTTATCACGTTTTAGGGAAGACCCAGATGCAGACAGTGTCGAAGTAGCAAACATTTATTACTATAACAGGGGCAGGCAAAATCTCAGGGTCAGGGCAGGCAGAGGTCAGTAATCCAGATCAGAGTCCAAAAGGTACAGAACGGTAGGCAGTCTCAGGGTCAGGGCAGGCAGAGGTCAATAATCCAGTGTGGAGTGATAAAGTACAGAATAGGAGGCAGGCTCAGGGCAGGCAGAATGGTCAATACCAGGAAAACAGGAACTAGAAAAAACTAGAAAACAGGAACTAGAAACAGACAAGAGTGAGGGGAAAACGCTGGTGGGCTTGGTGAAGAAAATGAACTGGCAACAGACAAACAGAGAACACAGGTATAAATACACTAGGGATAATGGGGAAGATGGGCGACACCTGGAGGCAGTGTCGGATTTAGGCATAGGCGACATTGGCAGCCGCCCAGGGCACCATGGTGCGCCCGCACAAAAAAATATTGTCATAATAATAAATAAATAAATAATAAATAAATAAATAAAAATAAAAAAATAATAAAAATATATATATATATATATATATATATATTCCAAATGGTGACATTTGAGCGATCAGTTTTCTATCGCTCATTTGCACGTCAATAATATCATGTCACCGTGTGGGACTGTGGGTCAATTAACCTTGTCGGAGTGGGCGCCCTGATTCTAGTTTGTGGTTTGTTTGTCTTGTCCTGTCCCATGTATATATATTTTTCTTCGTATATATTTCATATATATTTTTATATTTTTTTTAAAATCGCAATTTCATCTACAGACTGAACATGCAACCTGTCTCACCCAATGTGGTACGGATCTGCTATTTTTTACACTTTAGAACCAGAACCCCCATCAGCAGCAAGCAAACTAACTAGCTACTAGCTAGTAGTCAGTTAGCCACTGCTAGCGGTCATCGCCGTTAGCTCGGACATCAGCCTGCCTCAGCCCGGTCAATTCCTGCCAGTCTGCACAGCACGATATCAACCCAGAGCATATCGGACTGCTTTTTCTCTACCACATCTCTGGATTCCTACAGCAAGCTACGAACCTTTACACCAGATCATCGCGGCTCGCTAGCTGCTATCCGAGTGGCTACTTCTGGCTAACGTCTCTGTCCCATGTATATATCTTTTTCTTCGTATATATTTCATATATATTTTTATATTTTTTTTAAAATCGCAATTTCATCTACAGACTGAACATGCAACCTGCCTCACCCAATGTGGTACGGATCTGCTATTTTCTACACTTTAGAACCAGAACCCCCATCAGCAGCAAGCAAACTAACTAGCTACTAGCTAGTAGTCAGTTAGCCACTGCTAGCGGTCATCGCCGTTAGCTCGGACATCAGCCTGCCTCAGCCCGGTCAATTCCTGCCAGTCTGCACAGCACGATATCAACCCAGAGCATATCGGACTGCTTTTTCTCTACCACATCTCTGGATTCCTACAGCAAGCTACGAACCTTTACACCAGATCATCGCGGCTCGCTAGCTGCTATCCGAGTGGCTACTTCTGGCTAACGTCTCTGTCCCGAAGCAAGCACCAGTTAGCCTGGAGCTAGCCTCGAGCTAGGCCCAGCTCCCAGCTATCTGAAGAGGTCTATCAGCCAATTCTTGGGCTACAACACACGAATGGTCTGCCGACGTAACCGTCCGAGGGGGTTTCAACAGGCTCTTCCGTTGCGATGTCCCCCGGAGGCCCTCTGCTAGCCTGCTAGCCCCGGACTGCTAGTTGTCTGACTCGCCGTGTCTCCAGCTCACCTAGCTACTCACTGGACCCTATGATCACTCAGCTACACATGCCTCTCCCTAATGTCAATATGCCTTGTCTTTTGCTCTTTTGGTTAGTGATTATTGTCTTATTTCACTGTAGAGCCTCCAGCCCTGCTCAATATGCCTTATCTAGCCCTTTTGTTCCACCCCCACACATGCGGTGACCTCACCTGGCTTAAATGGTGCCTCTAGAGACAAAACCTCTCTCATCGTCACTCAATGCCTAGGTTTACCTCCACTGCATTCACATCCTACCATACCCTTGATTGTACATTATGCCATGAATCTATTTTTCCGCGCCTAGTAATCTGCTCCTTTTACTCTCTGTTCTGAACGCACTAGACGACCTGTTCTTATAGCCTTTAACCGTACCCTTATCCTACTCCTCCTCTGTTCCTCTGGTGATATAGAGGTTAACCCAGGCCCTGCAGCCCCTAGCTCCACTCCCTTTCCCCAGGCACTCTCATTTGTTGACTTCTGTAACCGTAAAAGCATTGGTTTCATGCATGTCAACATCAGAAGCCTCCTCCCTAAGTTTGTTTTATTTACTGCTTTAACACACTCCGCCAACCCGGATGTCCTAGCCGTGTCTGAATCCTGGTTTAGGAAGGCCACCAAACATCCTGAAATTTCCATCCCTAACTATAAAATTTTCCGACAAGATAGAACTCCCAAAGGGGGCAGAGTTGCAGTCTACTGCAGAAACAGCCTGCCAGAGTTCTATCATACTATCTGGGTCTGTGCCCAAACAATTCAAGCTTCTACTTTTAAAAATCCACCTTTCCAGATACAAGTCTCTCCTTGTTGCCGCGTGTTACAGACCCCCGCGCCCCCAGCTGTGCCCTGGACACAATATGTTAATTGATTGCCCCCATCTATCTTCAGAGTTCGTACTGTTAGGTGACCTAAACTGGGACATGCTTAACACCCCGGCCGTCCTACAATCTAAACTTGATGCCCTCAATCTCAGATTATCAAGGAACCTACTAGGTACAAACCTAAATCCGTAACCATGGGCACCCTCTTCGATATCAGCCTGACCAACTTGCCCTCTAAATACATCTCTGCTGTCTTCAACCACGATCTCAGCGATCATTTCCTCATTTCCTGCGTGCATAATGGGTCCATGGTCAAACGACCACCCCTCATCACTGTCAAACGCTTCCTAAAACACTTCAGAGAGCAGGCCTTTCTAATCGACCTGGCTCGGGTATCGTGGAAGGATATTGACCTCATCCCGCCTGTAGAGGACACTTGGTTGCTCTTTAAAAGTGCTTTCCTCACCATCTTAAATAATCATGCCCCATTCAAATAATGAAGAACTAAGAACAGATATAGGCCTTGGTTCACTCCAGACTTGACTGCATTTGACCAGCACAAAAACATCCTGTGGCATTCTGCCAGCATCGAATAGACCCCGCGATGTGCAACTTTTCAGGGAAGTCAAGAACCAATATACTCAGTCAGTTAGGAAAGCTAAGGCTAGCTTTTTCAAACAGAAATTTGCATCCTGTAGCACTAATTCCAAAAAGTTTTGGGACAATAAAGTCCATGGCGAATAAGAGCACCTCCTCCCAGCTTCCCACTGCACTGAGGATAGGAAACATTGTCACCACCGATAAATCTATGATAATCGAGAATTTCAATGAGCATTTTTTCTACAGCTGGCCATACTTTCCACCTGGCTACCCCTACACCCCTACCCCTACTCCTTCTCCACTATGCAAGCTGGTTTCCGAGCTGGTCATGGGTGCATCTCAGCCACGCTCAAGGTCCTAAACGATATCATAACCGCCATCGATAAAAGACAGTACTGTGCAGCCATCTTCATCGACCTGGCCAAGGCTTTCGACTATGTCAACCACCGCATTCTTATCGGCAGACTCAACAGGTGTGGGGGGCAGGTAGCCTAGTGGTTAGAGCATTGGACTAGTAACCGAAAGGTTGCAAGATAAAAAAATTGAGCTGTCAATGTAAAAACCTGTTGTTCTGCCCCTGAACAAGGCAGTTAACCCACTGTTTCTAGGCTGTCATTGAAAATAAGTATTTGTTCTTAACTGACTTTCCGAGTTAAATAAAGATTTTAAAAAATTGCCTTAGCTTCTCAAATCACTGCCTTGCCTGGTTCACCAACTACTTCTCAGATAGAGTTCAGTGTGTCAAATTGGAGGGTCTGTTGTCTGGACCTCTGGCAGTCTCTATGGGACACTAAAGTCCATGGCGAATAAGAGCACCTCCTCCCAGCCACAGGGTTCAATTCTTGGGCTGACTCTTTTCTCTGTATATATCAATGATGTCGCTCTTGCTGCTGGTGATTCACTGATCCACCTTTACGCAGACGACACCATTCTGTATAATCTGGCCCTTCTTTGGACACTGTGTTAACTTCTTATGGCTTGGGGGCAGTATTTCGACATCTGGATGAGAAGCGTGCCCAAAGTAAACTGCCTGTTACTCAGGCCCAAAAGATAGGATATGCATTTAATTGGTAGATTTGGATAGTTTGTTAAAATAATGTCTGTGAGTATAACATAACTTATATGGCAGGCGAAAACCTGAGGATTTGTTTTTTGATGTGGGTATTTTCAATTGAATGCCTATAGAGTATCTAATGGGTTAGGACCCAGATTGCAGTTCCTATGACTTTCACTAGATGTCAACAGTCTTTAGACATTGTTTCAGGCTTGTTTTCTGAAAAATTAAGAAGAATGAGACCTTTCTGTCAGTGGACTGAGGAAGAATGCAGAGCTGGTTTGCACGCGTGACCGAGTGCGCGCCCTTCGTTATTTTTCCTTTCTATTGAATACGCTATTGTCCGGTTGAAATATTATCAATTATTTATACAATTGACAACCTGGGGATAAATTATAAACATTGTTTGACATGTTTCGACGAGCTTTACTGGCACTATTAGGATGTTTTCGTCTGCATGTTTTGACCGCCTCTGAGCCAGTGGATTAGAGTTAGAGTTTTTGGGATAAAAAGAGGAACTTTTTCGAACAAAACAAACATTTATTGTGTAGCTGGGACTTTTGTGACTGCAACCATAGGAAGATCTTCAAAGCTAAGTGATTAATTTTATCGCTATTTCTGACTTTTGTCATTCCTTTACATAATACCTCTTACTTGGTTGTAAAATGTTTGTATGCTTTTGTAAGCGGGGCACTGACCTCAGATAATGGTATGCTTTCGCCGTAAAGCCTTTTTGAAATCTGACAAAGCGGGTGGATTAAAAAGAAGTTCATCTTTAAGCCGATATATAACACTTGTGTTTTTTATGTATGTTTATTATGACTATTTGTAAAAAAAGCCTCCTTCACTCATGCTGCCAAACATACCCTCGTAAAACCTAAATCAAATCAAATTTTATTTGTCACATACACATGGTTAGCAGATGTAATGCGAATGTAGCGAAATGCTTGTGTTTCTAGTTCCGACCATGCAGTAATATCTAACAAGTAATCTAACCTAACAATTTCACAGCAACTACCTTATACACACAAGTGTAAAGGAATGAATAAGAATATGTACATAAACATATATGAATGAGCGATGGCACTTTATATATATATATATATATATATATACTGTACTCTGTGCCATCGCTCATTCCTATATGTTTATGTACATATTCTTATTCAATCCTTTACACTTGTGTGTATAAGGTAGTTGCTGTGAAATTGTTAGGTTAGATTACTTGTACTGTATGAGATGAGTAATGTAGGGTATTTAAACATTATATAAAGTGGCATTGTTTAAAGTGATACATTTATTACATACATTTGTCATTATTAGTGGCTGGAGTTGAGTCAGTATGTTGGCAACAGCCACTCAATGTTAGTGATGGCTGTTTAACAGCCTGATGGCCTTGAGATAGAAGCTGTTTTTCAGTCTCTCGGTCCCATGTTTTTTTTTTGTTTTTTTTTTGTGAATTTTTACCCCTTTTTCTCCCCAATTTCGTGGTATCCAATTGTTGTAGTAGCTACTATCTTGTCTCATCGCTACAACTCCCGTACGGGCTCGGGAGAGACGAAGGTTGAAAGTCATGCGTCCTCCGATACACAACCCAACCAAGCCGCACTGCTTCTTAACACAGCGCACATCCAACCCGGAAACCAGCCGCACCAATGCGCCGGAGGAAACACCGTGCACCTGGCCACCTTGGTTAGCGTACACTGCGCCCAGCCCGCCACAGGAGTCGCTGGTGCGCGATGAGACAAGGACACCACTACCGACCAATCCCTCCCTAACCCGGGCGACGCTAGGCCAATTGTGCGTCACCCCACGGACCTCCCGGTCGCGGCCGGTTACGAGAGAGCCTGGGCGCGAACCCAGGGACTCTGATGGCACAGCTGGCGCTGCAGTACAGCGCCCTTAACCACTGCGCCACCCGGGAGGCCTCTCGGTCCCAGCTTTGATGCACCTGTACTGACCTCACCTTCTGGATGATAGCGGGGTGAACAGGCAGTGGCTCGGGTGGTTGTTGTCCTTGATGATCATTTTGGCCTTCCTATGACATCGGGTGGTGTAGGTGTCCTGGAGGGCAGGTAGTTTGCCCCCGGTGATGTGTTGTGCAGACCTCACTACCCTCTGGAGAGCATTACGGTTGTGGGTGGAGCAGTTGCCGTACCAGGCGGTGATACAGCCCGACAGGATGCTCTCGATTGTGCATCTGTAAAAGTTTGTGAGTGTTTTTGGTGACAAGCCGCATTTCTTCAGCCTCCTGAGGTTCACCACGCTGTCTGTGTGGGTGGACCATTTCAGTTTGTCCATGATGTGTACACAGAAGAACTTAAAACGTACTACCCTCTCCACTACTGTCCCATTGATGTGGATAGGGTGGTGCTTCCTCTGCTGTTTCCTGAAGTACACGATCATCTCCTTTGTTTTGTTGACAGGTTATTTTCCTGACACCACACTCCGAGGGCCCTCACCTCCTCCCTGTGGGCCGTCTCGTCGTTGTTGGTAATCAAGCCTACCACTGTAGTGTCGTCTGCAAACTTGATGATTGAGTTGGAGGCGTGCATGGCCACACAGTCATGGGTGAACAGGGAGTACAGGAGAGGGCTGAGAATGCACCCTTGTGGGGCCCCAGTGTTGAGGATCCACGGGGTGGAGATGTTGTTACCTACCCTCACCATCTGGGGGCGGCCCGTCAGGAAGTCCAACACCCAGTTGCACAGGGCAGGGTTGAGACCCAGGGTCTCGAGCTTAATGACGAGTTTGGAGGGTACTATGGTGTTAAACGCTGAGCTGTAGTCGATGAAAAGCATTCTTACATAGGTATTCCTCTTGTCCAGATGGGTTAGGGCAGTGTGCAGTGTGATTGTAATTGCGTCGTCTGTGGACCTATTGGGGAGGTAAGCAAATTGGAGTGGGTCTAGGGTGTCAGGTAGGGTGGAGGTGATATGGTCCTTGACTAGTCTCTCAAAGCACTTCATGATGAAGGAAGTGAGTGCTACAGGGCGATACCGATCCTTGTCTTCGGCAATGTCATTTATTAAATAGCCTCCAACACTCTACCCAGCAAACTGGATGTAGTCCATCACAGTGTCATCCGTTTTGTCACCAAAGCCCCATATACTACTCACCACTGCGACCTGTATGCTCTCGTTGTCTGGTCCTCACTACATATTTGTCGCCAAACCAACTGGCTCCAGGTCATGTATAAGTCTTTGCTAGGTAAAGTCCCGCCTTATCTCAGCTCACTGGTCACCGTAGCAACACCGTAGCACACGCTCCAGCGGATATATTTCACTGGTCACCCCCAAAGCCAACACTTACTTTGGCCACCTTTCCTTCCAGTGCTCTGCTGCCAATGACTGGAACGAATTGTAAAAATCACTGAAGTTGGAGTCTTATATCTCCCTCTCTAACTAAGCATCAGCTGTCAGAGCAGCTTACCCATCACTGTACCTGTACACAGCCTATCTGTAAATAGCACACCCGACTACCTCATCCCCATATTGTTACTTATCCTCTTGCTCTTTTGCACCCCAGTATGTCTACTTGCACATACAGTGCCTTGCGAAAGTATTCGGCCCCCTTGAACTTTGCGACCTTTTGCCACATTTCAGGCTTCAAACATAAAGATATAAAAGTGTATTTTTTTGTGAAGAATCAACAACAAGTGGGACACAATCATGAAGTGGAACGACATTTATTGGATATTTCAAACTTTTTTAACAAATCAAAAACTGAAAAATTGGGCGTGCAAAATTATTCAGCCCCTTTACTTTCAGTGCAGCAAACTCTCTCCAGAAGTTCAGTGAGGATCTCTGAATGATCCAATGTTGACCTAAATGACTAATGACGATAAATACAATCCACCTGTGTGTAATCAAGTCTCCGTATAAATGCACCTGCACTGTGATAGTCTCAGAGGTCCGTTAAAAGCGCAGAGAGCATCATGAAGAACAAGGAACACACCAGGCAGGTCCGAGATACTGTTGTGAAGAAGTTTAAAGCCGGATTTGGATACAAAAAGATTTCCCAAGCTTTAAACATCCCAAGGAGCACTGTGCAAGCGATAATATTGAAATGGAAGGAGTATCAGACCACTGCAAATCTACCAAGACCTGGCCGTCCCTCTAAACTTTCAGCTCATACAAGGAGAAGACTGATCAGAGATGCAGCTAAGAGGCCCATGATCACTCTGGATGAACTTAAGAGATCTACAGCTGAGGTGGGAGACTCTGTCCATAGGACAACAATCAGTCGTATATTGCACAAATCTGGCCTTTATGGAAGAGTGGCAAGAAGAAAGCCATTTCTTAAAGATATCCATAAAAAGTGTTGTTTAAAGTTTGCCACAAGCCACCTGGGAGACACACCAAACATGTGGAAGAAGGTGCTCTGGTCAGATGAAACCAAAATTGAACTTTTTGGCAACAATGCAAAACGTTATGTTTGGCGTAAAAGCAACACAGCTGAACACACCATCCCCACTGTCAAACATGGTGGTGGCAGCATCATGGTTTGGGCCTGCTTTTCTTCAGCAGGGACAGGGAAGATGGTTAAAATTGATGGGAAGATGGATGGAGCCAAATACAAGACCATTCTGGAAGAAAACCTGATGGAGTCTGCAAAAGACCTGAGACTGGGACGGAGATTTGTCTTCCAACAAGACAATGATCCAAAACATAAAGCAAAATCTACAATGGAATGGTTCAAAAATAAACATATCCAGGTGTTAGAATGGCCAAGTCAAAGTCCAGACCTGAATCCAATCGAGAATCTGTGGAAAGAACTGAAAACTGCTGTTCACAAATGCTCTCCATCCAACCTCACTGCGCTCGAGCTGTTTTGCAAGGAGGTATGGGAAAAAAATTCAGTCTCTCGATGTGCAAAACTGATAGAGACATACCCCAAACGACTTACAGCTGTAATCGCAGCAAAAGGTGGCGCTACAAAGTATTAACTTAAGGGGGCTGAATAATTTTGCACGCCCAATTTTTCAGTTTTTGATTTGTTAAAAAAGTTTGAAATATCCAATAAATGTCGTTCCACTTCATGATTGTGTCCCACTTGTTGTTGATTCTTCACGAAAAAATACAGTTTTATATCTTTATGTTTGAAGCCTGAAATGTGGCAAAAGGTCGCAAAGTTCAAGGGGGCCGAATACTTTCGCAAGGCACTGTATATTACTCCAGTGTTCAATGCTACATTTTAATTATTTATTGCCTATTTATTGCCTTACCTCCTCCACTCTTCTACATTTGCACACACTGTACATAGATTTTTCTATTGTGTTATTGACTGTGCATTTGTTTATGTGTAACTCTGTGTTGTTGTTTTTGTCGCACTGCTTTGCATTATCTTGGCCAGGTTGCAGTTGTAAATGAGAACTTGTTCTCAACTGGCCTTCCTGGTTAAATAAAGGTAAAGTAAAAAAATAAATAACTGCCTGGGAAGATCTCCTACTCAGAAGTACGAGATGGGGAGGGGGCGGGGGTAGGTTGACCTCAGGTCTCCCCACTGGAAGCCCGAGGTAGGGGGAGTGGGGAATCTATTAAATAGTGCACCTCTAACTTTGTACAGTACTAATGCAATTAGTTGTACAATTTAGTTTGTGTTTCTTGTTTGAAGTGCAATAGTGTAATAATCAGGTTCTCTTCTTTATAAGTGTGTTATTCTATATGTGTGTTTGTGTGATATAGGATTTGTGCGATTTATTTCTATACTACAATTTGTTTCTATTTGTCTTTGTTACTTATTTTTTATATTATTTTTGTATAGATTTTTATATTATTACAGTGCCTTGCGAAATGATTCGGCCCCCTTGAACTTTGCAACCTTTTGCCACATTTCAGGCTTCAAACATAAAGATATAAAACTGTATTTTTTTGTGAAGAATCAACAACAAGTAGGACACAATCATGAAGTGGAACGACATTTATTGGATATTTCAAACTTTTTTAACAAATCAAAAACTGAAAAATTGGGCGTGCAAAATTATTCAGCCCCCTTAAGTTAATACTTTGTAGCGCCACCTTTTGCTGCGATTACAGCTGTAAGTCGCTTGGGGTATGTCTCTATCAGTTTTGCACATCGAGAGACTGACAATTTTTCCCATTCCTCCTTGCAAAACAGCTCGAGCTCAGTGAGGTTGGATGGAGAGCATTTGTAAACAGCAGTTTTCAGTTCTTTCCACAGATTCTCGATTGGATTCAGGTCTGGACTTTGACTTGGCCATTCTAACACCTGGATATGTTTATTTTTGAACCATTCCATTGTAGATTTTGCTTTATGTTTTGGATCATTGTCTTGTTGGAAGACAAATCTCCGTCCCAGTCTCAGGTCTTTTGCAGACTCCATCAGGTTTTCTTTGAGAATGGTCATGTATTTGGCTCCATCCATCTTCCCATCAATTTGAACCATCTTCCCTGTCCCTGCTGAAGAAAAGCAGGCCCAAACAATGATGCTGCCACCACCATGTTTGACAGTGGGGATGGTGTGTTGCTTTTACGCCAAACATAACATTTAGCATTGTTGCCAAAAAGTTCAATTTTGGTTTCATCTGACCAGAGCACCTTCTTCCACATGTTTTGTGTGTCTCCCAGGTGGCTTGTGGCAAACTTTAAACAACACTTTTTATGGATATCTTTAAGAAATGGCTTTCTTCTTGCCACTCTTCCATAAAGGCCAGATTTGTGCAATATACGACTGATTGTTGTCCTATGGACAGAGTCTCCCACCTCAGCTGTAGATCTCTGCAGTTCATCCAGAGTGATCATGGGCCTCTTGGCTGCATCTCTGATCAGTCTTCTTGTATGAGCTGAAAGTTTAGAGGGACGGCCAGGTCTTGGTAGATTTGCAGTGGTCTGATACTCCTTCCATTTCAATATTATCGCTTGCACAGTGCTCCTTGGGATGTTTAAAGCTTGGGAAATCTTTTTGTATCCAAATCCGGCTTTAAACTTCTTCACAACAGTATCTCGGACCTGCCTGGTGTGTTCCTTGTTCTTCATGATGCTCTCTGCGCTTTTAACGGACCTCTGAGACTATCACAGTGCAGGTGCATTTATACGGAGACTTGATTACACACAGGTGGATTGTATTTATCATCATTAGTCATTTAGGTCAACATTGGATCATTCAGAGATCCTCACTGAACTTCTGGAGAGAGTTTGCTGCACTGAAAGTAAAGGGGCTGAATAATTTTGCACGCCCAATTTTTCAGTTTTTGATTTGTTAAAAAAGTTTGAAATATCCAATAAATGTCGTTCCACTTCATGATTGTGTCCCACTTGTTGTTGATTCTTCACAAAAACATACAGTTTTATATCTTTATGTTTGAAGCCTGAAATGTGGCAAAAGGTCGCAAAGTTCAAGGGGGCCGAATACTTTCACAAGGCACTGTATAATATTAAATGTTATGATTATTTATTTGTGTTGTTCCAAATGTCTGAATAAAAATGACAGTTAGTGCAAAATGGTGCTTATTTTTGTTGGGGGGGGGGGGGGGGGGGTTGCCCAGGGAGACATACAAACTAGAACTGCCACTGCCTGGAGGGGGGTGGAGACAGGCAAGACAGGTGAAACAGATCAGGGTGTGACAGTGTTGAGGAATTAAAAACACTCGGCATCAAACCAGTTCCTAATACAAAGAAACAGCAACATCATAGGCCTATTATTATTTCAGGTTAAAGTATGGCTTGTTTGTTGATAAACAAATGTTTGTTTTCCAGTTCTGCAGCCTGTACTCCATCTTCTGTAGAATCATCCGATTAATACAGTAAATGGTCCTACTTGAATGCTCCTGTTCTCTTGTTCTTGGGCAAGACCTGTACCTGACTTCTGATTAGCTGGTTTCCACCATGTAAGAGGTTGCTCAACTAAGATTATACAATCCTAAACCATAGACTGTTAAAAATATGGAGGAAGCCATCTGACATCACCCCATTGTTTTCTATGAGAATGCTCAGTGGCGCATTTGATGATCAGGAAGTGTTATTTCAGTATCGCCATCTTGCTACATGGAGGAATTTTCGGAAACATTGCATGAGCAGTTTGAGCTACTCTAGGAAGTTACGTTGTAGGCTAGCTCAGTGCTGCCCTCTCTCATGGAGTATCTCAAACTGAAGGCCGACCGAGGTACTGCAGTCAACCATTAGCATCTAAATGATCCTTATAACTTCGTCTCTGTGTGATTTTAGAGTAATTGGTTCAAGGACATGCGTCCTGGTAAAATAGAAACAATTATTTGTACCATAATTGTGTTCAATATATATATATATATATAAATATCCACGAACACTGACCATCAAGATCGCCATTTCCCCATTCACTATAATGGGGTATCCTGTTTTCTGGAAACAAAGCCTAGGCTGTTCAGTTTTTTAAATTTAACATCCTAAATCATGCAATGGACAGACAGTTAGGGCTGTTGGAGTAATTGTACTACTGAGGTCACGAGTCATGAAGGCAGTCAAATTCTACCTGACAATTTAGTCACGGTAAATAAGCTTATCCAAGTTCTGATGCTGCTGATGGTCATTAGTAGCCAACCAAACTTGCTAACTGCCTGGTACTCAGCACTCTATTGTCCATCTAATCACTCTGACATCAATGCAAATGTAATCAAAAATCTAATCAAACACTTATTGAGAGCCCATGAGCTCATGTTGCGTAACATTTCTATAGGCAATGCAATTGCGTGAGTGATGGCCTCTATTAAAAAGTGGGGGATCCCATCAGCTTTCTATAGGCTAGGCCTATTGTATTTTTTTCTCAACTTTCCTAATATTAAGCACATTGCTTATCTTTACAACAGGAGTATAGCCCACCTGGCTGGCATGAAATTGAACCATGGGAAACGCGTGCTCCATTTGTTATTTAAGTGCATAGGTGACATGTATTTATTCTCATGCCCCTGTTTTGAGACAGGTGCATGATAATGGTCTTCTGAATGATTCCCAGCATAAGGCAAGATGCAATTCCTTTACAAAAAAAACGTTTTCTAATCATAGTCGCACACCTCATGTAGCCTAGCCCATTGGGCCTATATGTTTTGATAAGGTTTGTATCACAACTAAAGTGGCCAAAAAACTTCTTAAAACTAAGCACATTAATCAGCTTTACAAGGGGTGTAGAGCCTAACTTGCATACATAAGCAGCGTGTGAGTTTAAAGTTCACCATAAAAATGCACCTTTTTAAATAAAGCATGTTGATGCTAGAGGTTGTCATAATTTGGGATCTATCATATCCATGACTGTCCCAGACTATGTTTGGAATATTTATTTATTGCACAGAATAGAATAGGTCAGCTTTTGTACTATGGGGGAGAGTAGATCGACATAGGCTAGTGCTTTGCTGTTCGTTAGGCCTACTTATCTTGTTGAAAAAAAAAAATGTTAATATGGACAGTTCTTCCAATATCTTCAATATGCACCTCGGAATTGGATAAGGACACATGCAGTTGTGTCCGCGATGTGTCTGTCTTTACTTGTAGCCTGTGAGAAAGACCCGTGAGCCAGGTGAGTGAGAGGCACTGAGCAGGCAGCACAACGGCCACTGGACGCAAAAGGCCTGGATGTTTTTAAGGGTGCATTACGGCCACACAAAGGGGATGCCGCTGGCAAATTTGAGGCATTAGTCAAATTGTGAATGAGAGAATGATGAAGTGTACAGCCTGCACTGTACAACAAAGCTTTCAAGCAACAAAGCTTTCAAGTATCACTTTCAAGCAACTTTTTTCAAATCATCATTAGAGTCGAATCATGCAGCCTTACAATGTATTAAAAATCAAAACATATAGCCCAACGTTTGTGGAACAACTAAAGTTACATTAATAACTCTAAATTAAGCATATAGGAGTACCTATTCCTTTGTTAACCGCTCAACACAGAATAGCAGCAGGTGTGCACTCCCTCAAATCTTTTGGAGAAAATGTCCTTTCTATTTTATTCAGCTTTGTTCAATTGTATTCGTCATAATATAAAATAATGCCACAGAATTCATTCTTAGAAAATCTTTATCTGCTAAATGAACTAATGTACCCCACAGCCATTTGGCATAGCCACATCAGGACCTAACATAAGGACAACTCAGAGTATGCGATTCTCTTCTTCTTAAATAAACTACATTTTCTTCATATCATGTTTCTTCAGACCTGACCAAAATAATGAATGTATTTATTGTCAAGGTGTAGGCTATATTACATGGATTTATTAGACTTTTTAAAATGTAGATGTTCCAAAGGTCTGCATCAGTGGAAGCCAGAATGTGTTAATGTTATTTGCTAGACAATCACCGGCTGAACATTTTTTGTGAACACCGCAGCCCTAGCCACCGTCTTTAATTAATGTATTTTTTGTTTTTAAAAATCTAGGTTACTCATTTCAAACAGGTTTCAAAGCATACACGTTAGTTTCAAATGCTACCACGTGATCAATGACGTCCGAAGCTTCGTTTGATCATATGGTTTTTCAAACAGTGTGTGGCAAAATGCGAGATCCCAACTGATTCAGCTGTGGTGCCGGTGCTTTCTTTAATGGGAAGAAGGCTGCTGAGGGGAGGACGACTCAAAATAATGGCTGGAACGACGCAAACGGAATTGCATCAAAGACATGGAAACCATGTGTTTGATGTATTTGATAGCATTCCCCTGATTCCGCTCCAGCCATTATCACGAGCCCGTCCTACCCAATTAAGATGCCACCAACCTCCTGTGGTATCGCTCTCTATTGACATGATTGGTTGACGGTAGGTGGGGATGGGAGATCCTGTATAAACACAGACTCACTTCCTTGACAGCGTACTACACAACAGCTCTGTGAAGCGCAAGAAGTATGAATGCTCTGACTTCAGATGAGGCCAAATCACAGTAAAATGCTGTACGGCAACTGCAGACTCAGATTGACCATGCAGAGCCTTTTATGCTTGATCTGGCAATGCTGTCCTGGAGGCTCAGTATGGAGGGTGTGACTCAATTGTGGTGCTTCCGGGAGCTTGTGGAGGCCAAATCGAGCTCCGCACCGTATCGCCATGCGCCTCCCAAATATTTAACAATGTGAAAATGTCATGGCTTTACAAGCTTCTGATAGGCTAATTGACATAATTTTAGTCAATTGGAGGTGTACTTGTGGATGTATTTCAAGGCCTACCTTCAAACTCAGTGCCTCTTTGATAAAATCAAAAGAAATCAGTCAAGACCTCGGAAAAAAAATTGTAGACCTCCACATGTCTGGTTCATTCTTGGGAGAAATTTCCAAATGCCTGAAGGTACCACATTCATCTGTACAAACAGTAGTACGCAAGTATAAACACCATGGGACCACGCTGCCGTCATACCACTCAAGAAGGAGACGTGTTCTGTCTCCTAGAGATGAACGTACTTTGGTGCTAAAAGGGTTAATCCCAGAACAACAGCAAAGGACCTTGAAGATGCTGGAAGAAACAGGTACAAAAGTATCTATATCCACAGTAAAACGAGTCCTATATCAACATAACCTGAAAGGCCGCTCAGCAAGAAAGAAGTCACTGCTAAAAACCACCATAACAAAAGCCAGACTACGGTTTGCAACTGCACATGGGGACAAAGATCGTACTTTTTGAAGAAATGTCCTCTGGTCTGATGAAAAAAAAATAGAACTGTTTGGCCATAATGACCATCATTATGTTTGGAGGAAAAAGGGGGAAGCTTACAAGCAGAAGAACACCATCCCATCGTGAAACACGGGGGTGGCAGCATCATGTTGTGGGGTGCTTTGCTGCAGGAGGGACTGCTGCACTTCACAAAAAAGATGGTATCATGAGGGAGGAAAATTATGTGGATATATTGAAGCAACATCTCAAGACAACCGTCAGAAAGTTAAAGCTTGGTAGTAAATGGGTCTTCTAAATGGACAATGACTCCAAAGTTGTGGCAAAATGGCTTAAGGACAACAAAATCAAGGTATTGGAGTGGCCATCACAAAGCCCCGACCTCAATCCAATATAACATTTGTGGGAAGAACTGAAAAAGCGTGTGCGAGCAAGGAGGCCTACAAACCGGACTCAGTTACACCAACTCTGTCAGGAGGAATGGGCCAAAATTCACCCAATTTATTGTGGGACGCTTGTGGAAGGCTACCCGAAACGTTTGACCCAAGTTAAACAATTTAAAGGCAATGCTAACAAATACTAATTGCGTGTATGTAAACTTCTGACCCACTGAGAATGTGATGAAATAAATAAAAGCTGAAATAATTCATTCTCTCTACTATTATTCTGACATTTCACATTCTTAAAATAAAGTGGTGATCCTAACTGACCTAAGACAGAGAATTTTTACTAGGATTAAATGTCAGAAATGGTGAAAAACTGAGTTTAAATGTATTTGGCTTAGGTGTATGTAAACTTCCGACTTCAACTGTATCTGAAGCATTCTATCTAAACCCTAAAAGTGTTATTTTACTACGGTACTGACAGTGATCATGATATTGCTCTCCATCATGTTTGTATTCATACATGGTGAGCTACGGTGCAACCGCCCTCATTCAGGTTGGCTGGTCCCAGCTCGACTGGTCATCTATCACTCACCCTTGGAATAGCCTTCCAAGGCAGTCATGGTATCCATTGAGGGAACACATTTTTGGATGGGCTTAATGTGTGTATATATTGTAGATTGTTTCCATACGGTACCCTTTTCAAGCCCAGTGACTCGTTCTGGTCTCAAAACAGCTTCCATTTCAGCACTGACCCGTCAATCATGGTGTGCCCACTTCAAACAAGTTTTGGTAGAAATGTGTAGTATTGGCAATTATTAGTCATATCACTGTCCACCTAGAGGAAAGGGACTGACAAAAGAGAATGTTGTCCAAAAATATAAGAAAAAGTAATCTGATGCCTAATCCAATCTGAACATAATCCAATATGTTACAAGTAGGTGCAAATTCAGTCAAAAAAGACAGAGTCATAAAACCTACATCTGTAAGTGATGAATTTGAATGTTTGTGATTACTAGTCTGTGGGACTCCTGGTAATTGAAAATGTTAGTTATTTAGATGTACCATTGATCTCCATCAAAGAGAAAACACATTTCACTGTGACAATCAGCATACTGCCATGCTTTTCATATAAGTATTATGGAATTTGGCTACGTGTTTCATAGTTACCTGTGAAAAGATGAGCCTCTATGTATGAATATTTAATCAGATACTGAAGGGTTTATATTATGAATTATAATTTGAATGTCAAGCCTGCACATGTAAGTCTGACATAATTTTATCTGATTTAACCATGCTTTAAATCATGAGATGTTAATTTTATAATTTCTCTCCATCTGCATAGCGTGGCAATGATTATAATGTGCCCACTTCTCTTTCTTTCCAATCTCTTTATTGAAATGTAGATTATTTGTGTTTTGGCCTTGGTTAGATAGAATAAAGGCCTCTTTCTCTGTGTGCATAAAATTGCCTTTCAGACACCACCACCCCCCTCATCATCCCCCTCCACCCACCTCAACCCACTTCCTGTCCCCTTCTATCTTCCCACTTTCTCCATTTGTAGGGACAATGCTGTGTGTTGTGTATGTGTGGCTGCCTGAATTCGAACCCTACTGTGGACCAAACTGGACCGCCCCGCCAAAAGCCCACATTCCAAAATTGCAATGTGTTGCACTGCCTACACTCAAACCCTATAGAGGTTCAAACAAAGTGGCAATGCTGTTGTGTATGTGTGTGGCTGCCACACCGATCACGAAAAACCTCATCCGGAGGGTTTTCAGTGGTTAGCTTTGCCCACGGTTGTCTGCATGTGAACAATCCCGATGCTGTGTTTTAACGTTTAGAAATGTAAATAATTATGGCTTGCAAAATGGTTTTCAAAACATATGCTGATATGTCCCTTATTTTTCATATCAGCGAGAAAGATACTTACTGTAGCAGGTTTGCACAGATCCATACGCTGTGTGTGCCTCCAGTTGATAAACTGCACTTCCTCCCCAGGATGCTGCTGAAGGGTGGACAGCTCATAATAATGGCTGGAATGAAGTATATGGAATGGCATCAAACACATGGAAACCACTTGTTTGATACCATTCCATTTATTGCGTTCCAGCCATTACTATGAGCCCGTCCTCCCCAATTTAGTGCCCTAACAGGTGTTCGGTGCCCTAATCTATGGACTTCACATGAATGGGCAGTTGTGCAGCCATGGGTGGGCCTGGGGAGCCATGCCCAGCCAATCAGTATGAGTTTTTCCCCACAAAAGGACTTTATTACAGACAGAAAGAGCCCTCCCAGACAATCCCGCAGGTGAAGAAGCCTGATGTAGAGGTCCTGGGCTCTCGTGATTACACGTGGTCTGCAGTTGTGAGGCCGGTCGGATGTACTGCCAAATTCTCTACAACAATGTTAGAGGCAGCTTATAGTAAAGAACTGACATCCAATTTTCTGGCAACAGCTCTGTTGGACATTTCTGCAGTCAGCATGCAAATTGCACGCTCCCTCAAAATGTAACACATCTGTGGCGTTGTGTGACAATTGCACATTTTAGAGTGGCCTTTTATTGTCTCCAGCACAAGGTGCATCTGTGTAATGATCATGCTGTTTAATCAGCTTCTTGATATGCCAAACCGGTCAGGTAGATGGATTATCTTGGCAAAGAAGAAATTTAGTCAGCCACCAATTGTGCAAGTTCTCCCACTTAAAAAGATGAGAGGCCTGTAATTTTTGTCATAGGTACGCTTCAACTATGACAGACAAAATGAGAGAAAAAACCCAGAAAACCACATTGTAGGATTTTTAATGAATTGATTTGCAAATTAAGGTGGAAAATAAGTATTTGGTCACCTACAAACAAGCAAGATTTCTGGCACTCACAGACCTGTAACTTCTTCTTTAATAAGAGGCTCCTCTGTCCTCCACTCATCATCTGTATTAATGGCACCTGTCTGAACTTGTTATCAGTATAAAAGACACCTGTACACAACCTCAAACAGTCACACTCCAAACTCCACTATGGCCAAGACCAAAGAGCTGTCAAAGGACACCAGAAACAAAATTGTAGACCTGCACCAGGCTGGGAAGACTGAATCTGCAATAGGTAAGCAGCTTGGTTTGAAGAAATCAACTGTGGGAGCAATTATTAGGAAATGGAAGACATGCAAGACCATTGATAATCTCCCTCGATCTGGGGCTCCACGCAAGATCTCAACCCGTGGGGTCAAAATGATCACAAGAACAGTGAGCAAAAATCCCAGAACCACACGGGGGGACTTAGTGAATGACCTGCAGAGAGCTGGGACCAAAGTAACAAAGCCTACCATCAGCAAGGGCATTGAAGATGAAACGTGGCTGGGTCTTTCAGCATGACAATGATCCCAAACACACCGCCCGGGCAACGAAGGAGTGGCTTCGTAAGAAGCATTTCAAGGTCCTGGAGGGGCCTAGCCAATCTCCAGATCTCAACCCCATAGAAAATCTTTGGAGGGAGTTGAAAGTCCGTGTTGCCCAGCAACAGCCCCAAAACATCACTGCTCTAGAGGAGATCTGCATGGAGGAATGGACCCAAAATACCGGCAACAGTGTGTGAAAACCTTGAAGACTTACAGAAAACATTTGACCTGTCATTGCCAACAAAGGGTATATAACAAAGTATTGAGATAAACTTTTGTTATTGACCAAATACTTATTTTCCACCATAATTTGCAAATAAATTCATTAAAAATCATACAATGTGATTTTCTGGATTTTTTCATTTTGTCTGTCATAGTTGAAGTGTACCTATGATGAAAATTACAGGCCTCATCTTTTTAAGTGGGAGAACTTGCACAATTGGTGGCTGACTAAATACTTTTTTTGCCCCACTGTATGGCTGTACGGAAACACTAACCCTATAAAAGGTGTGCAGTAATTTAACCTTATGTTTTTTGAAAAGTATTTGTCGCTGATATGAAAACCTTACCACAAGTTTAACGTTCAGAACTAGCATCGGGGCTCATAAAACTCCCCTGACCAGAATATACTATTATCAATAGGTGCTAAAGGTAGTAAGGGTCTATGAATGGGTTATTAAATGACTTCTATACAGTGGAACAAACTAAGCAATAGTGCTGTGTATGTGTGTGACTGCCTGCCCTCGACCCCTTCAATGGACTTCTCTGCCAAAAGCCCGGCCACATTCCAGAGCTGAAGAAGTCCCGTGGGGATACTGGCATGAGCTCTGAGGATGACGACCAATGGGTGTTGGACTTGTTCAGAGGTCCAGCCTACCACCATGCCTGGCTCCAGCTATGAGCATCCTCTCATGGAAGAAAAACATGCGTTCTCTTCCACTGGAAATTTGCATTTGACTCATCTAAACCATTCCCATAGGGAAGATAGGCTGACACTGATGAACATTTGGGTTAATGAAAAAAAAATGGGAGCTTGTGTGAAATCACAAAATAGGTCACTCAGAAAATGTGGCTATCAATCACATTATCTAGTACCAATAGATAATTTGTCTGGCTACCCAAAAATCCTTGCTCCGGCCAAACACTACGCTCACGGACGCTAGTTTCTTCTCCGAGTCTGGATCGGGTACCTCCCTGAAGATTTTTATAATGGGAATCAATTATAATAGAAAAAATGATGGGTTGGGCCAGAGCAAGATCACATGAAAATTAGTAATGGGCTTTGATACTCTTGATTGGTTAAAGATGATCCACTCGCTGATTTCTTTGTTTTGTACAACACCCCTCATTTTGACGTCACCACAAACAACTTCAATGATGGCAGTCTGACTAATGTATCAAACGATAGAGCAGCAGAATAATTCCGTTTTGAGTCATCAGGCAAATAGATAGCCTATAATAACAGGCACACAAATGAAACCATCATTAAAAGACCCACTAATGAAGTAGAAAATAACTAGAAAGGAATACTTGTCAAATCTTCATGCTCTCAAAGATGTATCACAAATAAGACTTAATGACTTCAGAATATCTAGTTATCCACAGGATATCAGTCTGCTTCAAACAATGTTGACTTGTGATTCATATTTGATGAAGACTGAGAAATTGCCAGTTGGCTTAACTTCTGCTTTAATCCAAATTGTACTGAGAATACAAATAAAGCAAATAAGAGACAAGACATTTTAATCTCAATGGTTTATGCCAGAGCAATAAAAATTATAATTTCTAGGATTCTCATACATTATTTACTGCTGCTCTTACATTGCAGCATTTCATTGTGTGACATCAAAAGCAATTTGTTCTCATGCACCACTGCTCTGAAATGCCAACTGAGATAATTGAAGTTAGTCATTCGACGTTAGCCATATTTGTCCGGTAACATTGAAAATGTTGGCACTGATGATTACAGTCATTGCGGTTGTATTGATTCATGTGTGGGCAGTAGCAGCAATTTCATTCGTCAAATAACAGTGAAAATCTGCTCTACTCAATAAAGGGCAAATAGTTAACTGACAAAAGCTTTCAACAGCTCAAGGTCTCAGAGTAATATCCTGGTTGATGGTTACCTCATCGCTTGCAATGACCGTTTCTAATCTCATATGAAAATATATGTACTTAATTAGGGTCAGTTACTTCTTCTATACTGTAATGTTATCACTACTTGGTTTGCCAAGTGAATTATCCTTCGCAGAACAGGCACTATATAATTCTGTCTGAATTAATCTACACCTAATGCACTCAACACGAGGAATAAATGACATCTTGCCAATTTAATGGTTTCTACCATTCTAGATGTACTAAAAACGGTGATAAATGAAAAACATTAGTGAACTGGATGTCTTCCATGTAAACTTTTCCAATAAGCAGAAGATACACGAGAGGTGACAGCCAAAACGTCTGCTACTGTACAGTAATGTGAGCAAACGCTTTTCAAGGGGGAGATCCAAAGAGTAGGGCCAGTGAGTGACTTATTTTCCTTGAAAAAAATATTTAGTTACATAACGAATTTGATATGTTTGGCGATATGCAAGGTCTTCTTTAAGGTTGGTTTTCACTGTGCAGTTAGCTAGCATGGCTGAGTGAGTGGATTAGAGGGGAGGGGGTGAGTGGGAACAGAGCGGGTCTTTTTACCCCTCAGACGTCCGTCATCTCGTCCTCCATGTCATCCCCCTCGGCCTCCCCCCCCTCCTCCTCCTCCTCCTCCTCCTCCTCCTCGTCCGACGTCAGATCCAACTCATCCATCTGAGACACACATTTTGGACACGAGCAGATGAACAGGTAGTTATCCCTGGGAAGAGAATAACGATGTTACATAAGTCACACGGCTGCGTGTCTCGTTCTGGACAAAGATTGCCTTGGCGAGAGAGCAAAAGGAAGAATAAAGAATATAATGCAGACTGATAAAATACATTTGCGTCAATCTGCGAGCTCCTCAAAAATAAATGCCATGATTCAACACGGTAAACTTACTGTTTATGTAAGCGTAATACAATGTGGGTCTGAATAGGAAGAGGAAGCGAGACACCCTACTCGCTGTTTTGTTCTGGTTCATTGAAAGTCAATGAACTAAGTAGAACAGACTTAGCTGCTATTGCATTGGTGTCTATGGGGGAGACAACCAGTTAAAGGTCTAATGCAGACATTTTAATCTCAATATCAAATCATTTCTGGGTAACAATTAAGTACGTTACTGTGATTGTTATAAATTTAAACCGTTGAAAAGAAGCAAAAAGAGCAATTTCTTAAGCAAGAATTTAGCTAGGACTGTCTGGGAGGGTCTGAGTTGGGAGGTGAAAACTGAAAACTAGCTCTTATTGGCAGAGGTTTAGAACTCTTTGGTATTGGTCTACTAACAAACCAATATCACCAGGCAGGCCAAAACGCCATCCCACAAAAACAGGCTGACATTTCCAAAGAGCTCTTATACCAAAGGGGCATTATCATAATTTTCAACATTTCAAAGTATTATTCCAACTTCAGTGTGGGAATATATAATACATGGCGAAAAGTATGTGGACACCTGCTCGTCGAACATCTTATTCCATAATCATGGACATTCATATGGAGTTGGTCCCCCCATCGATTCTATAACAGCCTCCACTCTTCTGGGAAGGCTTTAATGTTGGGCACTGATGTTGGGTGATGAGGCCTGGCTCGCAGTCAGCGTTCCAATACATCCCAAAGGTGTTTGATGGGGTTGAGAGTTCTTCCACACAGATCTCGACAAACCATTTCTGCGTGGACCTCACTTTGTGCTCGGGGGCATTGTCATGCTGAAACAAGAAAGGGCCTTCCTCAAACTAGTGCCACAAAGTTGGAAGCCCAGAATCGTCTAGAATGTCATTGTATGCTGTAGCATTAAGATATCCCTTCAGGGGCCTAGCACAAACCATGAAAAACAGCCCCAAACGATTGTTCCTCCTCCACCAAACTTTACAGTTGGCACTATGCATTCGGGCAGGTAGTGTTCTCCTGGCATACGCCAAACCCAGATTCGTCCGTCGGAATGCCAGATGGTGAAGCGTGACTCATCACTCCAGAGAACGCATTTCCACTGCTCCAGAGTCCAATAGGGATGAGCTTTACACCACTCCAGCCGACGCTTGGCATTGCGCATGGTGATCTTAGGTTTGTGTGCGGCTGCTCGACCATGGAAACCCCTTTCATGGCGCTCCCGACGAACAGTTCTTGTGCTGACGTTGCTTCCTGAGGCAGCTTGGAACTCGGTAGAGTGTTGCAACCGAGGACAGATGATTTTTACACGCAAATCGCTTCAGCAATCGGTGGTCCCGTTTTGTGAGCTTGTGTGGCCTACCACTTTGCGGTCGTGCCATTGTTGCTCCTAGATGTTTCCACTTGAAAATAATAGCACTTACAGTTGACCGGGGCAGCTCTAGCAGGGCAGAAATTTGACGGACTGACTTGTTGGAAAGGTGGCATCTTATGACGGTACCAAGTTGAAAGTCACTGAGCTCTTCAATAAGGCCATTCTACTGCCAATGTTTGTCTATGAATATTGCATGGCTGTGTGCTCGGTTTTATACACCTGTCAAAATGGCCGAATCCACTCATTTGAAGGGGTGTACACATACTTTTGTATACAAAGCACAGGAAATGTTTGACTTTTCTTTTTTCAACGGTAAACCACCAGAGTGAACCATCTTAATTTATCCACCATCTTTGGTTCTCATTTTCTGAGAAAAGAGACCGAGAGCAGTCTTTGTTCATGCTTCACTACCTTCAGTTTCTGGGAGTTGCAGATTTTCAAGGTGAAGTGCCTTTGAACATGAATCCAAAATGGGTTCCCACAGAGCAAACCAGCCCTGGGTTTAAGGGGGTAAAAATCAGTACCGGAGCATAGGTAGGCACCGGAATAACTGCCAGAACTCCTTGGCTGTGCTGGCCCAGGACTGCCCATTATTGCCTGGGAGGGTGGCCATTGATCTTGACTGAACTAGGAACAGTTTGAGTCTGTCAAAAGGATTGGTACACAGGGGATTTCAGTTGTTTACCTCAGGATTTTGTGTCTGCTATGACGGCTCCTGTCACACTGACAGCAGTCCAAGTAACTGATACCGATCTCCTGGAGATGTGAGGAAACAGAGTTTAACATGTTAGCAGATGAGGACATTCACATCAAAAGAACCCCCATTACAGTTACTATATAGGGATTCATTTACACAACAATGACAGTTAGCCACTTCAAACTACTAGAGTTATTGTTCAAGTTTTGTTACTTTATCTGGTTGTTTCATGTTTATTCAGCAGCAGGCGCCAAATCTTGTCACTATCCTGTCATGGTCATTAGAACGACACTAAAAGCGCTCACATTTTTTGCCAGAATTCAATCGGCTGGCAAAACATTTCTCTGGCCCCTTCTGACGCTTCTGTAACGGGCAGATGCACTTCTCAATCTCTCTGACAGCCTTGACACAACCGCTCTAATCCTTAAAGCCTCAGACCCCTAATACCGGCTGACAACAGAGCAAGCCAGGATGTTCTGTCCCATCTATCCACGGCCAGAATTTATCATCACCCCCCCCCTCTTCTGACCTCTCCAGGGCTGATGTCACTTAGGGCACTGAGATGAAGCAAGAAGTTGTTGCTCGGGAAAGATGCCGCCGCATTCGGAATGCAGCTATGGTTACCTAGAGAGTAGACAAAATAATCAAACATTCAAACTTTTGACCAGTGAAAAAATGTATTTCTAGTTAATTTAATTGATTCTGTATGTTGAGCAAGTTTGAGGATTCTGGGAGCTGGGGTTAGAAACCATCCGATAGTGACGACTCACATGCGCTTTGCAGTAGGAAGAGCCCGGAACCCTCGCAGTTCAGAAAGTCACCGGTCTCTGCGGAGACAAATCTAATTCAGCTCTGACCTCCATTGTCAGTAGAGGAGATTCATTCCATATTAGTAACGATTTCAAATATGCCTGAGTCAAGCCACCCCAATTCAGAGGCACCAAGTATTATTTACTATCTTTCATAAAAATGTGAGCTGTACAAAGCCTCTGAAGAACTTTCTTGGTAATGTAGGTTTAGACTCAAATCTATTTATCAGACAGTTTTCTGCAGTATTCCTCAAACGGTACAGATGTCACAGGAAACGGCACTGTATTTGAGTGTAGGGAGGGAATTGTGACCTTTCTCGACATCCTTGTATAGTTGGTCAATGAAGGAATCCAATTGCTCCCTCTGCTGGCTAGTCAGCGCCAAAGCATCACATGCATGAACCCATTGGCTGAGAGAACTAGATAACGAGACATAAGAAAACAATGTCAGCACTTTAAATTGAATAATATTCAGACTAATGGCACAGTGCATTATTTATGAGTTGGAGATTTAGAGATGAACTTTACCTGGTACCTATACCCTGTCCATTGGTCCCCACAAGGGAGAAGAGGGAACGAAATCCCTCAGGTGTAAACCACTGTAACATGCAAGGACACACCTTATAGCATAAACTATCTGCATCATAATCACACATGTCCATAAGAAATTGTTCAATCAAAGACATTATTTTACAGTCTTGTCTACTGGAAGCGAAGAAGTAGCTAAGTACCAGCTCGAAAAACATGTACAGTCGTGGCCAAAAGTTTTGAGAATGACACAAATATTAATTTTCACGAAGTCTGCTGCCTCGGTTTGTATGACGGCAATTTGCATATACTCAAGAATGTTATGAAGAGTGATCAGATGAATTGCAAAGTCCCTCTTTGCCATGTAAATGAACTGAATCCCCCAAAAACATTTCCACTGCATTTCAGCCCTGCCACAAAAGGACCAGCTGACATCATGTCATTGATTCTCTCGTTAACACAGGTGTGAGTGTTGACGAGGACAAGGCTGGAGATCACTCTGTGATGCTGATTGAGTTGGAATAACAGACTGGAAACTTCAAAAGGAGGGTGGTGCTTGGAATCATTGTTCTTCCTCTGTCAATCATGGTTACCTGCAAGGAAACATGTGCTGTCATCATTGCTTTGCACAAAAGGGCTTCACAGGCAAGGATATTGCTGCCAGTAAGATTGCACATAAATCAACCATTTATCAGATCATCAAGAACTTCAAGGAGAGCGGTTCAATTGTTGTGAAGAAGGCTTCAGGGCACCCAAGAAAGTCCAGCAAGCGCCAGGACCGTCTCCTAAAGTTGATTCAGCTGCGGGATCAGGGCACCACCAGTACAGAGCTTGCTCAGGAATGGCAGCAGGCAGGTGTGAGTGCATCTGCACACACAGTTGAGGCGAAGACTTTTGGAGGATGGCCTGGTGTCAAGAAGGGCAGCAAAGAAGCCACTTCTCTCCAGGAAAAACATCAGGGACCGACTGATATTCTGCAAAAGGTACATGGATTGGACTGCTGAGGACTGGGGTAAAGTCATTTTCTCTGATGAATCCCCTTTACGATTATTTGGGGCTTCCGGAAAAAAGCTTGTCCGGAGAAGACAAGGTGAGTGCTACCATCAGTCCTGTGCCATGCCAACAGTAAAGCATCCTGAGACCATTCATGTGTGGGGTTGCTTCTCAGCCAAGGGAGTGGGCTCACTCACAATTTTTCCTAAGAACACAGCCATGAATAAAGAATGGTACCAACACATCCTCCGAGAGCAACTTCTCCCAACCATCCAGGAACAGTTTGGTGACGAACAATGCATTTTCCAGCATGAAGGAGCACCTTTCAATAAGGCAAAAGTGATAACTAAGTGGCTCAGGGAACAAAACATCGATATTTGGCCAGGAAACTCCCCAGACCTTAATCCCATTGAGAACGTGTGGTCAATCCTCAAGAGGTGGGTGGACAAACAAAAACCCACAAATTCTGACAAACTCCAAGCATTGATTATGCAAGAATGGGCTGCCATCAGTGGCCCAGAAGTCAATTGACAGCATACCAGGGTAGATTGCAGAGGTCTTGAAAAAGAAGGGTCAACACTGCAAATATTGACTCTGCATCAACTTCATATAATTGTCAATAAAAGCCTTTGACACTTATTATAATTGTAATTGTAATTATACTTCAGTATTCAATAGTAACATCTGACAAAAATATCTAAAGACACTGAGGCAGCAGACTTTGTGAAAATTTATATTTGTGTCATTCTCAAAACTTTTGGCCACGACTTTATGTCTATTAATAAATTGGTTGTGAAAGGGAAAATGGTGCCACACTCACCCGATTGAGATGATCGTCGTAAAGTGCCGTTGTAAACAGGGTTCGTAGTACGGTCAACTGCCCCTACAAACCCAATACAATATGTCAAAATGAAGGTAACAGTCATTAAGTAACCGTTTTAAAATCTATTCCAATGGTGACTCAAAGGTAATACTGACCACATTTTTTTTTAAACCAAATTTGAAGCTCAAAACCTGGTTTCCTCAATTCTTCTCAAAGCACATTGGAGGAGTGTTCCAAGGTCCTTTCCTCAGACCTCCAATGAGCCTTAAGGGGAATTTAGGAAACAAGGATGGGGGAAGCAAGGATTTAACAGCTTGTAGCTAACCTTTTTAGACACAGCCATTATCTCTATGCTTACCTGGAACTTCTCTCCCAGCAGCTTATGTGCAATCTCCTCCTCCTCGTTGGCCGCACGGCTGCAGAATTGAGAGAACAGCTTCTGCCAGTGCCCTTTGTCCTGGGCCTGCATGACACAAATGATTCAAACATTATTATTATTATTATTATTATTATTATGTTTGAGAAATACATATTATGCACAGGTATGCAAAGAATATAGGTTTATTATATCAAACTGACAGGTTAAATGCTTCTCCAGGCATTGTGAAGATCTTTCAATCTCCAAAAACCTTAATCTCAAAACTAACATTCACCACAAAGACAGAATGCAAATACAAAGTGCAACCCACTTTGGAACTGGAGAAGCTCAACAAAAAAAGGCTGAGGCAGAGGAGGCTCACCTGTTTGACAGTGGCCACCATCCTGGCCATGAGCATGATGCTGGAGGTCTCAGGAGGGTAGTGCATGCTCCTAGAGGACAGATAAGGGACAATGTCAATTCATACTGCAGCAATCACAGACAAAATATTACTGGGGCTGGATCTGAAAAAGTTACTAGCTGTCAAATCCTTGCTTTCTCGTCCTCATTTACACAAATCTAATTGAAAGCAAGGGAGTTGCAAGGGAGGGTGCTTTGAGAGGGAGGTGAGGAATTAGAGGAAATGAGGAAGCAAGGATTTGACAGCTAGTAAAAATATTAAATCCAGCCCAAGAAAAATATGGGCCCCATCTAGTGGTATTCAATTAAACAGAAAATCCATCTCTCACCTCCAGGCATCCTTTAGTTTGCTGATGGGGTGGTTTGGGTCCTCTTGGGAGGTGCCTAGGCACAGGGCCCGATGGTACTGGTCTGCCGCAGCCTGCCGACACTCGTTGCTACAGTACATCACCTGCAGGGGGAAACAAAGTCTCACTGAAACCCAAAACGAGACACTGGACTAGATTGGAGGAAGTAGCTACAGCATATCAACACATCTCCATGTGGCATTGGGCAGGTACATCTCATTTAAGTGGCTTCTAATCCTTAATCTTTACTGATCTGAAAACACAGGCAAAGTAGGAATCTTCCATATTGCTTTCCAATACAATGTATGTTTTTATTTGTATTTTTTAGGGGGTAGATCAGCTTGAATATTGACTATTAATAGAACCCACAATCTATGTCATTGTCTTCATAATTTCCAATCCCCCGTATGTTTTATAATTTCCCCTTTATTATTATTCCCCTAATTGGAGTAATCTAATGGACAACCATACTTAGGCCTCTACTTAAAGCTTATACATAAAATATACATTCACAGAATATTAGACATTAGTTATCTTTTTTTTGTACCACCCTTCTGATACCCTCAAATCCTCCCATCAATCTCATTCCCAAATATTTTTTAAAGTTCTGAACCTTTCTATTCTCATAGAAAAAAATGTAAGATTAACATTTTTACTAAGAGTATTATTAGATTGATTGATTGACTATGGCTTTTCAAGTCACCCAGCAGTGCTATTTGCAGTGCCATCTCCAGGTAAATATTGTAAATCTTAAGCCATTTCTGAACCTGTGACCAAAAACACGCTACATGTGGACAGTACCAAAACAAGTGATCTAATGATTCTGTATCCCCACAGCAAAATCAACAGAGCTGGGATGGATGTTTCCCCCACATACATAACATTTTAATGGTTGCAAGAATTTAGCTAAATAATTTAAATGGGACAACTATACGTTTTGAATCCATCAGTTCATAAACCATGTGCCATGGAATCAGGAACATTGAAAATCTCATCCCAACTATTTTGCAACCTTTATGGCGCAGCTGTCCATTTTTTGGTCCTTAAATGAAACTGGTATATTTATTTTTTCTTTAACCAATTTTGGTCTAATGGAGGGCCGACAGACAAGTTCCTTACTTTCTCCCCCATCCCGTGGTAATGCTGCAATCAGTTGGCTGTAATTTTGAATAAAGCAGACATTTCCGTATATTAATGTTAGCCGTATGTGTGACATAAGTTGCATTTATGATATCATTAACAAAGATTAGATAATTATGATTTTTCCAAAAATAAAATACATATTTTTTGTATCAATTAGTATAGGAGTTTAACCATAATACAGTGCCTTGCGAAAGTATTCGGCCCCCTTGAACTTTGCGACCTTTTGCCACATTTCAGGCTTCAAACATAAAGATATAAAACTGTATTTTTTTGTGAAGAATCAACAACAAGTGGGACACAATCATGAAGTGGAACAACATTTATTGGATATTTCAAACTTTTTTAACAAATCAAAAACTGAAAAATTGTCCGTGCAAAATTATTCAGCCCCTTTACTTTCAGTGCAGCAAACTCTCTCCAGAAGTTCAGTGAGGATCTCTGAATGATCCAATGTTGACCTAAATGACTAATGATGATAAATACAATCCACCTGTGTGTAATCAAGTCTCCGTATAAATGCACCTGCACTGTGATAGTCTCAGAGGTCCGTTAAAAGCACAGAGAGCATCATGAAGAACAAGGAACACACCAGGCAGGTCCGAGATATTGTTGTGAAGAAGTTTAAAGCCCGATTTGGATACAAAAATATTTCCCAAGCTTTAAACACCCCAAGGAGCACTGTGCAAGCGATAATATTGAAATGGAAGGAGTATCAGACCACTGCAAATCTACCAAGACCTGGCCGTCCCTCTAAACTTTCAGCTCATACAAGGAGAAGACTGATCAGAGATGCAGCCAAGAGGCCCATGATCACTCTGGATGAACTGCAGAGATCTACAGCTGAGGTGGGAGACTCTGTTGTCCTATGGACAATCAGTCGTATATTGCACAAATCTGGCCTTTATGGAAGAGTGGCAAGAAGAAAGCCATTTCTTAAAAGATATCCATAAAAAGTGTCATTTAAAGTTTGCCACAAGCCACCTGGGAGACACACCAAACATGTGGAAGAAGGTGCTCTGGTCAGATGAAACCAAAATTGAACTTTTTGGCAACAATGCAAAACGTTATGTTTGGCGTAAAAGCAACACAGCTGAACACACCATCCCCACTGTCAAACATGGTGGTGGCAGCATCATGGTTTGGGCCTGCTTTTCTTCAGCAGGGACAGGGAAGATGGTTAAAATTGATGGGAAGATGGATGGAGCCAAATACAGGACCATTCTGGAAGAAAACCTGATGGAGTCTGCAAAAGACCTGAGACTGGGACGGAGATTTGTCTTCCAACAAGACAATGATCCAAAACATAAAGCAAAATCTACAATGGAATGGTTCAAAAATAAACATATCCAGGTGTTAGAATGGCCAAGTCAAAGTCCAGACCTGAATCCAATCGAGAATCTGTGGAAAGAACTGAAAACTGCTGTTGACAAATGTTCTCCATCCAACCTCACTGAGCTCGAGCTGTTTTGCAAGGAGGAATGGGAAAAAATGTCAGTCTCTCGATGTGCAAAACTGATAGAGACATACCCCAAACGACTTACAGCTGTAATCGCAGCAAAAGGTGGCGCTACAAAGTATTAACTTAAGGGGGCTGAATAATTTTGCACGCCCAATTTTTCAGTTTTTGCTTTGTTAAAAAAGTTTGAAATATCCAATAAATGTCGTTCCACTTCATGATTGTGTCCCACTTGTTGTTGATTCTTCACAAAAAAATACAGTTTTATATCTTTATGTTTGATGCCTGAAATGTGGCAAAAGGTCGCAAAGTTCAAGGGGGCCGAATACTTTCGCAAGGCACTGTATGTGTTGTAATATTTGTTTTGTCTTTTAAGGTAGATTAAACTGAAATTGCAACCAGCTTTCCATGGCTTGTTTCAAAAATAGGGATATTCTAGAGATTATTTCATTTTCAAATAACCGAAAGTGAAAGGTGTTGTAATCTGACTAAAAGGAAAAAAGCCTTTTTTGAACGCGGGATGAGCTATTCTTACTAATCTGCTGAAAAACCAGTTCAGATTGAAGTACAACTTTTGTATGACTGAAGCCTTTAGTGAAAGGTTCAATGCTTTAATATTTACATTTCAGCCCTCTGAATTCATATGAATTATATAAATAGGCACGTTTAATTATGTCTGGCTTGCCATTAAAAATAAAGTTGAATATTCTTTGCTCATACAATTTTTAAAAAACAAGTCGTTCAGTGTATCCAGGGCCATGAGTAAGTACGTAAACTGGGATATGACTAAATAATTAATCAGGGTGATTTTTCCACAAATAGACCTTTTCATGGCACAATATATCTAATTTTGCTAACTTTCTATTAAAATGCATTGTGGTGAAAACAAAAAGTCTATATACAGTGAGTGCAAATGAGGTAAGATAAGGGAGTTAAAGGCAATAAATATGTGGAAAAAGAAATTACAATATAGCAATTAAACACTGGAATGGTACGTGTTTTTTAATAGATATGCTGATAGTGGACAACATTGTTTCACTCGTCTTGACAGTTTAATACTTTGAGAAGTAGCCATTATTTACTTGTTTACAACTGGAGTTACTATACATAACTTTAACCCATTGTATAAGAGATCCTCCAAAATTAAGATACTCCATTTATACATAAATCCTAGTTGTACTTTTCAAAATGAACACCAGGCCCGGTTTCCCCGATTTTTCATAGTGTTCTATTGTTTCCAGTACTTCTCTTATATTATCTCCTCTGTATCGTCCATGTAAAAAAAACTTGTCTGACAATTAGTTTTTTGAAAAATGTTATTCTATGCATTTTGCTAGAATTTTTGCAACACAACAGTGAAGTGTAAAGGGCATCCAGTTTTTTAGGTGGGCTGGATTTACCACCTGGGTCCGGTTTCAGTAATAGTGAAATCAGACCTTCTTGCTGAGTATTCAATAGTCTACCATTTTTATAGAAGTGATCAAAACATGCTAATAATGGAAAAAGGTTTGATGTACCTCAACTGGTATGCCATCCAGCCCTGGAGTTTTACTGGACTTAAAGGCTTTAATTGCATCAAGAAGTTCCTCCTCTGTAATTTGGCCTTCACATGAGTCTTTCTGTACATCTTAATTTTACGCTATTAATAGAAAAAACATCCTTACAATTAAACTTCAGTTTGCGAAGATGCAGGAGACAAACGAAAATATATGCTAAAACCCACTTTCAAAAATGGGTTACAATGTGTTTTTCGATCAGTACTGTCCAGTCCTTAATTGGCAGTGCAGATGAGGAGGACTTGTGAGAGGCACACACCTGGCATTGTGGGCAAGCTTGGTGCAGCTCTGGATGCACTTTGCACAGCTCGGGGTGGGGTAGACTGAGGTCAGGGATGCCACTGAGTCTACGGGCATTATCCTCGGCTGTCTCCAGAGCACGCAAGCAAAACTCACAGGCTGGAGAAGAGACAGGGATGGATGATAAATGAGACAACTAAGGGTCATGTCACTAAATATTAAAGACCATTCAAAAGACTCAAAATGTGAGGTTTCCCCCTTGACCTTGGTTAATCTAAAAAGCAAAGCATGCTGGAACATTTTTGCTCCACGATTTTAGGAAGGAGGATGTGTTCAGTCTGTCAATCACCTAAATCTTGAACCTATAACACCTCACCTTTGTACTTGTACAGGGAATTCCACAAGAACTGGGCAGAGACAAGAGGGCGCTCAATAAAAATTGTGTCTCCTTTCTTGATGGCCTTCTTGGCGAATAATCCCTTGCCCTAAAATAAAAACCAAATGTTTAGATATAAAAAGCATTGTCAATTTCAGTAATATGCACCTACCCATACTTTATCCACACAAAGTGTATCCTATTGACTCAGAACAGGCTAGCCGTTGCACTTTATTAGCCCCCCAAAAGGTATCTCTGTGCATACCTAGATAGCTAACGTTTCAAGATGCTAGTTGTTTAAATAGACAAAAAGCTTAGCTAGTTTTAAAAGGAATCAGATAGCAATCCATGTGGCATGACGGTAGTGACTGTAATTGGTGATTAACGTAATTTGCTAGCTAACTACAATAAGCCATTGTAACAGTATACCTTCCCGTCCCTCTCCTCGCCCCTACCTGGGCTCGTACCAGGGAACTTCTGCACACATCTACAGCAGCCACCCTCAAAGCATCGTTACCCATCGCTCCACAAAAGCCGCGGCCCTTGCTGAGCAAGGGGAGTGACGTCACCAATTGAAACGCTATTTGCACGCACCCCGCTAACTAGCTAGCTATTTCACATCGGTTACACCATGATGAATCTAAAACATTAACACAGCTAGCAAGTAACTACGTAGCTATAGCCTGCCAGAAAACGTCAACAAAATGACAACAAATTCTGTCCTGCGAATAATTTTTTGATTTGCCCAGCCAGTCTACAGATTGACAGCATGCGTGCCAATGAATTTGGCATCAAAACGGTGCTAGATCCGATAAACTTGAAATTAGCCTTTTCAAAATAATCATTGTCTGCACATTACCTTAATCTTGTCAATAAATCGGACTTCCACACAACTGCTAACTTTAGTGGGGTCGACGCAGAGCGAAAACATGTCATCTTGGGGGGCAGCCATCTTCACAACAACCTTCGACCTTTCAACTCGGACGTTTTTAGAAGAGTCTACCCGTAGGCATTTAGTGGCCTCTAGCGGTTGATTTAGCTAGTATTTTTCTTGTATACAGATTGACTACAATTAGTGCCTTGCAAAATTCTGACATGATTTTATCTTCGATGAAATGTAATGAATCATATCATGAACGCCAAACTTTTTCCAATATTTTACAGCACCTGATAAATGAATGAATTATGCGGAAGCTGACCCTCATTGTCACGCAAAGGTAAATGGCTCACTGTCAAACATACATGCATTTGACAGAAGACAAATAAAAGTTTATATATTTTAGAATATTACTAAACATTTTGATATGCAATTGAATCATAGATAAAATTTAGTACATTTTGAGTAGCAGAAAATACATAGAATAGAATCCTTAATTGAAACAATAAAGTGGTCACCCTACCTCTGATTTGGTTAAAAGCTGAGTGATGATGCGTCTGGAAAAATATCACCACTTTCAAATTCATAGACAAAGCTATTGATGCAAGGACTGACCATCCATGATATACCAATTATAGTTTTAACCGTGTTGAGGCTACACAGTATTTGTTTACATTGTTTACAAACATTGGAGTAAAATAATCTTATATTTTGGGTTCTGATGGGGTACATTTGAACTAAACTAATGAGGCATTTATAAGTTATATTCTTCAAGAATTAATGGATATATATATAATTAAGTTAAGTCCAAAAATGAATTTAGCAACTAAAGATTCCAGTTATAAATACAGTGCATTGCGAAAGTATTCGGCCCCCTTGAACTTTGCGACCTTTTGCCAGATTTCAGGCTTCAAACATAAAGATATAAAACTGTATTTGTTTGTGAAGAATCAACAACAAGTGGGACAGAATCATGAAGTGGAACGACATTTATTGGATATTTCAAACTTTTTTAACAAATCAAAAACTGAAAAATTGGGCGTGCAAAATTATTCAGCCCCCTTAAGTTAATAATTTGTAGCGCCACCTTTTGCTGCGATTACAGCTGTAAGTCGCTTGGGATATGTCTCTATCAGTTTTGCACATCGAGAGACTGACATTTTTTCCCATTCCTCCTTGCAAAACAGCTCGAGCTCAGTGAGGTTGGATGGAGAGCATTTGTGAACAGCAGTTTTCAGTTCTTTCCACAGATTCTCGATTGGATTCAGGTCTGGACTTTGACTTGGCCATTCTAACACCTGGATATGTTTATTTTTGAACCATTCCATTGTAGATTTTGCTTTATGTTTTGGATCATTGTCTTGTTGGAAGACAAATCTCCGTCCCAGTCTCAGGTCTTTTGCAGACTCCATCAGGTTTTCTTTGAGAATGGTCCTGTATTTGGCTCCATCCATCTTCCCATCAATTTGAACCATCTTCCCTGTCCCTACTGAAGAAAAGCAGGCCCAAACCATGATGCTGCCACCACCATGTTTGACAGTGGGGATGGTGTGTTCAGGGTGATGAGCTGTGTTGCTTTTACGCCAAAAAGTTCAATTTTGGTTTCATCTGACCAGAGTACCTTCTTCCACATGTTTGGTGTGTCTCCCAGGTGGCTTGAGGCAAACTTTAAACAACACTTTTTATGGATATCTTTAAGAAATGGCTTTCTTCTTGCCACTCTTCCATAAAGGCCAGATTTGTGCAATATACGACTGATTGTTGTCCTATGGACAGAGTCTCCCACCTCAGCTGTAGATCTCTGCAGTTCATCCAGAGTGATCATGGGCCTCTTGGCTGCATCTCTGATCAGTCTTCTCCTTGTATGAGCTGAAAGTTTAGAGGGACGGCCAGGTCTTGGTAGATTTGCAGTGGTCTGATACTCCTTCCATTTCAATATTATCGCTTGCACAGTGCTCCTTGGGATGTTTAAAGCTTGGGAAATCTTTTTGTATCCAAATCCGGCTTTAAACTTCTTCACAACAGTATCTCGGACTTGCCTGGTGTGTTCCTTGTTCTTCATGATGCTCTCTGCGCTTTTAACGGACCTCTGAGACTATCACAGTGCAGGTGCATTTATACGGAGACTTGATTACACACAGGTGGATTGTATTTATCATCATTAGTCATTTAGGTCAACATTGGATCATTCAGAGATCCTCACTGAACTTCTGGAGTTTGCTGCACTGAAAGTAAAGGGGCTGAATAATTTTGCACGCCCAATTTTTCAGTTTTTGATTTGTTAAAAAAGTTAGAAATATCCAATAAATGTCCTTCCACTTCATTATTGTGTCCCACTTGTTGTTGATTCTTCACAAAAAAATACAGTTTTATATCTTTATGTTTGAAGCCTGAAATCTGGCAAAAGGTCGCAAAGTTCAAGGGGGCCGAATACTTTCGCAAGGCACTGTATGTAGAGAAGGTAATGGATAACACATTGGTTAGTACAATATATTCTGGCAATATTATATGCACACAAAAACATTGTACTGTGCAATATAACTGTGCACCAGTCATATAACTTCTTCAATCAGTCAATACTGTATTGTACCCTTTCTCATGCAATTATCATCGGGAAAGGAATGTACAAAAATATAAAACGTAGAATAGAAAACTTTATTTTTAGCAACCATGGTCCACAAACCGACTTCCTCTAGAATGTCCTAGAATGGACCTAGTCAAGAAACAGACCTAGGCTGCATCCCGATTCTCCACCCTTCTCCCCAAGTGTGCACTTGCACATTCCCCATAATAGTGGTGGAATCTTACACCAATCCAGTGCTTTTAAATCCATGATGGTGCACACCTAGGGACGAGGGTGGAGAACTGGGATTCAACCATAGCCTGTGGTACGGGGTGTAGAGGCTAGGGGCCGTTTCTGGACAGGGGCATCTTTGTAATCTTTACATCAGACTCAAGTAGCCTACAGAATAGCCTAGCCTGCTCTTTCACATTATACAGTGCTTTCATAAAGTATTCACACCCCTAGACTATTTCCACATGTTGTTATGTTAAAACCTGAATTTAAAATGGATTCAATTGAGAATATGTTTACAGACAATATATTTTTCCATGAACACAGAATTAAATAGAACAGTAGAATGGAGATGATTACAGGATGCCCATCTTTTGTTATACAGTGACTTCAGAAAGTATTCACACCCCTTGACTTTTTCCACATTTTGTGTCACTGGCCTACACACACTATAACGTCAATGTGGAATGTTTTTAGAGTTTTTTTTACAAATTCATTATAAATGAAAATCTGAAATGTCTTGAGTCAATAAGTATTCAACCCCTTTGTTATGGCAAGCGTAAATAGGTTCAGGAGAAAATATTTGCTAAACAAGTTACATAATAAAGTTGCATTGGCTCACTCTGTGTGCAAGAATAGTGTTTAACATGATTTTGAGTGACTACCTCCTCTTTGTACCCCACACATACAGATAATTGTAAGGTCCCTCAGCCGAGCAGTGAATTTCAAATACAGATTCAAACACCAGGGAGGTTTTCCAATGCCTCAAAATAAGGGTACCTATTGGTAGATGGGTACAACAACAAAAAGCTAACATTGAATATCCCTTTGAGCATGGTGAACTTAATAATTACACTTTGGATGGTGTATCAATACACCCAGTTACTACAAAGATACAGGCATCCTTCCTAACTAAGTTGCCGGAGAGGAAGGAAATCGCTCAGGTATTACACCATGAGGCCAGCCAATGGTGACTTGAAAACAGTTACAGAGTTTAATGGCTGTGATAGGAGAAATGGAGGATGGATCAACAACCTTTTAGCAGGACAATAACCTAAAACACAAGGCCAAATATACACTGGAGTTGCTTACCAAGAAAGCATTGAATGTTCCTGAGTGGCCTACTTCCAGTTTTTACTTAATTACGCTTGAAAATCTATGGCTAGACTTAAATGGATGTTTAGCAATGATCAACAACCAACTTGACAGAGCTTGAAGAATTTTAAAAATAATGTATAAATATTGTACAATCCAGGTGTGCAAAGCTCGTAGAGACTTACAGCTGTAATCACTCCCATAGGTGATTCTAACATGTGATTGACTCAGGGGTGTGAATACTTATGTAAATTAGATATTTCTGTATTGTGTGTAGATGGGTGAGAGAGAAAACAAATCTATCTAATCCATTTTGAATTCAGGCTGTAACAAAACAATGTGGAATAGGTCAAGGGGTATGTAACACTCTGTCAGGATCTATCACTCAACACTGATTCATGGGATTGTAAAACTATTTTAGATTGTATCTTTTACTTAAACATATTTTTTTTTAAACTTCAGGTCAACAATAAAAACATCTCATAAAAATTTAAACAATTGGGTTGATCAGCATGACCAATTGCGAAATAGCTGGTATGGTATGGGCATTACATTATAAAGTTCCATCATAACATATTACAACATATTACATATGACAACAATATTGTTCTGTTAACCTCCCTCAATCCTTACTGATTTGCATAATTTTCACATTCCATGGAATGTGTTGTATTAAAACCATTGATTAAGACAGTACATTATCTATGCAACACTATTTTAATGCAGCAAAAAGTGCCTGGAGCTGTTACCATGCTATGGGAGACAGAGATCCAGGGTGAAGTTTCCCCCAGGTTCAGATCTGGGATAAGCTTCTCCTCCCCAATCCATTAGTGGGAAAATACAAAACTGAGCCAAGATCAGCGTCTAGGGGCAACTTCACCCTACACCAGAGAGAGACCTGGAGTGTCCGTTACAGCCAGTCAAAAAGGAGGCTAATTTGCACCTCTGTTCAGTGCCCTGTCCTCTACTCTCTCCTCGGGGGCCAGTCATCACAGTCCCTTGTTGTAGGTCACCACCTTGCAATCGGTTGCCATTGCGATCTCCGGCTCAAGCTGAGACACCTCTATCTGTTGAAGTTGAACCAGAGAAACATGTAAACACACAATACCCCTACCAACCGTCTGCAACACCTAATAGCCTGTCACAGTACCTCTAAATCCAGAACCTTTATCGTTCGTTCTTAATTACAAGAGAGACAAGTGAAGTGTGTCTGAGGTTAATTCCTCCCAGCTGTCCAGCCAGCCTCCAGGGATAGCAGCAGCAGTGGTACCTGAGACATCTGTGGGAATAGGCTGATGGCCAGGGGCAGGGAGAGGCTGAAGGTAGCCAGACACACCAGGCTGTGGATGGGCAGCAACAGCCTCCGATTCATCTGCAGCAATGGAAGTCTAACAGACAAGAAGGGAAGCACACATTTATTGAGTACAATCTCAACACTAATACAACACTTCTTACACATGATTACAAAATGATTACACCTCCACCCTTCCAAAAAATGAAATGCCACAGAATGTTAATATGGTGAAAACATTGTCCTATCCAGGACCCTATTTTTCAGGCTTTAGGTATTGGGATGACCATAACTCAACTGACACTATTCTGATATTAATGAAGGGACTAGACAAGGCAGTACACTAAATATTTCTGACCCATCTGACTTACTTTTCTAGGTAGGACATAATGATGGGAGGAAGGACAAATATTGGCATCGGGAGGACCACTCTGGTAAAGGCTGTCTCCATAATTGCCTGGGGGAAAGAACAATATTGTGCACATGCTTCAATTCAAAATATTGCAATATGTTGGATTAAATTCCCCCTCCCATGAGGTTTGAAGGATGCAGCATATGGACATATGAGGAAAAACACATAAATATGTTTATGTTTACTAATAATACATTTTAAAATAAACCTGTTCTTACTTTATTGAACCTCATATGAAGAATCATACTGACTTCAGTCACAGACAGACTATTCAGAAACTGATTCTCCACACATTAAAAATACACATTTTGCATCGAATATAAAATGTCGACATTTTGCAGACAAAATATTTTGCCAGGAACAGAGAACTAAATAGAACACTAGAATGGACATGATTACAAGATGGCCATCTTGGTCAGGGTATCTTTCATTCTAAATACTGATTGAATATGCTAAAACAATGAATTTGATATACAGTGCTTTCGGAAAGTATTCACGCACCTTGACTTTTCCACATTTTGTGTTACTGCCTGAATTTAAAATTGTCTGGCCTATACACAATACCCCATAATGTCAAAGTGGAATTATGTTTTCAGAATTTTGAGGGACAATTTTAAAGGTCCCTCAGTCGAGCAGTGAATGTTAAACACAGGTTGAATCTGTGTTTACAAAGACCAGGGAGGTTTTCCAATGCCTCGCAAAGAAGGGCACCCATTGGTAGATGGGTCAAAATAAAAAAGCAGACATTGAATATCCCTTTGAGAACGGTGAAGTTATTCATTACACTTTGAATTGTGTATTAATACACCCAGTCACTACAAAGATACAGGTGTCCTTCCTCACTCAGTTGCTGGAGAGGAAGGAAACCGCTCAGTGATTTCACAATGAGGCCAATGGTGACTTTAAAACAGTTTAATGGCCATGATAGGAGAAAACAGAATGGATAAACAACATTGTAGTTACAACACAATACTAACTTAAATGACAGAGTGAAAAGAAGGAAGCCTGCACAGAATACAAAATATTCAAAAAACATGCATCCTGTTTGCAATAAGGCACTAAAGTAAAACTGCAACAAATGTGGCAAAGAAAGTAACTTTATGTCCTGAATACAAAGTGTTATGTTTGGGGCAAATCCAACACATCGCTGAGTACCACTCTTCACATTTTAAAGCATGTTGGTGGCTGCATCATGTTATGGGTATGCTTGTCATCGAGTTTTTAAAAATAAAAATACATGGAATAGAGCTAGGGGAAATCCTAGAGGAAAACCTGTTTCAGTCTGCTTTCCCACAAACACTTGGAGATAAATTTACCTTTGAGCAGGACAATAACCTACAACACAAGGCCAAATATACAATGGAGTTGGTTACCAAGACAATATGGAATGTTCCTGAGTGGCCTAGTTACAGTCTTGACTTAAATCGTCTTGAAAATCTATGGCAAGACTTGAAAATGGCTGTCTATTAATGATCAACAACCAACTTGACAGAGCTTAAAGATTTTTTTTAAGAATAATGTACAAATATTGTCATAGTAGGGGCACCCCCTGAAAAATCTCAATTAAAAAAATATATTAATAAAAATATACAGTACCAGTCAACATTTTGGGCACACCTACTCATTCAAGGTTTTTTCTTTATTTGAACTATTTTCTACATTGTAGAATAACAGTGAAGACATTAAAACTATGAAATAACACATGCAATCATGTAGTAAGCATAAAAAGTGTTAAACAAATCAAAATATATTTGAGATTCTTCAAAATAGCCACCCTTTGCCTTGAAGACAGCTTTGAACACTCTTGGCATTCTCTCAACCACCTTCATGAGGTAGTCACCTGAAATGGATTTCAATTAACAGGTGTGCCTTCTTAATGCATTTCAGCCAATCAGTTGTGTTGTGACAAGGTAGGGTTGGTATACAGAAGATAGCCCTATTTGGTAAAAGACCAAGTCCATATTAGGAGCTGTTCTTGCCATAATTATTATTCTACAATGTAGAAAATAGTAAAAATAAAGAAAAATACTTGAATGAGTAGGTGTGTCAAAACTTTTGACTGATGCTGTATATTAGCGGACCGATTTAGCCGTTATTTTTCTGGCTTTAACACAACAAAATGTGGAATAAGTCAAGAGGTATGCATACTTTCGGAAGGCACTGTATCTGCACAGTATGTTTGATAGCTAGCGAGTGGAATGACTCCATTCATTTTCTCTCTGTGGCCAGGAAGGAAACAGTATTTTTATAAAGGCTTGTGCGAGAGGTCTCACTGATGACCAGCCACTCACATGTTTGGCAGCAATCTTTGAGGAGCCCAATATGTTCCCATTTTCGTCCAGCACGTTGACGCCCTCCGACAACTCATTGTGCCTCATGAGGCCCACGTTGCAAATGTTGGCACTGGCTGAGTAAGCAGAGAATACTGGTTGTGACAGTGGCAATGTCTGACATTCAGCTGAGATTGAGACCTACCCATTTGAATACTCTAAAAACGTATCTTTCCTTCCTCCCATTCTTGAAGTAATCACTGATCTGACACTACTAGACAACTAGAATAGTCAGATAGGTGCAGTGAAATGTTGATTTTTTTACAGGGTCAGCCATAGTAGTATGGAGCCCCTGGAGCAAATTGGGGTTAAGTGCCTTGCTCACAGGCACATCCGATTTTTCACCTTGTCAGCTCCAGATTTTGAACCACTGACTTTTCGGTTACTGGCCTGACGCTCTAACCGCTAGGCTACCTGCCGCCGACTACTTTAGGGATGGCAGGAAGGAAGGATGCATTTTAAGAGTATTCCAACAGGGCCAATGTATCTATTTCATCTTGATTTGTTTGGAGTATTCTGCTTCAGCATGTGAGGTCTATAGACAGGCCCTTAGTAAGCACATAGGTTTCACATTTACAACTGGGGAGAGCTTATAGTACAACCTTGACAATATTGAACAGAGATCTATGTAGTAGGAGGGTAGCTATTAGCTAGACATTGCTAATCATACAAAGCTTATAGAGAAGAAACCGGCAGCAAAGCTCTGCCTCCTCTGACACCAAATGTTTTGCAGCTCTTGTTAAAGGTGATTGATGCATTTATAGCAAAGCTCTATTAACAAAAAGGAGAAGACCTACATACAGGACAGACGGAGAATGAACCCAAAAGTAAACGCAATGCAGCCTATTCATTTGCACCTGTAGCTCATATTACTTTGTGACAAACTGATTTTAAATCAAGTCTAGATGTTCACATTAATACTATATTAATGTGTTTTTATTCAAATGATTTACGAATACTTACCCACAGCTGGGAAAGGGATGAGTCTCTGTATTATCATTCGGGTCGCTGGACTCAACCTGTTGGCTTTCTGAATCAGTACATTCAGTCCTACCTGAACAACACAGCACAAAGTTTAGGATACACTCTAAAACCACAGGAGGCTGCTGAGGGGAGGGCGGCTCATAATAATGGCTGGAATGGAATGGTATCAAACACATGGAAACCATGTATTTGATGTGTTCCATACTATTCCATTCATTCCGTTTCAGCCATCACTATGAGCCTGTCCTCCCCAATTAAGGTGCTATTGGCCGCCTGTGCTCTAAACCCATTTAACACGTTACATATAGCAGAAATAGGCCGAACAGAATCGCTGAAACTGAATATTCATTCCCATACATGTATAATAATCATCAACTGACCGCAAGAGAGACAGCACTGGTCACAGCTCCGAAGTAACCTTGAAGAAACGTGGATGTCGGTGTAGGCTAATATGAACAACAACACGAATGACTTAGTATCTCACAGCCTCTTACGTAAGGCTAACATTGGCTAAAATCACTCTCTTGAATACCAAAACCTTGAATGGAAAATGTACACTTTGACATCAGTCACATGTTCAAAACACTTTCTATACAGTACATCTGGGTGAGAATCAAGCCGTCTGGTGAGAATCAAGCCGTAAATAATATAGATGATCCTCTCATACACTACCTTGGTAGCATCATACACTACCTTAGTAGCATTGCGGTTTGAGTAGTTGACACAGGCATTGTGACTCTGGTTAAGCCACTGAAAGGAGAAAAAAAAAAGAAAAAAAAAGAAAAAAAAAACATTCTGTGAAATTCAATTACATCACTTTACCTCACTGGGAAGGAGAGCGTATCCAATGTGGATATTAACAACATGGGACCGTTATTGCTGAAAAGGTTGCTTGTAATGTCTTTACCTGCCAGAAAATGGTGGATACCACAGTCTGATTTGGAAGAAGAAGGCCCACAACCTAGATTAGGCCAGACAGGGAGACAATAGTGCAACTGCTCTAGTCTTGCAAGGTCTCCAGAATGACTGCTTCCCTCAAAACCAAAAAGTCAGTACAACCAACAGTGTATTATTAAACAAGTGACCATACCAGATGTTACACGTATTTACAGACACTAATCATCTTCAGGACAAAGTTGAATATTGTATCCATAGATACATATGAAATACAGTAATAATTTCATATAAGACTTACAATTGGTGTTCCAAATGGGACATAACCTGTTTAGATGCAAAAAAAGATATAAAATCAGGGTAAAAATTACCATTAACAAAATAAAAGTCACTCTGGTGAAAATCTTCACTTGGAAGTCATACCTGACATTCGAAAAGGCATGAAAATCTTCTCTCCTGTGTCAGGATGAATGATGGCCTACATTCAGATATGAGAAAGAGTGTGACATCATCATCATGCTTCCAAGAGGAGAGGGAAAATGTATGTATGGCAACACATACAGTTGAAGTTGGAAGTTTACATGCACTTAGGTTGGAGTTATTAAAAGTTTTTTTTTAAACCACTCCACAAATTTCTTATTAACAAACTATAGTTTTGGCAAGTCGGTTAGGACATCTACTTTGTGCATGACACAAGTAATTTTTCCAACAATTGTTTACAGACAGATTATTTCACTTATAATTAATTGTATCACAATTCCAGTGTGTCAGAAGTTTAGATCCATAAGTTGACTGTGCCTTTAAACAGCTTGAAAAATTCCAGAAAATGATGTCATGGTTTTAGAAGGTTCTGATAAATGATGTCAATTAGCCTGAGTCAATTGGAGGTGTACCTGTGGATGTAATTCAAGGCCTACCTTCAAACTCAGTGCCTCTTTGCTTGACATCATGGGAAAATCAAAAGAAATCAGCCAAGACCTCAGAAAAAAATGGTAGACCTCCACAAGTCTGGTTCATCCTTGGGATCAATTTCCAAACGCCTGAAGGTACCACATTCATCTGTACAAACAATAGTACGCAAGTATAAGCACCATGGGACCATGCCGCCATCATACCACTCAGTCTCCTAGAGATGAATGTACTTTGGTGCAAAAAGGGAAAATCAATCCCAGAACAACATCAAAGGACCTTGTGAAGATTCTGGAGGAAACAGGTACAAAAGTATCTATATGAGGACAAAGATCATACTTTTTCAAGAAATGTCCTCTGGTCTGATGAAACAAAAATATAACTGTTTGGCCATAATGATCATCGTTATGTTTGGAGGAAAAAGGGGGAAGCTTGCCAGCCAAAGAACACCATCACAACTGTGAAGCACAGTGGTGGCAGCATCATGTTGTGGGGGTGCTTTGCTGCAGGAGGGACTGGTGCACTTCACAAAATAGATGGCAACATGAGGGAGGAATATTATGTGGATATACTGAAGCAACATCTCAAGACATCAGTCAGGAAGCTAAAGCTTGGTCACAAATGGGTCTTCCAAATGGACAATGACCCCAAGCACACTTACAAAGTTGTGGCAAAATGGCTTAAGGACAACAAAGTCAAGGTATTCGAGTGGCCATCACAAAGCCCTGACCTCAATCCAATAGAACATGTGTGGGCAGAACTGAAAAAGTGTGTACGAGCAAGGAGGCCTTTACAAACCTGACTCAGTTACACCAGCTCTGTCAGGAGGAATGGGCCAAAATTCACCCAACTTATTGTGGGACGCTTGTGGAAGGCTACCCGAAATGTTTGACTCAAGTTAAACAATTTAAAGGCAATGCTACCAAATACTAAATGAGTGTATGTAAACTTCTGACTCACTGGGAATGTGATGAAATAAATAAAAGCTGAAAAAAATAATTATTACTATTATTCTGACATTTCACATTCTTAAAATAAAGTGGTGATCCTAACTGACCTAAGACAGGGAATTTTACTAGGGTTAAATGTCAGGATTTGTGAAGGTGTATGTAAACTTCCAACTTCCAACTTCAACTGTACATGGGGTCATGTATGAACAGACGTGTGCCACAACTTACCTGCGTGACCTTTTGGGCTTCCCATAGCTAAATAGTAAAAAAAAACCAGCTATGTCAGTTCAGCGCAGTGAGGGGAAATGCTGGGCAGCTGAATGTATGGAGTGTGTTACAGCTACACATTGAAAGTGTCATAAACATTATGCTTAAAATAAAATAACATTTTGGAAAAGTATATATTCTGTAACACTGACAAAGGAATTTCTGAAAAACAAAAAGCTAACCTGTAGATCAGAAACTCCAGGTGGTAGTTTTCCGTGTTTAAATTCATCCAGGAGCTTAATGCATTCTGTCAATCGTCTCTGGAGAGATAAGTAATTTGAGTCAACAAGATAATTAATAATAGGTAGGTTTCGAGTTAATGTGTTATCTCATAGAAGGAAATCGGGCATCTTTAGCCCAGTGGGCCTGTCCCAAAATTATTTTGGGCAGAATTAACAATGGGCTAACAATGGGGCCTTTGAGGGAAAAATGGGCTGGTGTATGAGAAATTTGTAGGTCAATTTCTGTTCCTAGTCCGACCCTGTGTTATCTGATTTGATTCCAGATCTAAAGTATTGGACGGTATTCTCCTGTTGCCACCATTCCCAAGTCTCATATACAAGTCTGGTCTCTTACAAAAACCAATTGCTGAAGTAGTAAAACAGTATGTGGATTGATGTTTTCGACTGTACCTTACCTCAGACACAAAGAGTGTGCTGGGGTCAATGATCTCTACAAAGTGTTTCAGCCGGCCAAGAAATGAACTCTGGAAAAGACAAAGCAAGTAGTTAATTCTTGATGAGCTAATGCAATACCAAATCTTAACACCCCATCTCTCTGTAAATAGGTAGCACACTTGTATGTGAGGGGGAATGAATGAGGGGGAAATCAGGAGAAAGAGGGAGAGAACATCTTCAATGGCTATGTACGTTATCAGTGGTGCACAGAGTGGGTGAGACCTCGCAGGAAAAAATTCAAACCACCCAATTCATTCCTTTATTGTATACCATTAACGATAGTAACTAAATTACTTGTGCACATCTTCAATAATCCAGTCCCACTCTAAACAAAATATAACTTTTAAGGCTCATTGAAGCCTTCATAAATCCTTCATAAGGCAAATATGGATGCCTCAGAAATCCTCCATAAGCAAATCACATGTTATGTGAAGGGTGACAAAAAGTTTATGCAACATTTTCCAAATTTCTATCAACCTTTACGTAGTATTATATTACTTACAAATGCTTTGTGAAGCTATGTAGGGCTTATGAATACTTTATGAATGCCTTAATACATTTTAGTCAGTATAGTATAGATTTTAGTATAGTCAGATGATCTTTAATAACGTGTTGTTTGTGGGTACCCAAATTCAACATTTAAATAACGAATCAACGTCTCAATTTCAAATGATGTGGATTGAAGGTAAGTGGTCAAACTGCTAACTGTTGTTTAGAGTTAAATTACTTGAAAATATTTGAGGGATACAAAGTAAGACAGAACAGATGTGTGGGTTGACTCTTAAGACACAGTGCACTTGAGCATGTTTTCGTCACCCCTCTTTCGCAGAGTCCTTCTTACTTGTTTACATTCATGCCTAGTGTCTCTTGGTATCTTTCCAATGTATAACTCTTATTCAGTGGTGTAAATTACTTAAGTAAAAACACTTTAAAATACTACTTCATTAATTTTTTGGGGTATCTGTACTTTACTTTTTATATTTGACAACTTTTACTTCACTACGTTCCTCCTATACATTTTCCCTGACACCCAAAAGTACTCGTTACATTTTGAATGGCTAGCAGCACAGGAATATTGTCAAATTCATGCACTTATCAAGAGAACATCCATGGTCATCCCTATTACCTTTAATCTGGCGGACTCCATGAACACAAATGCTTAGTTTTTTGGCAAATTATGTTGGAGTGTGAACCTGGCTATTCATAAATAAATGAAAACAAGAAAATGGTGCAGTCTGGTTTGCTTAATATAGGGAATTTTAAATGATTTATACTCACTCTCAATACTTAAGTATATTTTAGCTATTACATTTACTTTTGATACTTAAGTATATTTAAAACCAAATACCTTGAGACTTTTACTCGAGTAGTATTTTACTGGGTGACTTTCACTTTTACTTGAGTAATTCTCAATTAAGGCATCTTTACTTTTACTCAAGTATGACAGTTTGGATACTTTTTTCACCACTGCTCTTATTTTATATTTATTTTTAGAATGAGACATACACTACCGTTCAAAAGTTTGGGGTCACTTAGAAATGTCCGTGTTTTTGAAAGAAAAGCACATTTTATGTACATTAAAATAACATCAAATTGATCAGAAATACAGTGTAGACATTGTTAATGTTGTAAATGACTATTGTAGTTGGAAACGGCAGATTTTTTATGGAATATCTACATAGGTGTACAGAGGACCATTATCAGCAACCATTTCTCCTGTGTTCCAAAGGCACATTGTGTTAGCAAATCCAAGTTTATCATTTTAAAAGGCTAATTGATCATTAGAAAACCCTTTGGCAATTATGTTAGCACATCTGAAAACTGTTGTTCTGATTAAAGAAGCAATAAAACGGGCCTTCTTTAGTCTAGTTGAGTATCTGGAGCATCAGCATTTGTGTGTTCGATTACAGGCTCAAAACGGCCAGAAACAAAGAACTTTCTTCTGAAACTTGTCAGTCTATTCTTGTTCTGAGAAATGAAGGCTATTCCAAATTGACAAGAAACTGAAGATCAGGTACCGGCAGAGTTCCTCTGTCCAGTGTGTGTTCTTTATCCCCATCTTAATCTTTTCTTTTTATAGGCCAGTCTGAGATATGTATTTTTCTTTGCAACTCTGCCTAGAAGGCCAGCATCCCGTAGTTGCCTCTTCACTTCATTGAGGACTTGTGAGGCGTCTGTTTCTCAAACCACTCCACTTTCTATTCTGGTTAACGTCAGTTTGCTCTGTTCTGTGAAGGGAGTAGTATACAGCGTTGTACGAGATCTTCAGTTTCTTGGCAATTTCTCACATGGAATAGCCTTCATATATTAAATACACACACATAGAGTGGCAAGAAAAAGTATGTGAACCCTTTGGAAATTTCAAAGTGTAAATTACTAACTTCAGAAGCCTTTTTCATCCTCAAATACACTACAAGTTATCCATCAACAGGGTGATCAAATTAAGATGCCACCTCTGTACACATGGGCTGTGAAGACATTTATATATGGGTTGTGAGGACACTGAATAACAAAATGATACACATATTATGCAGAAGTCCAGGTTCTTACCACTGTATATATAAAAATCCTTGTCTAACTGTTCTGAACTTTAATGTATTTGTACATTTATGTGGGCCCCAGGAAGAGTAGCTGCTGCATGTGCAGTAGCTAATGGGGATCCTAATGAACTAAACTAAACTTGGTGGTTTTTCCCTTCCCCTTACTAGATGGGCCCGACCATACATTGTGAGCCAACAGTTTGAAAAGGCCTGATGGCAGTGCTTGCCAAGATTAAATTTGGCAAACCAGATGGACTGAAACATGGCAGCTTCAATCAGATGCCTTCAAGCCATGCATCACTTATGAAAGGCAGGAGACAAAAGGCAAGACAGGAGAGTTCGTCCCTCCATATTCATTATCTTTCCTACATTCAGTTTTAATTGAAAACAGACTCCTCCACCTCTAATGCCATGTAATTGTGAAGAATGCAGTAGCTACCGTTCTGTAAGTCTGTGTATCCTTTGGTTATTCAGTGTCCTCACAGCCCATATATAAATGTCTTCACAGCTCATGTGTACAGAGGTGGGATCTTAATTTGATCACCCTGTTGCTGGATAACTTGTGGTGTATTTGAGGATGAAAAAGGCTTCTGAAGTTAATAATTTACACTTTGAAATTTCAGACTTGATTTTACCTTACGAAAAATGTATCAACCCCTACAAAACTGTCCATTAATTATAACCCACAAATTAATTCTAATTTCCTGTTGATGCAGGATTGTTTTTCTGCTGTAGCAAACTGGCTCAAATTAAGTTCCTGCATCTGCAGCGCTGCAGTAGCTCCAGTTTTGTCTGGGAGAAGAGCACAGGCTCCATGTGAGAAGACTGTTTTAATTATGCATGTGCTTCAGTTCTCCAGAGAATACACAACACACAGCTAGCAGAGATGTATCACGGGCAGCAGCAAAAGGAGTCAGTGAGATTCAAGACCTGGCCTAATTTTAACTGGTGTGATGCAACGAACTGAACATTTTACTGCATATGCCTTTTTTTTACCGTAAGCCAACCTGTGCTGAAGATTTTTGGGCCACAAAATATGGACGGATGCTCTATTCGTGAAACAATGAAACCTTCCATCACCCATTGATAAATGCAGCGTTTGACATCATATGACTGGAGGCTTGTAATGATAAAAATCAAAATTGCTATTGCAGGATGATTCAATGTTTCACATGAACAAAATTATTTTGGTTAGGCAATTGCATCAGAGGTTGCGAAATGAAGGTCTAAATACACTTAAGCCTCTTGGAGCTGTGAGAAGAGACTCACAATAGCCTGTGTAAATTACTATCTTTTCAAGTATCAAGTTCATTAGTCTTATGTACGGGATACACATGGTATACATCGTCCTACGGAATTCTTACTTGCAGGTTCCTTCCCGACAATGCAACAATAAGAAATAAGAAAACAAAGTAATGGCTCAGTAGAATAAACATTTTAGCATAGGTATAATAAAGGAAGGCACAATTTTGTCCAATATTTACACATGTTTTGTGAAAGGGGGGATTGTGTGTGTGTGTGTGTGTGTAACGGTTTTCTTTAGGTGAAGGAGAGGCGGACCAAAATGCAGCGTGGTGGTTATTCATGATTCTTTAATCCAAGAAAACTATACATGAATAAACTAACAAAAACAATAAACGTGAGAAAACCTAAACAGCCTATCTGGTGACAACAAACACAAAGACAGGAACAATCACCCACGAAACACTCAAAGAATATGGCTGCCTAAATATGGTTCCCAATCAGAGACAACGATAAACACCTGCCTCTGATTGAGAACCACTCCAGACAGCTATAGACTTACCTAGAAAACCCCACTAAGCCACAATCACAATACGTACGAAAAAACCCCAAGACAAAACACACCACATACAAAACTCATGTCACACCCTGGCCTGACCAAATTAATAAAGAAAACACAAAATACTAAGACCAGGGCGTAACAGAACCCCCCCCCCCGCCAGTCAGCGGTGCGGACTCCCGACCGCACAACTAAACCCATAGGGGAGGGTCCGGGTGGGCGTCTGTCCATGGTGGCGGCTCCGGCGTGGGACGTGAACCCCACTCTCCAACAAAGTCTTAGTCCCTTTGCCTTGCGTCCTTAGATAGGCGATCCTCGCCGCCGACCTTGGCCTAGTAGTCCTCACCAAGGGCCCCACTGGACTGAGGGGTAGCTCGGGACTGAGGGGTAGCTCGGGACTGAGGGGTAGCTCGGCACTGAGAGGAAGCTCAGCACTGAGAGGAAGCTCAGGCAGGTAGTTGGCTATGGCAGATCCTGGCTGGCTGGCAGTTCTGGCAGATCCTGGCTGACTGGCGGATCCTGGCTGAATGGCGGATCCTGGCTGAATAGCGGATCTGGAAGATCCTGGCTGACTGGCAGCTCTGGCTGCTCCATGCTGACTGGCAGCTCTGGCTGCTCCATGCTGACTGGCAGCTCTGGCTGCTCCATGCTGACTGGCTGCTCCATGCTGACTGGCGGCTCTGGCTGCTCCATGCTGACTGGCGGCTCTGGCTGCTCCATGCTGACTGGCGGCTCTGGCTGCTCCATGCTGACTGGCGGCTCTGGCTGCTCCATGCTGACTGGCGGCTCTGGCTGCTCCATGCTGACTGGCGGCTCTGGCTGCTCCATGCTGACTGGCAGCTCTGGCTGCTCCATGCTGACTGGCTGCTCCATGCTGACTGGCGGCTCTGGCTGCTCCATGCTGACTGGCGGCTCTGGCTGCTCCATGCTGACTGGCGGCTCTGGCTGCTCCATGCTGACTGGCGGCTCTGGCTGCTCCATGCTGACTGGCGGCTCTGGCTGCTCCATGCTGACTGGCGGCTCTGGCGGCTCCATGCAGACTGGCAGCTCTGGCGGCTCCTTGCAGACTGGCAGCTCTGGCGGCTCTTGCAGACTGGCAGCTCTGGCGGGCATCCTGCAGACTGGCAGCTCTGGCAGCTCCTTGCAGACTGGCAGCTCCTTGCAGACTGGCAGCTCCTTGCAGACTGGCAGCTCCTTGCAGACTGGCAGCTCTGGACAGGCGGGAGACTCCAGCAGCGCTGTAGAGGCGGAAGGCTCTGGCGGCGCTAAACAGGCGGGAGACTCCGGCAGCACTGGAGAGGAGGAAGGCTCCGACTGCGCTGAACAGGCGGGAGACTCCGGCAGCGCTGGAGAGGAGGAAGGCTCTGGCAGCGCTGGACAGGCGAGGCGCACTGTAGGCCTGATGCGTGGTGCTGGCACTGGTGGTACAGGGCCGAGAACATGCACAGGAAGCCTGGTGCGGGGAGCTGCCACCGGAGGGCTGATGCGTGGAGGTGGTACTGGATAGACCGGACCGTGCAGGCGCACTGGAGCTCTTGAGCACCGAGCCTGCCCAACCTTACCTGGTTGAATACTCCCGGTCGCCCTGCCAGTGCGGCGAGGTGGAATAGCCCGCACTGGGCTATGCAGGCGAACCGGGGACACCGAGCGCAAGGCTGGTGCCATGTAAGCCGGCCCAAGGAGACGCACTGGGGACCAGATGCGTAGAGCCGGCTTCATGGCACTTGGCTCGATGCTCACTCTAGCCCGGCTGATACGCGGAGCTGGAATGTACCGCACCGGGCTATGCACCCGCACTGGAGACACCGTGCGCACCACAGCATAACACGGTGCCTGCCCAGTCTCTCTAGCCCCCCGGTAAGCACAGGAAGTTTGCGCAGGTCTCCTACCTGGCGTAGCCATACTCCCTGTGAGCCCCCCCCCAACAAATTTTTGGGGCTGACTCCCGGGCTTCCTTCCACGCCGCCGTGTTCGTTTCTCCAACTCCATTCTCCTATAACCTTCCTCGCACTGCTCCAGCGAATCCCAGGCGGGCTCCGGCACTCTCCCTGGGTCGACCACCCACCTGTCTATTTCCTCCCAAGTAGTATAGTCCATATTCTTGCCGTCCAAAACGTCCTCCCATGTCCATTCCTCCTTTCGCTGCTCCTGCTGCCGCTGCCTGTCACCACGCCGCTTGGTCCTGTTGTGGTGGGTGATTCTGTAACGGTTTTCTTGTGGTGAAGGAGAGTCGGACCAAAATGCAGCGTGGTTTTTATTCATGGTTCTTTAATGAAGAAACTACACAAAACTAACAAAAATAACAAAACAATAATCATGAGAAAACCTAACAGCCTATCTGGTGACAGGAACAATCACCCACGAAACACTCAAAGAATATGGCTGCCTAAATATGGTTCCCAATCAGAGACAACGATAAACACCTGCCTCTGATTGAGAACCACTCCAGACAGGCATAGACTATGCTAGATAACCATACTAAGCCACAAACCCAATACCTAACAAAAACCCCAAGACAAAACACACCACATAAATAAACCCATGTCACACCCTGGCCTGACCAAAATAATAAAGAAAACACAAAATACTAAGACCAGGGCTTGACAGTGTGTATCATAGTGCTGAGTGATTGGTGTTTTTTGAAGTCGATTCGGTGTCGGTTGGTTTTTGATCTCGCTACTTTTTTTCAACATTAAATGCACTAAGTCCCGTGATGGTAGTGACTGCCCATTACTGCTTATCACTTATTAACTCCAGTTTAATTTATTCACAGTACTTTAAAATATTTAAATTGTGTATATTACATTTGTTTTATTTGATGACTTTATTATCTAATTCCAAGTCATCATCTCTATAGAGCTGCTAGCTATGCTGTCTGACAAAAATCACAATTTTAGTAGTTCTTCAATGTAAATAAGGCATACTTTTATGACTGCTGAATACCATCTATTAATCACATAGATAATGTATTTTCAGGTAAAGATACTTCATGAAGCAAATACTCTCTAACCACTTATTATACCTCAGTGTCTATCCCTCTCGATCACGCATTCTGTCTCTTTTACATAGCAGGCGTAAAAGAAACACAGAACGGACAAGTAGACACGCAATGGATTATGGTCATTGTAATTAATTACCACATTTTCTGTGCAAAAATATGTAGAATATAGGCCTATTGGAATCTACAACTCCCTACTACATCACACAGTTCTGGTTTGATCTGATATATCTCTAGAGAAGCTTTCCAATTGACATTTTGGTTAATAGCACTAGTGTTGCGCGTGTGTGTGTGTGTGTGTGTGTGTGTGTGTGTGTGTGTGTGTGTGTTATGCAGGGTTGGGTAGGTTACGTTCTAAATGTAATCTTCTACAGTTATTAATTACCTGTCCAAAACTGTAATCAGTAATAACTTGTAATCTGATTACTTTCAGGTACTTTTAGATCACTTTCCCCTTATGAGGCTCAGGTTAGTAGCTGGCACAGCCACAAAGTCATACTATTTGATTTTAAACCTAACCTTAACCACACTGCTAACCCTAATGCCTAACTATAACCTTAAATTAATACCAAAAATACTTTTACAATATAGCTTATTTTGATTTTGCAGTTGGCCCAACTAACAGAAATCGCTCAGTTCTGCCTTTATCATGGAGGACTGATTGGGCTCATTGCTTTGAGTTGAAAAATAAATGCTGCTCTCTGAATGGCATGCTTGAACACCGAAAAAGTGCTATTTGCACATGAAAAACAAAATGGTAATTTTCCATTAAGAAAATAAAAAGCCCCACTCCTGGTCTTCTTAAAATTAAAAGTGTTTTTGACAGCATGGAACTCAAACTTTCATTCCATAGCCTGGGATCCGGACTATGCAGCTGTTGCAACAGCGTATTTTTCACTGGCTGTCCACCGGAGGCATATTCATTACTCTGCTTCTGATGCAAAACATTTCTTAAACAGAAGCAAACGGAATGAAACGAGAAGGGACCTACCTGAATTTGTTCAATAGAAACTCTTGTTTTGCTCTTCTTGCTTCCGTGTGATTCTTAAACTGTAAACGGTTTCTCTAATAAATATACCCCTGGTCGCAAAAACAATGATTGATGGGCAGCTTAAAAACTTCTTCAATTCAACCAATTGGGTTAAAATACACATACATTTGTGAACAGCAATCCACAACAACCACTATGAGAGCAGCAGTGTGATTCACATCAATGTGCTATGTAGTCTAGATATCAATAATAAGAGATATCAGTATCGTCCGTCCGTCCGTTGGTTACGTACCACGGCTGTAGTCCTTATCTCCAAACGTTTATTCAAGTAGGATTATCTTTGGATGCCGACAGCGGTCGCACCATTGGAATACAAAGCTTTTGGACTGTAGCCTACAAAAGCCTAATCCTTGTCTTTTCCCGCGATCCATTAAACACATTTGGTGCGTCGTCATAGTGGTCTTTGATTTGTGGTTAGACTCGCTCAGGCAGAACAAACTTAAAACATGCGCCTTTTTTTAAAATGCTGATTGGAATGTCATTGAGAAAACAGAAAGGTGTCCCCAAAATAATTCTGAATTTAAAAGTTATCCTCAAAGTAATAATCTAGTTTTTCAAAAATATCTGTAATCTGATTACAATATTTTAGCTGGTAATGAATTGCAGTTAGTTTTCTTTGTAATCCGTTACACCCTAACCCTGGTGCTGAGGTGCGGAAAGTCAGTGCAAGTGGTCATTCTAGTGGCTTGTAAATGGAAACTGTCTCTGAGCATGTTGGCATCAGACCTCATGAGCCGATACAGTCTGCCCAATGGTAAGGGAGTGAATAGCTCATGGCTGGGGTGTGTGGGTCCTTGATGCTGCAGGCCTTTCTCAGGCACCATTTCGAGTAGATGTCCTGGATGGGTGGGAGCACAGTCCCAGTGATGTACACAGATGTCTTCACCACCCACTGGAGGGCCATGTGGCTGTGGATGGAGCAATTCCCGTATCAGGCCGTGATGCAACTGGTCAGAACCCTCTATATTTTGAAGAGGTAGTATTTGGAGAGGACTGGGTGGCATTCCGATTTTCTTCAGCTGGATGTAGAGACGCAGTTGCACCCTCTTGACAAGAGTGGTGGTGTTGTTGGTCCATGTCAAGTCCTCGTGAGGTGGACGCCAAGGAACATAAAACTGCTGACTCTCTCTACTGCAGTCCCGTTGATGTGGATCGGGGCATGTTACCTCCTCTGCTTCCTGAAGTCAACAATCAACTCCTTGGTTTTGCTGAAGTTGAGGGAGAGGTTGTTGTCCTGGCACCACAATGCCAGTTCACATACCTTCCCCTATAAGCTGACTCATCGTTGTTGGTTATCAGGCCTACAACCATGGTGTCATCAGCAAACTTGATGGAGTTGTGTCATTCAAAACGACTCAGTTGTGGGTGAACAAAGGGTACAGCATGGAGATAACAATAGTGTTGAATGCTGAACTGTAGTCAATAAACAGCATTCTCACATACAGTGCATTCCGAAAGTATTCAGACTAGGGATGCACAATATATCGGGTGAGCATATCGGAATCGGCCGATATTAGTGGTACGCGCAATGTCCAACCTCAAAATATAAAATCAGTCAATTGAAATAAATTCATTAGGGCCTAATCTATGGATTTCACATGACTGGGCAGGGGCACAGCCATGAGTGGTCCAGGGAAGGGCATAGTCTGTCTAAAGGTAGACAGACCATTAATCTGGCACACATTGCAACAGGATGACCCAGATTCTTAGGAGCTGAACTATCTGATGTTTGCCTGGCTATCCAAACTCCTTGCTCAAGCCGAACACTACGCAACGCCCATGGAGGATAGTTTCTTCTTCGCAATGAGTCTGGATTGTCCCAATCGGTATTAGATAGAACGTTGAGGTCCCGCTTCCTATGGTGAAAACAACCGGTGGTTACCCCATTGGCTACGTGTAGCCTAATTGGACACCGGGTCCCCACATTTCCCATGCAGAATAGCCTGAAGCCACAGGGCTCTTCTTGCTGGCTCTATTTCCCTATGTGGGAGCATTGCGAACCATAGGTCGGGATTTTTGACCTGGTTACATTGAACAAGACAGCAGCTTTTCGGTATGTTTTGTTATTTCTGTGTAACAAAAAATCTACAGAGAAGTTGGCTCTTTTACAATGCAAGTCAATGGGAAAGAATGTTTGCTTTCTCCAATTTGGGGGAGTAGTCAAGGGGAATTCCTTCTTATGACCTGAATGCCTCCCTGACGATTTCTAGAATGCAAACACATTCTAACCGTTCTGATTGGTCCCAGCAATCGGTGGGTTGGGCCAGAGCCAGAACACAAATGGGTAAAGCGTCATTTAAAAATGTAATTAGCTTTGATAATCTGATTGGTTACAGATTATTCAATCACTGATGACTTTGTTTTGTACAACACCCCTCACCTCAAACATAGCGCAGCAGAATCATTTAGTTTGGGTCATTAGAAGAGGCATATTTAAATGGTTGGAAGTAGGGATGCACGATATATCGGTGAACATATCGGAATCGGAAGATATTAGCTAAAAATGCCAACATCAGTATCGATGTCTAGTTTAACGCCGATGTGGAAAACTGATGTCAAAGCTGACGTGTATACATATATAACGTGGGTACATGAAGTAATGACGCCACGTAAAATTTTGCGCTATAAATGCAACACAGCATTCCTAAACAAGCCTGCAATGTCTGCTATTTGGATCGAGCAGTCAACAAGTCGAGCAGTCATTTGAAAGAGTAACAAAATTTCAGCGAGACAACTCAAAGGCGAAATCCATTAAAGCCAAGATAATGGAATTCATTGCCCTTGACAATTAACCGTTCTCTGTCGTGGGTGATGTTGGCTTTCGCCGACTGGTTGAGCATCGGTACACACTACCAAGTGTTCTATTTTTCAGATGTTGCCCTACCAGAGGTACACAGTAATAGCATCACTGCTATTAGCTTCACGACATACATACTATGGAACGCCATTTAGTTCTTTGCGTGTCAAAAAAAGATACAGTAGCACTGGCAAAGCTGTACAAAAAAAGTCTGCAAACAAGCAAACACCGGCCACGAACGATGTGTTTATAATACCACGTTGGTAATAAAGTATAATTTGTTCGACCGCAACTTCTGAGGTAGCTAGCTTTAGCAACTTAACCCTGTTGCCCAAAGCTAACGTTATAAGCAGCCGGCTAGCTTCATCTGGCTAATGAGGCGTGGCCGGACCATGTCATGTGTTGTGAAGCTAGCCACAAAAAGGATTAGGCACAATAGTGGAATTTGCGGTTTTCCGTCAAAATAAAAGTACATAATTGACAGTGATGCAAATGAATACAAATAGTAAAATTATGCCATACTTTTATTTTGAAGGCTAACTGCAAAGTCCACTGTTGTGGCTAATCCTTATTGTGGCTAGCTTCACATAGATGGGTCCGACCATTAATCAAATAAAAACTGAATTATAAATTTGAGTTATTTTAGACGATGACACATAGTTAGCTAGCTAACTTTAGCTACTGAAACAGATTGTCGTTTTGCTATGTTTTTGGGGAAGAACATTGTTTGCATCCATGAGCTAGCTAGCTTTTTTTATGACCAGCACTGTAGGTGCGCGAGACATCATAGCATACGTATCGATGAATCGTTGTGACATATGAAATACAAGTGATAGTTATTACACATTGATTACACTACGTAAAAAAATGTAGGAATGAGTTAAATTATTATGTGACGTGCCGTCATATTCAGGTCCTGATTGGTCAACAAGCTTATTTGACAAGTCAAATAGTGTTAAAGAGTATATTTTTTGACACGCAAAGACCCAAACGCCGTTCCATAGAAATCCTGGTTGAGAATGAAACAACTGAACAACTGATCAACGAAACAGCACAGCAAGTAAGTGAAAAAAAAAAAATTTTGATGATGTTTTACTGGTAATGGGAACATACGTAAATGCCAACAAAATAGGTTTTTGGTCATTGTGGTGTGTGTAATCTTTATTTAACTAGGCAAGTTGGTTACGAACAAAAAGCCCATTTCAGACGACGCTGGGCCAATTGTGCGCCGCCCTATGGGAATCACGGCCGGATGTGATACAGCTTGGATTCGAACCAGGGACTGTAGTGACGCCTCTTGTGTGTTAACTATTTAAACTGTATTAGAATGCTTAAAAAGCCACTAAAATGTTAAATATCAATTAGCTTTATCGGTATCAGGTTTTTTTTGGCAAGGAAAATAAGTATTGGCCAAAAATGTCATATTGGTGCATCACTAGTTGGAAGGAACACATTGTTTTTAAACAAAGTGATGAGGCCTACATAAATTCTTACTTGTCACTTTTTTATCCCTCATGAAGGTTTCAGATTATGCCGAGAGATAAAAAGGCGCAAAGAGATAAAAATAATCCGGATGTCACATAAAAAGTCATAATAAAGCTATTCAATTATATTTAGGCTGTTCTATATGCCTATTCAGTGCAGTCTACTCAAGTGTAATAAAGAACCTGAAAAAAATCTAGAACATTTTGCCAATTTTTCTTTAAGTAAGACTAATGCTGATTTACAGATCAGGCACGCAAAACGCCATTATTAGGACCATAGGATGTTCGCAAAGTATTTTAGCCTCAGCATTTAGCTACAGTGGGGCGGCCAACCCCGCTATCATCTCCGAAACACATCCCCACCCCTCGTTTTCGCTACTTGTTAATTTCAAGAAAGTAGGATACTTTCTTGCATTTGCGCAGAACATAAACAGTATGGCACTACAAAGATTTTACAAACATGTATCGATCGGACATCAGAGGCAACTTTTGTACAAAGTCACAAGCAGCGAGCATAATGATGTGATCGCAGGCAGAGGTCGGATCTATAGTGTTTTTTGTGCACTCGTAGAGATACCAAACAATGGGAATAATGATACAAAAAAGTCAAAAAATATGCTTTACCTGATCATATCGAGGTTTTCCAAGCTGGAATGCAGGACAGGCTGCAGATTCCGCCATGAGAACGGATAAGTATTTGTTTATAAATAAAGTCAGTCATGAAACGGGATTTTTAAGTAGTGAACTGGCTATACTCCGTGAAACTAGAGAAGCAATTAATCGCAATGTTATTTGGGAGGTGTAGTTTCTGTCATCTCCAGTTACACAGCGAAAGTTATACAAGATGACTACACATCCCAAATAATTGATCAGTTGAAAATAGGTTGCATAACTGTTTTTGTGTTATGGCAGAGAGGAAGAGGCGAAGCGAGAGGTTTTACTTCACCCAAAATCTGTCCATGAAAATAAGGGACACACTCTTTCCACTGCATTTCGCCTGGTGTGCAAGGACTGCACGGCGTGCGTCCACGTTGCGTCCACGTTCAACCAAGAACCCTCGATGTGTAACGTAAACTCGTACATCGCCTTGGTCCGTACAATTGCCCTTCTTTTAGCTCCCCAAAAACGTAATACCTCCAGATCAACTGTAATGTCAATACCATTGTAAAGCACAATTTCTCCCCTTTCCAACATAATCAATTACATGACCTAAACGCTGCCCGTTTCTGCATAATTCAAGCAGGCAATGAGCCCTGTTGGGTCTTTTTTTTAAATGGCGGGTGGGGAAGCGAAACTAATGCGTGACAGTGAGAAGGAGAGATGGTTGTGTGGGAAAAAATGCTTTTTTTCACTGGATTTGTCCAACTTATCACCTTATCGCCTCTAAAATGTAAATAAAACACTATAAAGAGTTTATATAATGTGTCATTACATACCCATTTGAAGGTTGTCTCAAATTTGAATTGGGTTTTTAGGGTGGTGCTAAAGTGATCTTAGAAGTAAACAGCGGCTTTGAGAATGATGATCTCATTTAATGATGACGCAAAAAATTACTAGGTATCCCCCCTTACCCCCGTCACTGTCCATTTTTTAGTTTTTAAAGGATGATAGAAGTGCTACACCTGGAGGATAGAGACTGTAAGACAGAAATAGTTGCTTTATGCGTGTTGTACGTTATGACATGACACGTCAAGATGTAACGGAGGGTCAGTTTTTTAAACTTTTCTCCAATACTATAGAGCCATTACCATGTTGATCAACGCTTGAATAGAAACCTAGTTCACACCCCTGATTTTGACATCAACACAGTCACTACAGTCCCATTAGTTTTCTTTGTAGCCTCATTTGAATGTTGCGGTTGCGCACATTTGTACGGAATGGGGTGAGTTTACATTAATGTCTAGCAAACCAAAAATACCAATTCCGCTATCAAGCCAATATACTAGTTTACCTGAATGAAATAGGCCAAAATTAAACTGATTAAACTAGATTGAATCTCATTTAACATGCAATAATACCTATAGGCTACTGTCAATCACTGACTGAGATTAATTACACTAAATGTCCAAAAGTATGTGGACATCTGCTCGTCGAATATCTCATTCCAAAATCATGGGCATTAATATAGAGTTGGTCTCCCGTTTGCTGCTATAACAGCCTCTTCTGTGAAGGCTTTCCACTAGATGTTGGAATATTGCTACGGGGACTTGCTTCCATTCAGCCACGAGCATTAGTGAGGTTGGGCGATTGGCCTGGCTTGCAGTCTGTGTTCCAATTCATCCAGAATGTGTTCAATGGGGTTGAGGTCAGGACTCTGTACAGGCCAGTCAAGCTCTCACACACCGATCTCGACAAACCATTTCTGTATGGACCTAGCTTTGTGCACAGGGGCGTTGTCATGCTGAAACAGGGAAGGGCCTTCCCCAAACTTTTGCCACAAAGTTGGAAGCACAGAATCGTCTAGAATGTCATTGTATGCTGTAGCTTTAAGAACTTCACTGGAACTAAGGGGCCTAGTCCTGAAAAACTGCCCCAGATCATTGTTCCTCCTCCATCAAACTTTACATTTGGCACTATGCATTCTGGCAGGTAGCGTTCTCCTGGCATACGGCAAACCCAGATTCATCCGTCGGACTGCCAGATGGTGAAGCATGATTCATCACTCCAGAGAAGTGTTTTCACTGCTCCAGAGTCCAATGGCGGCAAGCATTACTCCACTCCAGTCTACGCTTGGCATGGAAACTTATTTCATGAAACTCCCGACGAACAGTTTCTGTTCTTGTGCTGACATTGCCTCTGTGCTGACGTGGCTTCCAGAGACAGTTTGGAACTTGGTAGTGAGTGTTGCAACTGAGGACAAACGATTTTTACACGCTACGAGCTTCAGCACTTGGTGGTCCCGTTCTGTGAGCTTGTGTGGACTACCTCTTCGAGCCATTGTTGTTCCTAGATGTTTCCACTTCATAATAACACCGCTTACAGTTGACCGAGGCAGCTCTATAAGGGCAGAAATTTGAATAACTGACTTGTTGGAAAGGTGGTATCCTATGACAGTGGCACATTGAAAGTCACTGAGCTCTACAGTAAGGTAATTTTTATTGTGTTTTTAGTTAACTAGGCAAGTCAGTTAAGAACAAATTCATATTTTCAATGAAAGCCTACCAGGGAACGGTGGGTTAACTGCCTTGTTCAGGGACAGAATGACAGATTTTTACCTTGTCAGCTCGGGGATTCGAGCCAGCAATCTTTCGGTTACTGGCCCAATGCTCTAACCACTAGGCTATCTGCCATTCTACTGTCAATTTTTGTCTATGGTAATTGCAAGGCTGAGTGCTCCATTTTATACACCTGTCAGCAACGGGTGTGGCTGAAATAGCCAAATCCACTAATTTAACGGAGTGTCCACATACTTTTCTATATATAGTGTATTTGTGTTTAGATGAACAAGATCAGAGCTACCCTTTCCCGCTAGCTTTAGAGTGACTGTGATGTACTCTAAACTATAAAAAATGCTAACCAATCCTCCAGGTCAGTATGATCAATGATTATGCCTAATATGCTTTATATTACTTTGCATGAATGACACAGTATCTCTCAAATTTAAACAATAAGAAATTCCAATACAAAATCATTTGTTTAGCTTCTTTCTATACTGTTGCTGCATGAAATAGCAAACAGAACGTGAATTAGAAGATGACATTTGTTTACTTAATCTTTGTTTACTTCATCTTACTGACGTCGGCAACCCAAGTGATTTTTTTTGGGCCCCCCAAAACATTTTTGTGAAAAAAATATAATTTTGTGATTATTGTTTTTGGTAAAAGAAAGACTGTAAAATCCCCAGAAATTCAGCTAAAAACTAGTTTAATTTCGGAAATCTGTTCCGAAGTATTCCCAAGAATTTAAAAAAGAGAGATTTGTGATTGTTCCTCAATGTAATCAAGGTAAGAAAATGATTGTTATAATCATGTTCTGGCCCGCTGACCATCAGCTTGGCCAAAAAGTGTCAGCAGCTGAATCTAGTTGCCTACCCCTGTTCTACACTGCACCAATGCCTCCATCTTGGCACTCCCCCCACATTGTAAAAAATATTTAGGAAGCTATAGAAATGCATTCATAAATGTCTACCTTTCTTTTGTCACGTTTATTCTATTACAGACACTTAATGCATACTTTTTTATTATATTGTGTGAGCTAAACATAAACATTTCAAATAAAAAAATATATTTGAAAAAATCCTTAAAGTAGCAAGTACTAATGTTACTGTCCTCACTATAACAACCAAAATATTTAAATACATGTAGTGTTGTCCTTGAAACATTTAAATGAAATGCTGTAGAATTCCATTCATTCCTATGGAGGACTGCTTTTCTGAGCAGTACCAATAAGGCTTCAAAGCCTCTCATTGCATGCTATAATCTATTCCCACGTGATGGATTCGACTTCCGCTTTACTTCCCTACTGCAACGCGCTGGTGGGAAACTTACCAGAGTCAATTATTTGAAAGACTCAATTTATAAAGACGGGGTGGGTCGGGGGACACTGTGGCTCTGTCCGACGATACCCCCGGACATGGCCAACAAGGCACGATATAACCCCACCCATTTTTCCAAAGCACAGTGGTGTGGGGGCTGTGCTTTTGCGATGTGTGTATGTGGCACCGTGAGAGGCATGGGCATAGGTGTGGCTGAAGGACTCCCAGTGCAGTGTCATGGACAGAGCCACCCTCCTCAGCACAGGAAACAGGTGTGCTCACTTCAGCACCACGGACAGCAGCACTGTGGAAGGCTGCACTACTTTCAGCACCAAGCCAGCTGACGACAGTGCCACAGCGCTGCTCACCCAACACACCTGCTAATTGCTAATCAGGACACCAAGGCATTCCTTTATCAACGGACTAGCACAGAGTGCTGGCTGGAGCACATTCAAGTGGAGCAGTTAGGAAGACACAGCGTGCCTCGTCTCCCACAGACTCCTCAGAAAGAGAGTTATGGACACGCCGACGCAAGAGACTACTGGTGGCTGTCATCTTTAACCACTCTCTTTCCTGAATGGCTTGTGGACTAGAACGCCAGAGACACTAAAAGTAAAAGAATCTGAAACTTGACCTTTTTTGTTGTTGTAGTTTGGCACACACTGCTCTTCCTGCCAGTGAATTTTTTAAAATTATGTTTGCAAGCTTACAACAAAATGTACTAAACTTGCGACGGGTGAATCAAAACTATATTCGCAGATGTCGAATCTGTGCGCTCAGTTTTGACTCAGCCAAAAATGCTGTAGTTTGAAAAAAGCTACACAAGCTCTGGTGGAGAGTTTTTTTTTTTTTCTGACAAATTCGGAGAGGTGTTGAGTAGCAGCAGTGTGTGTGTGTGTGTGTGTGTGTGTGTGTGTGTGTATATGTGTGTGGAGTCAGCATAAATGTATATGCATTTTATGTGTGAGTGAGTGTCTGTGGGCCCTGTGAGTGTGCATAGTGACAGTGCAAATATTGAAATAAAAGGTAAATAAATATACAAGCTAAACTTGTTAGCTATTTATCAGTCGTATTGCTTGGGGGGAGAAGCTGTTCATGAGCCTGTTGGTGTTAGACTTGACGCACCGGTACCTCTTGCTGTGCGGCAGCAGAGAAAATAGTCGGTGGATTGAGTGGTTGGGGTCTTTAAGGATTTTCTGGGCCTTCTTTTCACACCGCCTAATATAGAGGTCCTGGATTGCAGGAAGCTCGGCCCCAGTGATGTACTGGTTGTCCGCACAACCCTCCTTATCACCATGCAATTGAGGGCGGTGTTATTGCCATACCAAGCAGTGATGAAACCAGTCAATATGCTCATGGTACAGCATGCCAAACTTTTTCAACCTCCTGAGAGGGAATAGGCACTGTTGCGCTTCACGACTGTAGGTGTGTGTGGACCATTTTAAATCTAGTGATTTGGACACCAAGAACTTCAAGCTGGTTATCTGCTCCACTGCCGATGTGGATGCAGTTGCAGAGGGAGGTGTTCAGACCCAGAGTCCTAAGCTTGGTGACAAGCTTGGAGGGGATAATGGTGTTGAATGTTGAGCTGTAGTCAATGAACAGCATTCTCACATAGGTATTCCTCCTATCTAGGTGGGTGAGAGCAGTGAGGAGGGCAATTGAAATTGCTTCATCTATGGCTCTGTTGGGGCGGTATGCAAATTGGAGTGGTTCTAGGCTGGCTGGGATGGTGGAGTTAATGTGTGCCATAACCAGCCTCTCAACGCACTTAATGATTACAGAAGTGAGTGCTACAGGGCGGTAATCATTGTGGCATGAAGCCAGAGTTCTTACAAACAGGGATGATTGTGGTCATTTTGAAACAGAGAGGTTGAAAACTACTGTGATTATGCCAGGCCAGCTGTTCTGTTCATGCACTGAGAACGTGCCCTGGAATACTGTCGGGCCCCATGACCTGATTAAAGATCGTTCTCACATCAGCCTTGGACAGCGAGCTCACCTAGTCCTCTAGGACGGTGATGGCCCTCACACCTGGTTCAATGTTGTTGATATCAAGGTGTGCATAAAATGCATCTGTTAGAGAGGCATCGTTAGGCAGATCAGAGTTGGGTCTTCCTTTGTAATCAGTAATGGACTGTAGCACCTGCGGCGGGCGTCGGAGCCTGTGTAATAAATTCAGCAAAAAAAGAAAAGTCCCTTTTTCAGGACCCTGTCTTTCAAATATAATGTGTAAAAATCCAAATACCTTCACAGATCATCATTGTAAAGGGTTTAACACTGTTTCCCATGCTTGGTCAATGAACCATAAACAATTAATGAACATGAACCAGTGGAACGGTCATTAAGACACTAACAGCTTACAGACGGTAGGCAATTAAGGTCACAGTTATGAAAACTTAGGACACTAAAGAGGCCTTTCTACAGACTCTGAAAAACACCAAATGAAACATGCCCAGGATCCTTGCTCATCTGCGTGAACGTGCCTTAGGCATGCTGCAAGGAGACATGAGGACTGCAGATGTGGTCAGGGCAATAAATTGCAATGTCAGTACTGTGAGATGCCTAAGACAGAGCTACAGGGAGACAGGATGGACAGCTGATTGTCCTCGCAGTGGCAGACCACGTGTAACAACACCTGCACAGGATCGGTACATCCAAACATCACACCTGCGGGATAGGTTCAGGATGGCAACAACAACTGCCCGAGTTACACCAGGAACCCACAATCCCTCCATCAGTGCTTAGATTCTCTGCAATAGGCTGAGAGAGGATGGACTGAGGGCGTGTAGGCCTGTTGTAAGGTAGGTCCTCACCAGACACCACCGGCAACAACGTCGCCTATGGGCACAAACCTATCGATGCTGGACCAGACAGGACTGGCAAAAAGTGCTCTTCACTGACGAGTCACGGTTTTGTCTCACCAGGGGTGATGGTTGGATTTGCGTTTATCGTCGAAGGAATGAGCGTTACACCAAGGCCTGTACTCTGGAGCAGGATCGATTTGGAGGTGGAGGGTCCATCATGGTCTGGGGCGGTGTGTCACAGCATCATCGAACTGAGCTTGTCATTGCAGGCAATCTCAACGCTGTGCGTTACAGGGAAGACATCCTCCTCCATCATGTGGTACCCTTCCTTCAGGCTCATCCTGACATGACCCTCCAGCATGACAATGCCACCAGCCATACTGCTCGTTCTGTGCGTGATTTCCTGCAAGGCAGGAATGTGAGTGTTCTGCCATGGCCAGAGAAGAGCCCGGATCTCAATCCCATTGAGCATGTCTGGGACTTGTTGGATCAGAGGGTGAGGGCTAGGGCCATTTCCCCAGAAATGTCTGGGAACTTGCAGGTGGCTTGGTGGAAGAGTGGGGTAACATCTCACAGCAAGAACTGGCAAATCTGGTGCAGTCTTTGAGGAGATGCACTGCAGTACTTAATGCAGCTGGTGGCCACGCCAGATACTGACTGTTACTTTTGAATTTGAACCCCCTTTGTTCAGGGACACATTATTAAATTTCTGTTAGTCACATGTCTGTGGAACTTGTTCAGTTTATGTCTCCGTTGTTTAATCTTATGTTCACACACATATTTACACATGTTAAATTTGCCGAAAATAAACGCAGTTGACAGTGTGAGGACGTTTCTTTTTTTGCTGAGTTTATGATTCCACCTTATTCCCATAGTGTCCTTTTGCTCATTTGATTACTCTGTAGAGGTTATAGCGGGCCTTGTACTTATTCCTGTCTTTGGCCATAGTATCAGGGTTGTCTTCTGTAACTCTGTGTGCGGTAGCCCTGCTCTTTAGTTTAGCACCAACCTCAGTGTTATTCCGGGGCTTTTGACTTGGGAAGCAGCGAACCCTCACCGTGGGTACAATGTTATAATGAAGCCGGTGACAGAGGTGGTTAGCTCGTTGACATTATCGGCGGAGTCTCAAAACAATATTCCAATCAGCGCTAGCAAAGCAGTCCTGTAGCATACCCTCTGATTCTGTTGACCATTTCTCAATGGAGCGAATCACGGGTGCTTATTGTTTCAGCTTCTGCTTGTAAATAAGAAACAATAAGTAGGGAGTCATGATCTAATTTGCTGAATGGCAGATGAGGTATGCTTGCTTATAAGTAGAATAGCAGTGGTCTAGAACTTTATTGCACCTAGAGGCATTGGAGACATGTTGATGGAAGCTGGGAATCATGTGTCTTTGTGACGTGAAATTAAAATCGTCGGCAACAATAAAGGCAGCCTCTGGGTATGAGGTTTCCTGCTTGTTTATAGCCTGGTACAGTTTGTTAAGAGGCAGCTTATTTTTATCATCCTGAGGTGGAATGTATACAGCAGACACATTAACAGCTGAAAACTTCCTCAGGAGGTAGAAGGGTCCTCATTTGACCATCAGATATTCCAAGACAGGGGAAAAGTGGCTTGATACTTCCACCGCCCTGAAATTAGCACACCAGTTGGAGTTAATGAAGACGCAAACCCCTGGAGGGCCATACGTCAATACATCATCAGCCTCAATACGCTATCATTAAAACATTTTCATTAAATCAATTTTAATCCAAACTAAAGTTTTGTTGCTAAGGATTCCATGACACGGTTAGTCTTTACGGCTGGGACTGCAAGTTTGTGTTCATTTTTGTGTGTGGATTCCGCGAGTGCTAGCTGGCTGTACTACAGACACCTGTCGTCATCGTGGGAAAGACTCATTGTTATGTTTTCGTAAAACAACTGGTTACAGTAAAGAGCCAATCTGGACACGAAGGAGATCCTGAGGGAAATCAACAAGTACCAACAGCTTTACGCAATGGAGGAACAACATACTCCTTCATGGAACGATCCGACCACCTCACAAAATAATTTTAACCCGACAAAAAAAAAAGAAAAGATTCATCTACAGGCACGGATGATTTACTTACCATTGAGGTAGAGGCTAGTGCTCTGGCTGGAATCCATGCAACACTGGAAAGGTTGTGTGAGGAGTGAAATTCTCACGCTCCAAAGAGAAAACAAGACAATCACATTCAAGGTAAAAATTCACGATTCCAACATGGACCGTCTACTCAGGGAATACAGGGTGATGAAGGAGTCGCTACTAGACATACAAAATCGTAGCATGCATGAAAATATTTTTTTTCTGGGATTTCTGAAGACGCATCCAATAATCCAGTGGGCGTGGTCAGAGAATTCATGCAATTCGCCTTGAAACTTCCTATAGAGACTGTAAACAAGGTGGCTTTCCACCGAGTACACAGACTTGGAGCTCAGAGCAACAAGACCAAGGGTCCCCAACTGATCATCGCAAAATTTGAAGACTACCAAAAAAAGGAGCTGATCAAAAGCAGAGGAAGGGAGCTTAAAGGGACCAAATTTGGTCTCAATGACAAATTTCCAAGGGAGATAAAATAAACTTTGTAAGAGAATGTATCCGGTACAAAGACAACAAAGGAAGGATGGTAGGCGTGCCGTTATCATTGTGGACTAACTCTTTATAGATGGACAGCTATTCCGAGACAGCTCCATAACACTGTGGCTGTACTAAATTCTACAGGCACTTCAGTTTACGGAGGAAAAAAGAAGGTATGGGAACTGTAAAATGGTCTGAACATTATGAAGTGGATATGAACACACACATACTCAATTACATGCTTGCTTACACATACGGACTTATACATACAGTGGGGCAAAAAAGTATTTAGTCAGCCACCAATTGTGCAAGTTCTCCCACTTAAAAAGATGAGAGAGGCCTGTAATTTTCATCATAGGTACACTTCAACTATGACAGACAAAATGAGAAGAAAAATCCAGAAAATCACATTGTAGGATTTTTTATGAATTTATTTGCAAATTATGGTGGAAAATAAGTATTTGGTCAATAACAAAAGTTTATCTCAATACTTCGTTATATACCCTTTGTTGGCAATGACAGAGGTCAAACATTTTCTGTAAGTCTTCACAAGGTTTTCACACACTGTTGCTGGTATTTTGGCCCATTCCTCCATGCAGATCTCCTCTAGAGCAGTGATGTTTTGGGGCTGTTGCTGGGCAACATGGACTTTCAACTCCCTCCAAAGATTTTCTATGGGGTTGAGATCTGGAGACTGGCTAGGCCACTCCAGGACCTTGAAATACTTCTTACGAAGCCACTCCTTCGTTGCCCGGGCGGTGTGTTTGGGATCATTGTCATGCTGAAAGACCCAGCCACGTTTCATCTTCAATGCCCTTGCTGATGGAAGGAGGTTTTCACTCAAAATCTCACGATACATGGCCCCATTCATTCTTTCCTTTACACGGATCAGTCGTCCTGGTCCCTTTGCAGAAAAACAGCTCCAAAGCATGATGTTTCCACCCCCATGCTTCACAGTAGGTATGGTGTTCTTTGGATGCAACTCAGCATTCTTTGTCCTCCAAACACGATGAGTTGAGTTTTTACCAAAAAGTTATATTTTGGTTTCATTTGACCATTTCCCAATCTTCTTCTGGATCATCCAAATGCTCTCTAGCAAACTTCAGACTGGCCTGGACATGTACTGTCTTAAGCAGGGGGACACGTCTGGCACTGCAGGATATGAGTCCCTGGCGGCGTAGTGTGTTACTGATGGTAGGCTTTGTTACTTTGGTCCCAGCTCTCTGCAGGTCATTCACTAGGTCCCCCCGTGTGGTTCTGGGATTTTTGCTCACTGTTCTTGTGATCATTTTGACCCCACGGGGTGAGATCTTGCGTGGAGCCCCAGATCGAGGGAGATTATCAGTGGTCTTGTATGTCTTCCATTTCCTAATAATTGCTCCCACAGTTGATTTCTTCAAACCAAGCTGCTTACCTATTGCAGATTCAGTCTTCCCAGCCTGGTGCAGGTCTACAATTTTGTTTCCGGTGTCCTTTGACAGCTCTTTGGTCTTGGCCATAGTGGAGTTTGGAGTGTGACTGTTTGAGGTTGTGGACAGGTGTCTTTTATACTGATAACAAGTTCAAACAGGTGCCATTAATACAGGTAAGGAGTGGAGGACAGAGGAGCCTCTTAAAGAAGAAGTTACAGGTCTGTGAGAGCCAGAAATCTTGCTTGTTTGTAGGTGACCAAATACTTATTTTCCACCATAATTTGCTAATAAATTCATTAAAAATCCTACAATGTGATTTTTTGTCATTTTTCTGTCATAGTTGAAGTGTACCTATGATGAAAATTACAGGCCTCTCTCATCTTTTTAAGTGGGAGAACTTGCACAATTGGTGGCTGACTAAATACTTTTTTTCCCCCACTGTACACACACACACCTGATCTCGCTCTCCTCTCGCACTCTCTTTTTCTCTCTTTTCTCTTCTCCCTCTCTATTGTTGAACTGTTTTATTAATGTGTTTATTGTTTGTCTATCTTTTTTATGTATTTGTCTATACGTTTATACACTGCTCAAAAAAATAAAGGGAACACTTAAATAACACAATGTAACTCCAAGTCAATCACACTTCTGTGAAATCAAACTGTCCACTGATTGACAATCAGCAACACTGATTGACAATAAATTTCACATGCTGTTGTGCAAATGGAATAGACAACAGGTGGAAATTATAGGCAATTAGCAAGACACCCCCAATAAAGGAGTGGTTCTGCAGGTGGTGACCACAGACCACTTCTCAGTTCCTATGCTTCCTGGCTGATGTTTTGGTCACTTTTGAATGCTGGCGGTGCTTTCACTCTAGTGCTAGCATGAGACGGAGTCTACAACCCACACAAGTGGCTCAGGTAGTGCAGCTCATCCAGGATGGCACATAGATGCGAGCTGTGGCAAGAAGGTTTGCTGTGTCTGTCAGCGTAGTGTCCAGAGCATGGAGGCGCTACCAGGAGACAGGCCAGTACATCAGGAGACGTAGAAGAGGCCGTGGGAGGGCAACAACCCAGCAGCAGGACCGCTACCTCCACCTTTGTGCAAGGAGGAGCAGGAGGAGCACTGCCAGAGCAGTGCCACTGCCAGTGCATGTGTCTGCTCAAACGGTCAGAAACAGACTCCGTGAGGGTGGGGGTTGTGCTTACAGCCCAACACCATGCATTTGCCAGAGAACGCCAAGATTGGCAAATCTGTGCGCTTCACAGATGAAAGCAGGTTCACACTGAGCACATGTGACAGACGTGACAGAGTCTAGAGACGCCGTGGAGAACGTTCTGCTGCCTGCAACATCCTCCAGCATGACCGGTTTGGCGGTGGGTCAGTCATGGTGTGGGGTGGCATTTCTTTGGGGGGCCTCCATGTGCTCGCCAGAGGTAGCCTGACTGCCATTAGGTACCGAGATGAGATCCTCAGACCCCTTGTGAGACGATATGCTGGTGGGGTTGGCCCTGGGTTCCTCCTAATGCAAGACAATGCTAGACCTCATGTGGCTGGAGTGTGTCAGCAGTTCCTGCAAGAGGAAGGCATTGATGCTATGGACTGGCCCGCCCGTTCCACAGACCTTAATCCAATTGAGCACATCTGGGACATCATGTCTCGCTCCATCCACCAACGCCACGTTGCACCACAGACTGTCCAGGAGTTGGCGGATGCTTTAGTCCAGGTCTGGGAGGAGATACCTCAGTAGACCATCCGCCACCTCATCTGGAGCATGCCCAGGCGTTGTAGGGAGGTCATACAGGCACGTGGAGGCCCCACACACTACTGAGCCTTGTTTTAAGGACATTACATCAAAGTTGGATCAGCCTGTAGTGTAGTTTTCCACTTTAATTTTGAGTGTGACTCCAAATCCAGACCTCCATGGGTTGATAAATTTGATTTCCATTGATAATTTTTGTGTGATTTTGTTGTCAGCACATTCAACTATGTAAAGAAAAAAGTATTTAATAAGAATATTTCATTCATTCAGATCTAGGATGTGTTATTTTAGTGTTCCCTTTATTTTTTGAGCAGTGTATAAAACAACGCAAGACTTCGTGCTTTTCTGCTAAAATGATTATATAGAAATCTTGCCACCAACAAAATGTTGAATATTTGGGGCATGAAATCATCGAAGCTCTGCAGATTTTGTTGTGAGGATACAGAATCAATAGACCATTTATTTTGGTATTGCCCTCAGGTAGCCTGTTTCTGGTTGCAGGTTCAGCCATGACTGAAAATACATAGCATTGATCTAAAATTGACCCTAACAATAGTACTGTTAGGAGATCTGGAGAGACCTGGTCAGTCAATTACTAATATACTAATACTCTTAGTAAAAGTATTTATCTTCAACTCGCAATCTGTGGATTCTATTCGATCCGATAGATTGAAATTGTACATTAAACATCACAGTATAGTTGAAAGATATGTGTTGCGTAGAAACCCGAAGTGGGTGGCCAGCAGAGATAGATGGGATGGGATGAAGGAAGCTGAGGGGTTGGTATGTGGAATTGGAGACAAGTGTAAGAGAGAGAATGATTGTCAAAGATAAAAGATAAAAATAATAATAATTTAAAGTCAAAATAAATCATAATCAAAAGTACATTTGAATGACACTAAGTGGCAGTGTTTTTACAACTAATGCCGGTTTGCCTGAGGCTGATGCCGTGCAGGTGTTTGTACACATGCATATACACACACACTCATTCAAATAAACACATAGAAGAACACACATATACATGTAATAGTGCCAGACAGGCACTCAAACATATACAATTGTCATTGCTGTTATGATTTTAGTTGTCCTTGTCATGACGTTCGTGGGTAAGGTTTATGACCCCCGCCTTAAATACCTTTCTCTCGTCCCTCTCTCTTGACTCTACAGAGGGACTCTTGAATAGCCTTTGTTAAACAGAGAGTCTGGGACATCAAACAAGTGGAGGGAAAGGAACCATATTTCGGTAATAGAACCAGTTGATAATATGCGTTGGTACTTAATGAATATGATGTATGTTCGGTTGTCATCTGAGACATTATGACTGATGTATCTGGGAAAGTCTACACAGTATAGTTATCAGATTCACATGGAATTGTTGTGCAATTCAAATGTATAAATATACAATTATTGGTGAAAAGATTCAATGTAATTTTAGCTTCCAAATGAGAGATTTGGGTTTTCATAAGGTTAGGGCTCTGCTCAATCATTGGCCGCCCCTGTGAAGAGACATGGGCTATAAACTATGAAACACACCCTTCTCCCTCCACTATATAAAAGCCCTTGACGAAAATGTAACCTCCTGTACATTAGGATGACGGTCCGATGTCAGAAGGGTTCAGATAATAACTGTTCCAGGTACATTAGGATGACGATCCGATGTCAGAAGGATTCAGATAATAACTATAGAACGAAGCCAACCTCTGTGTGAGCTTTGGTTGCGAATGGTATGAACTTTGAACTCTTATTCACTACAGAAGTGATACCTCCTAGCCGTTGAGTTAGCAGAGACTGCTGTAAACGTGGGCTAGGAGAGAACAGACAGAGTATGCCGTCTACCACACAACGATGACACTACAACGTTTCCCTTATCCACCAGAGACACTCTTCAAAGGACTCTGTTGGGCAACACGGCCTTCCATCTACCACCACCAGCGCAGCTCAGAGTAAATATTTATTCCATTTTCCTTTTCCAAATGGGCAGTAATTTAGATTGCATAAGATTCTGTATTTACGATAGAGTAGCTGCCTACGGCCCGATTGAGACATTGCTTCTCCCTTTGTTCTTCAGTCTTCCCGCTCTTTCACTCAAACCCAGCCCCCTTTTCATTGTGTAACAAGTTGTCATATCTGTTCCGTCCGCTAGGGATGTTTTCCTTTATGACATAATTTGTAATCAAGGTATGATTAATTCTGTGTATATGTAATTCTGTGTGTAGTTAGGTATTTAGTAAATAAATAATTAAACCCAATTTTCCATTGCTGATTCAACTTGTTAGCCAGGGTTCGTGAAGATAACCAAGAATTTACAACTTTCAGATGAGATTGAAATAAGGTGACAATTAATATTGACTGCTATTGATGTAAATATTACTAGGCCTTTTAAGAGTTTATTCGGAAGATAACAGCTCTATAAATATTATTTAGTGGTGCCCATACTTTCTAGTTAATTACATTTACATGATTAGCTCAATCAGGTAATATTAATTACAGAGAAAGGATTTTATAGAATAGCATGTCATATCACTTAATCCGGCATACCCAAAGACACGACATCCTTGATGTCCTTTGTTTTAAATGTATTCTTTTTTAATTTTATTTTTTTGCATTGTTGTTTGCTGTTTTCTTCTGTCTTTTCCTTTTTTCTCTTTAGTTCATTCTCTTGGTTGTTGGTGCATTGGGGGGTCCTTGGGGTTGGGGAATAGAATTAATTGTATTTTTTATTTTATATTTTCTTCCTGGGGGGACTGTGGGAGGGGTCTCGAATGGTTGAGGGACAGCTATTGAGGAACTGTGAGGGAATCTTGGAGGGTTCGGGTTCACGAAAATGTCAGTGAAGACACTTGCCAGTTGGTCAGCGTATGCTTGCAGTACACGTCCTGGTAATCTGTCTAGCCCTGCGGCCTTGTGAATGTTGACCTGTTTAAAGGTCTTACTCACATCTGCTGCGGAGAGCGTGTTCACACAGTCGTCTGGAACAGCTTGTACTCTCATGCATGTTTCAGTGTTATTTGCCTCTAAGCGAGCTTAGAAGTAGTTTAACTCGTCTGGTACGCTCGTGTCACTTGACAGCTCTTGGCTCTGCTTCCCTTTTGTAGTCTGTAATGGTTTTCAAGCCCTGCCACATCTGCCAGTGTAGTACGATTTGATCTTAGTCCTGTATTGACACTTTGTTACAGTGGGATTTCTTAGAAGCTTCCGGGTTAGAGTCCCGCTCCTTCAAAGCGGAAGCTCTAGCCTTTAGCTCAGTGCGGACGTTGCCTGTAATCCATGGCTTCTGGTTGGGGTATGTTCGTACGGTCACTGTGTGGACAACATCATCGATGCACTTACTGATGAACCACTGAATTATGGTAGATTAGCCAAATGGAGGGAGAGCCTTGTACGCGTCTCTGTGTGTGGAGTAAAGGTGGCCAATAGGCGTGCCACCTCTGGATGAGCGTTTTCCTGTTTGCTTACGGCAGAATACAGCTCATTGAGTGCAGTCGTAGTGCCAGCATCGGTCTGTGTTGTGATGTAGACAGCTACGAAAAATACAGATGAAAACTTTCTAGGTAGATAGTTTGGTCTACAGCTCATCATGAGATACTCTACCTCAGGCGAGCAAAACCTTGAGACTTCCTTAGATATCGTGCACCAGCTCTTGTTTACATATATGCATAGTCCGCCACCCCTTGTCTTACCTGATGCCGCTGTTCTATCCTACCGATACAGCGTATAACCAGCTGTATGTTGATAATTTATTTATATGTTTTTATTGAACCTTTATTTAACTAGGCAACGTCATCGTTCAGCCATGACTCCATGAAGCATAAGATATTACAGTTTTTAATATTCCATTGGCGGTTTAATCTTCCTCATAGGTCGTCCATTTTATTTTCCAATTATTGTTCGTTAGCTAGTAGAATGGAAGGTAGGGGGGTTTATTCGATTGCCTACAAATTCTCAGAAGGAAGCTCAACCTCCGTCCTCTCTTTCTCCATCGTCTCTTCATGCATATGACAGGGATTTGGGCCTGTTCCCGGGAAAGCAGTATGTCGTTCACATCGGGATCATCGGACTCGTTAAAGGAAAAAAAGCTTCTGCCAGTTCGTGGTGAGTAATCGCTGTTCTGATGTCCAGAAGTTATTTTTGGTCGTAAGAGACGGTAGCAGCAACATTATTTAAAAAATAAGTTCAAAAATAAGTTACAAACCACGCAAAAAAACAAACATAAAAACACAATTGGTTAGGAGCAAGTAAAACGTCAGTCATCTTCTCCGGCGCCGTCAGTCAAAGGATCTCCTGTCTCTTCTATAAATGTTATATCCTTGTATTGCTACTGCTGTATCATGAATTATCTAAGTGAGTCTCAGAAATGGCTAATATATGAATGTTATCTGATGTTAGCAAGTAATTGATTTCATTAACCTTATTTCTAAGGCTACATATATTAATATGGGCTATTTTCAGCCCTTTCCTGTGTACTTTATCAGAGATTATCACAATATGGCAAAGAGCAAACAAAGCAAGAGAAAACATATACATTCAGCAGTGCATTAATCAGTTGGTGTGTGTGTGTGTGTGTGTGTGTGTGTGTGTGTGTGTGTGTGTGTGTGTGTGTGTGTGTGTGTGTGTGTGTGTGTGTGTGTGTGTGTGTGTGTGTGTGTGTGTGTGTGTGTGTGTGTGTGTGTGTGTGTGTGTGTGTGTGTGTGTGTGCGTTGCGGGGTTGACACTCACTTATCCCTTCCAGGCTTTTGGGATGGATGGTGAACAATGAGCATGTCATAGCAGATGTAATCAATGTCTTCACACAGCTTTAATGGCTGGGATAAGTTCTTTCTTCTGGCGCACAGCTTCAGGATAGATGGCTCTTTCCAGAACAGCTACCTTGTCCTTGAACCTCAGGAACTTGACCATTATCGGCCTGGGCCTGTCACCTGTCACCTGGGCCGGTGTTAGGTTTTCCAGTCTTGTGGGCGTGCTCCACCTCAATCTTCCTGTGGTCCATCTTCAGTTTCTCCAAGATTATTTCCCTCACTTTGGCCTCAGACTCTGTCCAGGCCTCGTGGAGATTCTGCAATTCTGTCCACAACCATGTTCCGCCTTGATTGTCCCTCGAGATAATCTGATTTCTCTGTCATTGTTATCATGGATTCACATACAGAACTGATATCCTCTCTCAATGATTGCTACGCCAAGCAGCTCCTCAGACCCGGCCTTGTTCGGCAGGATAACTGGACAGATAGTAGAGGTCCCAGCAACTGATGCTAAGTTGCTATTTAGCGAAAATGCTAAACATGAGATTTGAACTCACAACCTTTGGGTTGATAGACGTTCATATTATACAAACACCCATGCATCCACCCCCCTAAATAACCATCTGTCTTATGTAACCATATCAAACGTAACATTATACACATTTTGTTGTTCTGAATTTACATTTACTATGTTATGTTGTCTATGAGACCAGGCTGCAACTATAGGTAGCCTACACTGTGCTCATAAGGCTGTGCTGAGCGCGCTCCCTCCCAGTCCCTGGGTACTCAGCTTAAAAAGCTTGTGATATTGTTTCAGTTTTTAGGGACAAAAAAATGTATAATTTTGTTTAGAATTATTGTTTTCAAGTTAGTTCAAAACTATATTCTAGGCTGTACATTGCAGTGAATAGCCTATGCCATTTGAATAACCTCCCAAAAGCCTGCCTGATTGGGCAACCATTTGGGTCATTGATTGGGTTTTTCTCAACTGTTTAGCCCATTATTTTGGCAGTTACCTGTACATGTAATTACTGGGGGGGGGGGGGGGTGAATAACATTATATCCCATAGAGCTTTTCCTGCCGAGTTTGGATGGAAGTGATGGAAACAAAAATGGAAGTCAAAGGGCATGGGGTAAAACAGCATGCAGATTCCTACTGTACGTTCATTCTGATAATGTGCTCAAACCAAAATGGAACAAGGGGAGTGGAAATCAATACTAAGCAGACATAGCAGTGCCCTGCACTGCCATTAGAAAGAAGATGTCTGCAATACTTAATTGTCAGCATAATATTATACTGTCAGCAATCAGCATTCCTTTCATTATATATGGGCTGTGAAAACAAGGGCAACTTGGATTTTCACAATATTTAGACTACTCATGCATAAGGACTTGTACAAGTATAATGTAAACAAGTTTGAGGATAAAAAAAATTCTGAATCATTTGATAAGCAATTGTCTTTATTTCACATGTTACAGTGCTTAGGTCATGAATAGCATTTTAATTATAGTACTGTATTGACGTACTGCACTAAATAATACCATAATACAATGTCATATAAAAAATGATTAGCCCCCAAAAATATCTGTAATTGTATTCATTCTCTTTTCAAATTAAACCAAAATGTGAAAATATACCTAACTTAGCATAAATCAATGCCTTTGAATTCATTTTGGAGTACCTACCTTTATCACATGAACATTTGTCACTTTATTCTTTGCACACACTTCATCAATGAATAGTAAATTATATCAAAGCCGAGGATATTTCAACTTGCATACATTCTCAAATTCATGTTGAGAGAAAGGTGTCATGTTGCAAAATGAATTATTATTATTTTTCTTAAATAGGAGAAAAAAAAATCATTAGCGCTTGTTAGTTTTGGCTTTTCATACAGCAGCATCGTATAAGAAATCATTGTTCTCTTACCAAATGTTTATCTATTTTTCACATGGTTTACCTATATATTCTTTTCACATATATATATATATTTATAATCATTTACAAAATATGACACTAGCTCAAGTTAATCTTTCTCCACTTTAACAAATTTGAGTTCAGCGGAATTTCCTTCAAAGCAGTCTATTTAAGACATCTGTCTTCATGCATTTTCATTTTTATATATTTTTTATAATAATTTACACAATATGACACTAGCTGAAGCTCACATTTCTCCATGTAAACAAATTTAAGTTCAGTGGAATTCTCCTCGGGTCAGTCTGTTTTTGAGTCTTATGCCAAATAATGACAGTATTTACCACGATGAAGACAATTTGGGTCATTATTATACTAATTCAAAAACTTCAATGTTTTCTGAATTTTATGCAATGTCATATCACGTAAGAACAATTTATACCACTGAATATTACATTTACTGTACACTTTATGAATAGGAAGACATTTTCTATTTCTTCATCAATGCACATTTATAAGAATTCTTGCAGTACATTTGATAAAAGCTGTCACTCTCCTTATCCTAAGTAGCGAGTGTAAAGCACTAGCAAGCATGCACATGGGTAATATTGTGTCTATATCAACAGGGCAGGGTATCAGCAGTGAAACCTGGATGGTTGTGAGATTTAGTAATTGCTTCGGGATGTGTTGGACTACACCTGACCCTGGAACATTGGTAACCAACCCTGGTCCGCAAGAACTACTTGGATGTGCAGGCTTTTGTTTCATGCCTTGCACTATAACACCTGATTGGCTAAACAACTGACCACCAAATCTAGTTAAATGCACTATTATAGGGACTGAGCTGGAACAATTGTCTGCTCATCCTAGGAGCTCTCCAGGAAGAGGTTTGATGGTGACCATGGCCCTATATTATACTGATTATATGTGCACACACTAGCACTAGTGGTCACTTGTGCCGGGAGCGCACTTGGAGGAGTGTGGGTGTCTGCTCCATGATCTGCACCAGCAGCTTGTCGATGTAGTCCTCTAGGTCGCGCACCTGTGCCTTGATCTTCTTCAGCTCCGCCTCGTGTTTCTCCAGCATTGCCGCCTGCTGGTCGGAGGCCACCTGCTGCTTCTCCATATCCATCTCCTGCTGCAGCAGAAGGGAAATCAGCTCCATGTTTGTCAGCTGCTCGTACTGGGCAGAGCTGTCTGCTAACGATTCCTGAGAAGACAAACACAGGCCCTGTATGAATACTTTGAGAATTCGTCATTCATTCATATCTTGAAGTAATCACTGTTCTGGATCTGTGACATAGAATGTGGAAAAACAGATTAACAAGAGGAGGGACACAATTAATAAAATATATTGCTGTCAGGTAATAGAACATGACCAAAACCTTTTCCATAGAATTGAACTGCCCAGTTTTCCCAAAGTAGATAATGTATCATTATGTAAATTCATGGACTTTTTATCCTTTACTATATTCAATGATTCATTTGTAATGTGTGGATACTGTTTCTATACTGAACAAATAGAAACGCAGCATGTAAAGTGTTAGTTGCATATTTAATGAGCTGAAATAAAATGTTCTATACGCACAAAAAGCTCAAATGTTGTGCACAAATTTGTTTACATGATGTAAACGTTGTGAACAAAGTGCCCCATGGTGGCCGTGTTTTTTAAAATATATTTTTTATTTATTTCACCTTAATTTAACCAGGTAGGCCAGTTGAGAACAAGGTCTCATTTACAACTGCGACCTGACCAAGATAAAGCAAAGCAGTGCGACAAAAACAACAACAGAGTTACACATGGGATGAAACGTACAGTCAATAATGGGTTATGGTATGGGCAGGCATAAACTACGGACAACGAACACAATTGCATTATATCAATGGCAATTTGAATGCACAGAGATCGTGCCATACATCTGCAGCCATCACCTCATGTTTCAGCATGATAATGCACGGCCCCATATCACAAGGATCTGTAAACAATTCCTGGAAGCAGAAAATGTATTTTTCCATGGCCTGCATACTCACCAGGCATGTCACCCATTGGGATGCTCTGGATCGACGTGTACGACAGCGTGTTTCAGTTCCCATCAATATCCAGAAACTTCGCACAACATTCCACAGGCTGCAATCAACATCCTGACCAACTCTATGCAAAGGAGATGTGTCGCGCTGCATGAGGCAAATGGTTGCCACACCAGATACTGACTGGTTTTCTGATCCACGCCCCTACCCTGTTTTTTTAAAGGGATCTGTAACCAACAGATGCATACAGTGGTTGCTCCACTAAAAGTTTTGCGATTATGTTGCGCGACTTTGAGGTCATTTGTGGTTTAGTACGGTACCCTGTGTCACCACTTCATTGCTCCAGACCAGCGCAGGGGGGAGTTAGAGCACTGATTATGCTTTTGGGTCCTACTGAGTCTCTAACTGTCAATGAATGGGTGACAAAAACCTAAATAGGAACTGATAATTGTGCACGACTTCAGTATTACTTACTAAAACCTATAACTGATTGTTACACTAAGGTTTTTATTTTATTTTGTTTGGATTATTTTGCTCTTACTGTAGTACTGTAGCCCAGTCCCGACCTGTCACATTGTACAGTGCCTGAGTGGCGCAATGGTCGAAGACACTGCAAACTGTGTTGCTACAGATGCTGGTTCAATACCCGTGCTGTCCTCGACCGTGCTGTGACGACTGCAGGTTTTTGGTTTCTCTTCCTCTAAAAACAGAAATAAATCATTCTAAATAACAAACTGGCTTTATTTACAAATTAGCAACAATGTCTCACCCCCGTGTTCAAGAATGGCCTTTTCTCGCTCATTTTATGTTATTTGAAAATGAAATCATCTCCAAAATATTATTGTTTAAACAAAGCAATTATTATTATTAATTAATTTTGAATTACATAAAAGCCCCTTGGATATTCTCACAGATATATTATTAACCCTGTTATTAGCAGGACAATTGTTTATGGTTCCCGAGTGGTGCACAATGGGATTGCCTTGCAGTTCTCCAGCTGTATCCACTGAAAGTGCGCAAGGTTCAAGCTACGAGGGCAGGGGGCACAGGGTGGGCCGCAGAGCCGCGCACAGAAGACCGACCTAGCCCATGGGGAAGGGAGGAGGAGGAAGGGGGGTCGACACCCACCCCGCCACGCTGCCAACACTTTAAGGGGAATTGCACTAATAATGGCGCTGACTAGGGAAACATTCCTGCTGTTCTTAATACCAGTCTGCACGTTCAAACTAAAACAATGTAACTAATAATGGCATTTTTATGCTTTCGTTAATAAAATAATGATAAAAAATCATTTTTCAAAATGCCAATGTTTATTTAGTTATGGGTCCATAACGAATTACTACAGAAATATCCTCCAATCCTCTATATGTAATTATTGGCGGAGAGTCACGTCATATTTTTCGATGTACTGTTGGCCTACCGTAGGCGACATGAGTCTCACTAATGTTGAGTAATGTGCTGTTAAAGTGGTGTAGGTCTTATTTATTTAAAGAGCATATTGAAGTTAGAAGCAATAGGATTTGAAGCATTAGGCTACAACTATTTTAGCACCGTTTCGCACTGCTCTGAGACAAGCATGGGGACTGGTCTTGATAAATCAATGAGATTTTTATTTTCACTGAATCTCCATTTTGGTATTGATTAGCCAACACTTATGGTGTAGAACTGTTATGCTCTTAGTGTAACCTTTATTTAACTAGGCAAGTCAGTTAAGAACAAATTCTTATTTACAAGGACAGCCTACTCCTTCCTCCCTGTCAGGGAATTGAACCCCTTGGAAAAGAAACCATAATATCAATCAAATTAATTTAGCAAAATGTCCTAATATCAGTCCCATATACTATGTTCTTACAAAAAAAGGTTTGAAATTATCTAGTACAGCCACTATTGAAGGCTATCAAATGCTTCTCAAAGATGCCCTCTGGTGGTCAAACTAGCACTAACTAGCATTAACGGTAACAGTGGTTGACACTTAAATAACATGCCATACAATTCTGCGGCACAATGCAAGCTGTGCCGCAGTACACAGCAACTTTTAAAGGACGAACCACTGTATCTGTATTCCCTGTTGTGAAATCCATAGATAAGGACCTAATGAATGAATTTCAATTGACTGGTTTCCTTATATGAACTGTAACTCAGTAAAAAAAAGAAAGAAATTGTTGCATGCTGCATTTATATTTTTGTTCAGTACATAAACAGGTTCCCTTGTGGGACCACAATTGCTTTGCAGCATGTTCAGAATTTATTTCAAAAGCGAATCAGTATACCGAATAAACTAAATATATACCGAATAAACTAAATATCATGAATAGTGTTGTGTTTGCATTGGCTCAAATATGCTATACAGCCAGCCAGGAATATCTGTAGGTGAGGATGGGGGAGAGTGACTAATCAATTGCTTCATCCAGGAGATAGGTTTCATCTGAGCAGGGGTTCAAAATCATCAGTAAAATAGAAAAAAATATTTAAAAAGCTCATAAAATGTTATAAATCCAGCACATGTCTACACAATAAGTGCAGGGTAACGTCTATGAAAGTGTGGTAGCGTCAGCCAGCCCTAAGCCAGATAACATTATTATAACAACAACATGTTATGGGACAGAGAGAAAAAAAGTGCAGTTTTATAGCTAATCTTATGCTATTTACACATTTTGCCATGAGGCTGAGAGAAAAGTTAAAGAAAATTTCCTGTAATAAAAAATAAATATCATGTTAATTATGTATTTGTTAAAAGTCCCAGGATTGAGACCAGGAAAACAGATCATATGTTTCCTGTAAAACAGGAGAAAATATGAGACAAGAGAAAGTTGGTTGGTTTCAGGAAAAGCTCTCATTCGTGTCAAGGGTCAATTATCTGGTTTATTACAATTGCTTTGAAGAATAATATAAATTCACAGTTGTCATTATCAATAGAAAAATATATATTTTAAAAATGCATTAAGATACAGTTGAAGTCGTAAGTTTACATACAACTTAGCCAATTACATTTAAACTCAGTTTTTCACAATTCCTGACATTTAATTTGAGTACAAATGATCTGTTTTAGGTCAGTTAGGATCACCACTTTATTTTAAGAATGTGAAATATCTGTATAATAGTGGAGAGAATGATTTATATCAGCTTTTCTTTCTTTCATCAAAATCCCAGTGGGTCAGAAGTTTACATACACTCAATTAGTATTTGGTAGCATTAACTTTAAAGTGTTTAACTTGGGTCAAATGTTTCGGGAAGCCTTCCACAAGCTTCCCACAATAAGTTGGGTGAAATTTGGCCCATTTCTCCTAACAGAGCTTGTGTAACTGTGTCAGGTTTGTAGGCCTCCTTGCTCGCACACGCTTTTTCAGTTCTGCCCACACATTTTCTATAGGATTGAGGTCAGGGCTTTGTGATGGTCACTCCAATACCTTGACTTTGTTGTCCTTAATCCATTTTGCCACAACTTTAGAAGTATGCTTGAGGTCATTTTCCATTTGGAAGACCCATTTGTGACCAAGACTGATGTCTTGAGATGTTGCTTCAATATATCCACATAATTTTCCTGCCTCATGCCATCTATTTTGTGAAGTGCACCAGTCCCTCCTGCAGCAAAGCACCCCCACAACATGATGCTGCCACCACCGTGCTTCACGGTTGGGATGGTGTTCTTCAGCTTGCAAACATAATGATGGTCATTATGGCCAAACAGTTCTATTTTTGCTTCATCAGATCAGAGGACATTTTTCCAAAAAGTACGATATTTGTCCCCATGTGCAATTGCAAATCGTAGACTGTTTTTTTATGGTGGTTATGGAGCAGGGACTTCTTCCTTGCTGAGCGGCCTTTCAGGTTATGTCGATATAGGACTCGTTTTACTGTGGATATAGATACTTTTGTACCTGTTTTCTCCAGCATCTTCACAAGGTCTTTTGCTGTTGTTCTGGGATTGATTTGCACTTTTCGCACCAAAGTACGTTCATCTCTAGGCGACAGAACGCGTCTCCTTCCTGAGCGGTATGACAGCTGTGCAGTACCATGGTGTTTATACTTGCATACTATTGTTTGTACAGATGAACGTGGTACCTTCAGGCATTTAGAAATTGCTCCCAAGGATGAACCAGACTTGTGGAGCTCAACAATTTTTTCCTGAGGTCTTAGCTGATTTCTTTTGATTTTCTCATGATGTCAAGTAAAGAGGCACTGAGTTTGAAGGTACACCTCCAATTGATTCAAATGATGTCAATTAGCCTATCATAAGCTTCTAAAGCCATGACATAATTTTCTGGAATTTTCCAAGCTGTTTAAAGGCACAGTCAACTTAGTGTATGTAAACTTCTAACACATTGGAATTGTGATACAGCTAATATTAAGTGAAATAATCAGTCTGGTAAGAATTGTTGGAAAAATGACTTGTGTCATGCACAAAATAGATGTTCTAACAGACTTGCCAAAACTATAGTTTGTTAACAAGAAATTTGTGGAGTGGTTGAAAAACGAGTTTTAATGACTCCAACCTAAGTGTATGTAAACTTCCTACTTCAACTGTACTTCATATCCTATGTTCAATTACATTAACAGTACATAAACTCAGCAAAAAAAGAAACGTCGTCTCACTGTCAACTGCATTTATTTTCAGCAAACTTAACATGTGTAAATATTTGTATGAACATAAGATTCAACAACTGAGACATAAACTGAACAAGTTCCACAGACAAGTGACAAACAGAAATGTAATAATGTGTTCCTGAACAAAGGGGGGGTCAAAATCAAAAGTAACAGTCAGTATCTGGTGTGGCCACCAGCTGCATTAAGTACTGCAGTCCATCTCCTCCTCATGGACTGCACAAGATTTTCCAGTTCTTGCTGGGAGATGTTACCCCACTCTTCCACCAAGGCACCTGCAAGGTCCCGGACATTTCTGGGGGGAATGGCCCTAGCCCTCACCCTCCGATCCAACAGGTCCCAGACGTGCTCAATTGGATTGAGATCCAGACTCTTCGCTGACTTTGGCAGAACACTGACATTCCTGTCTTGCAAGAAATCACGCACAGAACGAGCAGTATGGCTGGTGGCATTGTCATGCTGCAGGGTCATGTCAGGATGAGCCTGCAGAAAGGGTACCACATGAGGGAGGAGGATGTCTTCTCTGTAATGCACAGTGTTGATATTGCCTGCAATGACAACAAGCTCAGTCCGATGATGCTGTGACACACCGCCCCAGACCATGATGGAGCCTCCACCTCCAAATCGATCCCACTCCAGAGTACAGGCCTCAGTGTAATGTGCATTCCTTCAGCGATAAACGCAAATCCAACCTTCACACCTGGTGAGACAAGACCGCGACTAGTCAGTGAAGAGCACTTTTTGCCAGTCCTGTCTGATCCAGCGACGGTGGGTTTGTGCCCATAGGCGACGTTGTTGCCGGTGATGTCTGGTGAGGACCTGCCTTACAACAGGCCTACAAGCCTTCAGTCCAGCCTCTCCCAGCCTATTACGGACAGTTTGAGCACTGATGGAGGAATTGTGCATTCATACACTGTGTTTTTGCATTATTTAAACCAAATTGAACATGTTTCATTATTTATTTGACACAAAATGTATGTTGTTTATGTATTATATAAAATGTAAATAAAAGTGTTCATTGTTCATTCAGTAATGCTGTAATTGTCATTATTACAAATATATACAGTGCCTTGCGAAAGTATTCGGCCCCCTTGAACTTTGCGACCTTTTGCCACATTTCAGGCTTCAAACATAAAGATATAAAACTGTATTTTTTTGTGAAGAATCAACAACAAGTGGGACACAATCATGAAGTGGAACGACATTTATTGGATATTTCAAACTTTTTTAACAAATCAAAAACTGAAAAAAAACTGTCTTTTGCAGACACCATCAGGTTTTCTTCCAGAATGGTCCTGTATTTGTCTCCATCCATCTTCCCATCAATTTGAACCATCTTCCCTGTCCCTGCTGAAGAAAAGCAGGCCCAAACCATGATGCTGCCACCACCATGTTTGACAGTGGGGATGGTGTGTTCAGCTGTGTTGCTTTTACGCCAAACATAACGTTTTGCATTGTTGCCAAAATTTCAATTTTGGTTTCATCTGACCAGAGCACCTTCTTCCACATGTTTGGTGTGTCTCCCAGGTGGCTTGTGGCAAACTTTAAACAACACTTTTTATGGATATCTTTAAGAAATGGCTTTCTTCTTGCCACTCTTCCATAAAGGCCAGATTTGTGCAATATACGACTGATTGTTGTCCTATAGACAGAGTCTCCTACCTCAGCTGTAGATCTCTGCAGTTCATCCAGAGTGATCATGGGCCTCTTGGCTGCATCTCTGATCAGTCTTCTCCTTGTATGAGCTGAAAGTTTAGAGGGACGGCCAGGTCTTGGTAGATTTGCAGTGGTCTGATACTCCTTCCATTTCAATATTATCGCTTGCACAGTGCTCCTTGGGATGTTTAAAGCTTGGGAAATCTTTTTGTATCCAAATCCGGCTTTAAACTTCTTCACAACAGTATCTCGGACCTGCCTGGTGTGTTTCTTGTTCTTCATGATGCTCTCTGCGCTTTTAACGGACCTCTGAGACTATCACAGTGCATGTGCATTTATACGGAGACATGATTACACACAGGTGGATTGTATTTATCATCATTAGTCATTTAGGTCAACATTGGATCATTCAGAGATCCTCACTGAACTTCTGGAGAGAGTTTGCTGCACTGAAAGTAAAGGGGCTGAATAATTTTGCACGCCCAATTGTTCAGTTTTTGATTTGTTAAAAAAGTTTGAAATATCCAATAAATGTCGTTCCACTTCATAATTGTGTCCCACTTGTTGTTGATTCTTCACAAAAAATACAGTTTTATATCTTTATGTTTGAAGCCTGAAATGTGGCAAAAGGTCGCAAAGTTCAAGGGGGCCGAATACTTTCGCAAGGCACTGTATATATAAATATATATAAAAATCGTCCGATTAATCGGTATCGGCTCTTTTTGGTTCTCAAATAATCTGTATTTGTATTGGCGCTGAAAGATCTAAATCGTTCAACCTCTACTCTAAAGTAATCCGAATTTTGCTGGTCTGCAAAACCCCGCCCATCATTAGGATATTTCCCAGCATGCTCTATTGCAGTTAGATTTAAAAAAAAATGTTTCTGTCAATATCTGTGTTTTTGCATGTACATTGATTGACAGTTTCACTGGCCCCGTGGTCTCAGCAAAGTATACTGTAGGTGTGAGCAAGGTATAGCTAATCTCATACTTTTCATTTTGCTATGAGGCTGAGAGAAAATGTTGCTGGTTTGAAGCGAATTTCCTGCAATTCTACACATATTACCATGGGGCAGAGAGAAAAATGTGCAATTTTAAAGCTAATCTCATGCTATTCTACACATTTTGCCATGACGCTGAGAGAAAAGACCCCCATGGGTCCCCCGGCCTGCAGGGTATGTGGTACTCCAGTGTTGATAAATAACATACATTTTTATAAACTAATCCAATCTAGTTGGATTTATTGCACCCGTTACTGAAATGGTTGTTCCAGTTTAAATGGTTTAGGTAGTCTAATTCATTCATTTTTCTAACCCTGCAAGTCATTCTGAATGCAGATTGTGGGAATCCACTCTGGCTGAATTCCAATAGGATTTAAACATCAGTTTGCAAGCCCGCATAATGGGACTTGATGCTGGTTTTGCTTTAGCTTATGCTGGTCACCAGTATCCAAAACAGAGCAAAGGCTGGTCACCAGCAAAAGCACAGTGAAGGCTACTCCCCAGCAATACAGCAAATGCCAATCATCATAAAAAACACAACTTAGGCTGGTATGCCAGCATAACCAGCCAGACCATTCTGGTCAGACCAACTTGACCAGCTAGACCATGCTGGTCTGCCAGAAGAACCAGTTAGAGCATGCTGGTCAGACCAGCTTGACTAGCATCATACTGACCATCATGAACCAGCATAAACCAGCATATAGCAGCTTTAAATTTATGCTGGTCTATTCTGTTTTTTTCTGCAGTGATAGTTTGGCTGCGTTTAGACAGACAGCCCAATTCAGCTATTTTTTTCACTAATTGGTATTTTGACCAATCAGATATGTCTGAAAAAGAGTTGACGTGAAAAGATCTGATGTGATTGGTCAAAAGACCCATTAGTGGAAAAATATTTGAATTGGGCAGAGTTTGTGGCCTTTTTTATACCTCAATCTTCTTCTCAGTCTCAGCCACGGCCAGTGTCTGCTGGGCAGAGCGGCCTGGGTGGATGGAAGACTTGAGCTTCTCCAGAACTGACCGGCACTCTTTCTTCTCCCCCTGACTGGCTGTGGTGGTCAAGGGCTTCACTGGGTGGGGGCTGCAGAGGAAACACCACCATCAAAGGTTCACTGCATTGGATTATGTGTACATATACATTTTCACATGAAAATCAGTACAGTACAATATGAGGCACTGGCATTGTATGTGGGAATATTCATAACAATGCTCTGGCTTGGGTTTAGAATTTTCAGTATATAATGCAGACCTCAAATCAGTCCTCTAAATGATAACAAAATGTGTTTAGCATCAGGTTTCAGCAAGAGAGTGTAAAAAGAGCTCATGTTGTCTGATTTGTGTATATCACAGAGCAGGTATGCCGTATCAGGTAATGACAGGCTCCAGAGTGAAGTTTCCCCTAGGTACAGATCTAGGAACAGCTTTCCCTCCCCAATCCTAACCTTAACCATTAGTGGGGGAAATCAGCGTATAAAGGCAACTTCATCCTACACCTAATGAGAGAGTGAAGGAAGGCACTTCCATTTGGCTTTAATTTACGCTGTCAGAATGACAGCATAGAGAGCTAAAGCCGTTGTTGAATCAAGGTTAGGCTGAGATTCTCATTATGATGACTTTGATTGTGGTTGTGGACTCCTTGATGTGATGGGACAGTCAGCAACACAAATGTTTGACACATAAATTAACAACACAGAAGTGAGATGAGCAACATAAAAGATTAAGCAATTCACAAAACAATGCACTGTCGCAAACAATGGGTTTGCATGGGCAGGTGGTACTGGCAGGGGAGATGTACTGATTAATTTAGAGAACCCCTCTTAAGGAAGCTACTTGAATAGATTAAATCAAAGCAACCAAATCGATGTATTTTGTTTGGAAAAATTAGAATACAGTCTAACAATATATAGATTTTCAAGTTATGCCAGCAGTTGAGCTATGTCTAACTATTTAATCCCATTGTTGACTACAACCTGGCAACCCAATTTGGTAACTCAAACTGGCAACCCAACCTGGTATTTTAATTTTCTCAAGAGGAGTTTGAGTGGGTACACTCTGCAGCGCTTAAGTGTGAGGAGAAGTCTCACCTGCTCTCCTGTCGGGGCAGGCTGCTAGCTGGCTGTGTCTCCTCAGGCAAAAGTGTGTGCCGTGCATCGACCAAGGGCTGGGCAGTGGTGTAGGAGGAAGAGGAGGAGAAGAAGGAAGAGGTGTAGGGGGCCACAGCCAAGGTGGCACTGGCTCCGGTACTGGGCCTCACGGTCGGGGGGTGATGTATGGAGGGGGGGACAGGGGTGGGGGGCAGCTTAGCCTGGCCATTAGTTTCAGTTGCCAGGGAGGGGGTAGCAGAGGAGGGGTTGGAAGCACAGGGGTTGGAAGCATGCACTGTGGTGCCAGGCCTTAACCTGGCACTCATAGGGCTTCTCACGTTCGGGGCTACTTTGGCGTGGAGGTCTTCAAAGCTGATCGCCCCAGCATATTTGGATGAGGAATGTTCCGTTAAGCAGTTTTCTTTTGGAATTGACTGAGTGGAACTATGTGTGTGTATTTTTTGCGAGGACACAAATAATGTGGCTGCCTTGAGCGTTGTCTCTCTATTCGGTGACAAAGGTGAGGAAAAAGGAGATTTGGTGGGTTGATATGAGAACGGTCCTTCAATGCTCTCTGAGATTATTTGCCCAGAAGACCGTGATTGGTGAAGAGGGCTCTCACCTAATCCTTTGCCAGGGCTATTTGCATCACTGTTGCCGTGGAGCTCCCGTATCATTCCCTTGAGACTTCTGTGAGAACTAGTGCCCCTTGGTGAAGACTCATTGACAGGATTGGTTCGTTTGGCCAGAGGCTGACTCACTTCCTGTTTATTGCGTACAACTTCCTGTTGCATTTCCATCTGGGACGAAACTGGAAAAGATCTAACATGACATAAAGGGTCTAGTTTTGAACTGTCTATCTTTGATTTTGTAATGTTGCCATTTCTATCCATTGGAGATTGAGTGTCTTTTAATTCTACAGTCTCTCTCTCTATGTTAAGACTGTCAGGCTTAAAAATGCTAATGCTCTTCATATTGCTTGCAGAATCTCTGCGTGATGTATTCAATTCACATCCTCCATCTAGACAATTGTCTTGACAAAGCGAGGAGACTTCTGGTAAGTTCACTATTACAGCAGAGTTGACGTCTATAGTACTAGTCTTCTGAACAATTAGCATATCTTCTGCATATAGCATCATCTGCTCATGAGATAATGCTATGGGAGTATCTTGTGGAGGTTGAGGACAAATGCCACCTAAACTTTTGAGGGTATGCACTGTCATCATGTCAGATGGAGATGGGGAAGCATCAGAAGCAGAGTCAATAAAACAAAAATCTGAGTCACTTTTGTTTTTATTAAGGTCTTCTAAGGTTAGCGGAGGTGATTCATAATTGTTGTTTCTGGACTTGGTGGGCTTATCTGGGTGAATTGAGAACGAGTCCGTTGTTAGGTCTGGTGGAGTTGAAGCAATGTCTAGAGTCTTAAGACCTGATTTAGAGTGTTTTGGGCAAGACTTAGTCAGTAGATCGGCAACAGTCCTTTCACTATTAAGAAGCATTACTGGCAGAGATAAGTCTTTGAGTTCAGAATGTGAAGTGTTCTTTACAATAGCATATTTTCTTACAGTGGGACTGGCGTCCGTCGTATCCTCTGAAGCCAACGATATTATTGAATCTGTTGCATCTGGCCATAGGTCCTGCTCAGTAAATATAATTTTATCATCTTCATCTCGTAATGGTTCATAGTCAAACTTCTTGAACTCATCTTCAGACTTGAATGGAGATGGAGACTCTGGAGACATGTTGGCATAATGTTGTGAGTGTACGGTATGAAAGTCCAACAGGTCACTACTGACAAGGTCTTTGCCTGGGCTTGGGTACAGGTGGGGACTTGGTGTGTGTCTCTTGTGCCCCCATTCTCTTGTGTGCTGTAGGGAAGCTGCGCCTGTTTGTGACAGGAGACAGGCCTCTTTCTGCACCGCCAGTTCCTGACCCCTGTGCAACCAGCTGTCAGAAGGTCTCTCGTTCACCAGAGTCCGTATTATGGGCCTCCGTGGAGGCAATCGTGGAGGCTCTTCTTCTTCACTCATCCTCATCTCCTCAATGGGTGGAATAGTGTAACTCTCATATGGAGGAGTGCTTCTTACTTGGGCTTGCCTTGAGGTTGCTATTGAAGGGTGATTGGTAGGAGAGCCCTTTGGCGAATTCAGTCTGCTGGAGGCAAAGGCATCAAAGGACTCATCCCATTCTCCTCCCCCACTCTCTGATATGGAGCGAGACGTAAACGGATTGGGGGGGCTAGCCGTCGCTGGTGTCGGAAGTAAGGCAGGGAGGGACGTCTGCCTGGCTACAGGCTTGGGCTGGTCTCGCCATATGGCGGCCATTTCAATTTGCACGGCGGGATCGTGGGTGGGACTGGTGACGCTAGGCAAAGCTGTGGAATGACAGAGGGGTGTGACGGGGGAGCAGGTAGCAAAAGGGGGGGACTTCTGGCCCTCTTCTGCAATGAGGTCCTCAAAAAAGGGGTTACACTGCATACGCGGGAGGAAGGGGTTGAAGGGAGAGATGGGGTCAGGGGTCAGAGAGAGAGAGGGAGTGAAGGGGTTAGTTGGATGGGCACTGTCGGGCGAGGAATGGCCAGTGAAAGAAGCAGAGGGAGACGAGCACTGGAGGGGAATGGGGGAGCGAGGGGGGAGAGGAGGCGGGGTGTCTGATTCGCTTTCTACCTTAGGAGAAACTTCCAGCCTGTGGAGGGAAGGCACAAGCAGTCCTCTTTGTTAATTCTGTGCCAGCTGGCCCATTTTAAAATATGGGTTCCCTTTGTCTAACACAGAGAGAAAAAGGCAACCCAGCCAACTACTGTCTATTCGAGGACTATCTTGTGAATATGCCAACAAAATGTAAACAATAATGGGTTATGGAAAACAGCAACAGGAGTTTACTACAAAAAGCAAAAATGCATTTAGCAAATTACTGAAGCAAGGTGAAGAGCAAGATGTACTGAGTTTGGTATTTCAGGAATTACTGTCAGATTATAGACAGTACCGTAATTGCTGGACTATTAAGCGCACCTGAATATAAACCGCACCCACTGAATTATTAAAAAATATGTATTTTGTACATAAATAAGCCGCACATGTCTATAAGCTGCAGGTGCCTACCGGTACATTGAAACAAATGAACTTGGTCACTATCTTCCTCCTCCTGTGCACTGAAACCACTGAAGTCATCTCCTTCGGTGTCGGAGTTGAATAGCCTCAGAATTGCTTCATCCGATGTTGGATCGTTTTCATTGTCGCTCTCGTCACTTTCATCCGGAAGCAAATACCCCGCTGAGCTCATGCTGCAACCTTCAACACGCAGCAGTCCAGCCTTTCGAAACCCGTTGATGATAGTGGATTTTTTGACAATGCTCTACGCTGTCAGGGCCCACTGGCAGACTTGACCATAAGTTGCTCTTCGCATGCAGCCCGTTTTAGTGAAGGATTTCTCCCCACTTGTCATCCAAGCCTCCCACTGAACAAGGAGCACCACCTTAAATGCACGATTTACACTGATGTCGAGTGGCTGCAAATACTTTGGGCCATCTGCTTTTCTTCCCTCTGAAAGCTTTTGTTGTCTTTTTGCAGTGAGTCAGTTCTTCACGCTGCTGTTTCCAACGTCTTACCGCACTGGACGCCTCGCGGCGCCCATCTCGACTCATTAAGGCCAAGCTCCCGTGCAGCAGCTCTATTTCCTTTTCCAACAGCCAGATCGATCGCCTTCAACTTGAAAGCTGCATCATATGCATTTCTCCGTGTCTTTGCCATGATGAGGGTGACAAAATTACTACCGTAATCAGAATGATGGGAAGTTTGAGCGCGCTCGATTTACGTCACATTATGTGACGGTGCTCAGTTTTTTGGTGGCATGAATCTTGTGAAAGCGGGAAAAATCCATAAAATAGCCGCATCATTGTATAAACCGCGAGGTTCAAAGCGTGGGAATAAAGTAGCGGCTTATAGTCCGGAAATTACGGTAATACTGCAGGATGATCTAATAGCAAGAACAGGTGATTAGTGTACTAATCCAGTATTCATAAAGAATCTGAGATTAGGAGTGCTGATCTAGGACCAGTTTAGCCTTTTAGATCATAATGAATGAAGTTACATGGGGTGGGGGTCAGCACTGCTATTCCAAGACATTATGAATACTGGCCCAGATGATTAGTGCACATCTAAATCAATGTTCCACAACATACCAAACCTAAGTTCAGGTAGATCCTCTGGCATTAGTACTTGAGAACCCCAAGCGATTTTAAGAGTGAAATATACATATGCCAAAATGTCCTTTCCAACTCCAGTCACATAGACTCTTTGAGTCTTTGATTTTCTTTTGATTGGAAGTACAGTACATTTTTATACAAATGGCCTAGATGTCAACTATTATGCTGTGTTATGAGGACAGTATGACCATTAAATTATGGCCTATATGAGATTGCTGTAAAATGGTGGATGAACTTGCCACATTTCCGTTTTAAAGGAACAGGGGGCAGCATAGACACTGAAAACAAGGAAATCAAAACCTTCCATGATGTAGATGTCTATTGTGTGCTTTCGATGGAAGGCAAAACTGTATGAAGCCCTGGAGAATGGAGCCACAGAGCTGAAATGATCCTCCACTCACCTTGGCTTGTTCTGGGAGTCACTGGAGCCAAACCAGCCTCGCAGTCTCCCCTCAGGGGGAGGAGAACCCTGGCTCAGCTCGGACTTGGCAGGTAGAGAATCACTCCTCCCTCCGGAGAATAACGTTTTTCTGAGCTTCTTCCCTTTGTCTGCTGAGTCCACCGTGGTAGTAGAAGACAGCATCGGGGCTGCTGCCTGCACTGGCCGACCCCCCACCCGAGCACTTTGAAACTGGGAGACTGGAGGTTCGGCCTCCTTCTCCTCATCCTTCTCGTCTTTCTTTACCTTGTCGAAGGACCAGCGCCGGCCCTCGCCGGCAGAACCCTTGTCCTCGCTCCGCTTTGTGAGGTTCTGCAGCGAACGAGAGAGAGGGGAGCACTTTTCGAGCAGGACCAGCTTGGATGGAAGGGTGCTTGAGCCCTTGGGACCCACCGGTTCAGATCCATAGACGTGGCTTCCGTTGATGCACAGAGAGGATTGGGAGAGAGTCATACCGTGACCCTTGAGGGACTCCACAGCAGGACAGGGCCGGGGAATGGCAGTCGTGGTGATCCTACTTGCCTCGTCGCTGAAGGCTCGCTTGTGGGTCAGTATCTTTGGGGAAGACTGTGTGGTGGTAAGCACTGTTTGGAGGGGGAAAAAGTATAATAATAACCTCTATTCCAAAACAATTCCTTAAAATGCATAAGCATGCCATATCCTTGAGATATAGTAAATGCTTTTTCCATGTTTGTTAAACAGTCTGTCAGCATATCATTTAAATACAGTTCATGAATTACTGTGCATATTACAGACATTTAGGGCAATTTCGAAAGAAAATGAAACCCGTGGACAAAAATAGAGCAAATATTTGATCTAAAACACAGAGGAAATCTGCAGGCTTACCTTTTTTAGCTAGGTCTGTATCTCCGTGGTGGGTGTCTTTGACTTTGCTGCTGTAGATGGGGGAGCTGGGGGGGTCCACCAGGAGGCCTAGACCCAGAGAAGGGGGACAGTGGCTTTCACTGGTCGTGGACGACACGCTGCTTTCTGAGGCCAGCGACGAACACGACCATGTGTCAGAAGACCTCCGCAGCTTTCCCTTACCCAGGAAAAAATCCTTCACCTTGCTCCGCTTCTCCTCGGCTACCTCTACCTCCCCGGGGTCCTCTCCCCCTCCGCTCCCCTCCCCGAATGGCTGCCCCAGGGAACTCGACAGGGCGGCGAAGCGTCCCGGCACAATAGCCGAGGAGGACTCCATGTCGTCCCTCTTCCTCCCCGTCACGCGGTCCTTGAGTTTGCCGAAGGTAGAGCGCGGCTTGTCCTTCATGGTAAGGTCGAACATGCTGGCTGTCATGTTGTTGCGCGTGAACTGGACCGTTACCTGTATCTCGCCACGCTCCTTCTCCTTCCGGCTGGCCTTGGAGTTGAGTTTGAGCCATCTGGAGCCACAGAGAGAGAAGACTGTCAGGTGTCAAACATCCCCAGGGCTCCTCACATGCGTGTGACCAACATTATTTTATATAAAGGTCTATAAAAGAGAGCATATGGCCTCCCATTTGTTTCATGCAGCGTAAACACCATTCAACGCATACTTTCACTGTTAAGGGATACATTTAAACACAAAGTACAGACCGAAAGTGACATGATTTAACTGACCACATTGGAGACAAACAAAACAAAAAACACCACTGAAAGAAAATAACAAAACATTCACTTTTTTGCCTGACAGCCAGTCAGCATATTGCGTAATGTGGCAGTAGCCAATTCAAAGAGGGGAGGGTGTTACATTTTTTATTTGACCATCGTGTTTCTCCAAGTTCGATAACAAACTGTTTCTTTAGCATCCGGGAACTAATTCCACATTCCTGGGGTTCCTCCCACCCACCACTCCTGTTGGCTGGGACGTGCTGAAGGGTCCACCTAGGAAATCCTTTCACTGCGACCCTTCCCAGGCCCCTTCTGAGAAGACTTGAAACCATGTATTCTGGAGCCAAAACAAAGCTGCTACTCAATTGCAGTTTCACTGCATAGAGAGAGCTGGAAGAACAGTGGGCACACAATTAAAGACAGATGTGTGGTGTTGCTTTTCTCTACTACTATACTCAGAGCTGTTGACTATGGACATTGTTTGCATACTACCGAAATTCCCCTTTGAATATCTCCACCTGTTACCTCTACTGTAACTTCCGCTACATGTCTCAGAATGTGGCAGATGTTGGGAGCAATGCATAGCAGTCTGAAGGGCAGATGTTTCAGGTGCATATTGCATCACAACCGATGGCGGGCACAAGACAAAAACCCCAGTGTACAAAACATTAAGAACACCTGCTCTTTCCATGACATGCACTGACCAGGCGAAAGCTATGATCCCTTATTGATGTCACTTGTTAAATCCACTTTAATCAGTGTAGATGAAGGGAAGGAGACTGGTTAAAGGATTTTTAAGCCTTGAGACAATTGCGACGTGTATTGTGTATGTGTGCCATTCAGAGGGTGAGTGGGCAAGACAAAATATTTAAGTGCCTTTTGAAGTGGGTATGGTAGTACGCTAGGTGCCAGGCGCACCGGTTTGTGTCAAGAACCGCAATGCTAATGGGGTTTTCACGCTAAACAGTTTCCTGTGTGTATTCGAGATTCGTCCACCACCCAAAGGACATCCAGCCAACTTGACACAACTGTGGGAATCATTGGACTCAACATGGGCCGGTATTCCTGTGGGGGGGTGTAATTCAATAGTAGGAAGGTGTTCTTAATGTGTTGTACACTCAGTGTGTAGTAGGGTCTAAGCTATAACATATGCCCGAATATGAAGAAAAAAAACATATATAATTGACATTAAAAGGTTTAAGAAAATGTCAACTATTTAATAATCAAAACATATTTTTCAAGAAATCATAAAATAGTTTGACAATCCTGTTTGTAAGTGATATCAAACTCAACCGTTTATCTTTTCCAGTGATAAAGACATGGATGTCTCATGGTATGGTGGGCAATGTTCCCTCTAAGCTGTGCATGGGTGCGCAGTAGCCCCGAGACTCAGCACAGAAGAAATATCAACCCACAGAAGCACAAGATTGAATTTCACTCAACTTTCAAGAGCAGTGGTCACCAACCGGTCGATCTCCAAAGCATTCCTAGATGATCGCCAAACATTTCTGTAAAAAACCCAACAATAAAGCCTTATGTTCCTACTTTTTTTGTATTTGTCTCGGGCTGTTGGCGGTAGGTGCACCCGATGAGCGCCGGGTAGGCGACCTGTTGCCATTTTGAACCATTTCACGTCTGAAGGTACAAACTCTGCCTTCCCGACGGGCCCAGAGAGCAAATCAAGTGCACTATAGGCCTATTGCTGGCCAATCGGATGGCTCAGATCAGTAGATGCTGCTGAGGGGAGGATGACTCATAATAATGGCTGGAACGAAGCAAATAGAATGGCTTCGAAAACATGGAAACCATGTGTTTGATGTATTTGATACCATTCCACTAATTACGCTCCCGCCATTACCAATTAAGGTGCCACCAACCTCCTGTGGCCTTTTGGTCAGTGTCAGTGGAAGAAAGGGGGATGTTGAGAGGCGGATCCTCAGTTTGATGCTCTCTCTCGCCACTGAGACTGACCATCAGATGCAGTCACCATCAGCCCAATAACATAAAAGTAAAAAGCTAATTATTTAAATGTATGCTCACTCAGCTGTGCCTCACAAGTAATACAACAATGGATCTATTACCGGTGTGATCATATAGCCTACCTCAAATGTTTAAATATAAATGGCCAGAACAACAATGCATCGGCAGGGCAATTCAAGCAAATCCAATTTGCGGTGATAATGTATTGGGCCTATAACTTACTGCACAAACCTCACTGCTACAGTACTGCTTTTAATAGGTTAATCTTGCATATGCTTAAGTTTTTTAAGTCATGTTAAAAAAAATCTGAGCGGTAGATCTTGGCTTGCAATTTGACTCAGAAAGTAAGTGTCCACTGTTCTAGAGTTTTCCCTGTTAACACCATCAAAATGTCCCTTTAATGTGGCAATTGTGATTGAATCAACGCAATATTGGCCACTTTCAATGCAGCATACTCTACACATACTCTACACATACCTGTGCAGAATAAACAATCAGAGCTGCAGTAGGCCTATATGCAAATAGACCATTGCCATATATGGATCTGTGGCATTTACTTGGAACTGGACTGGGTTTACAGCATGAGTGTTTGTGAGATGCGCTTGTTTTGAGATCAAAGTTAGAGCTGCATGTAGCCACGTGTGCATATTTTGTTCATATCCTTTGCTAGTTAGTGTGTTATAGAAAATTTGTAGTCAGCAATAGGGGAGTGATTGCTTGCTACAAGAGCACAAAATGTGTACATTTCTAGACATCTTTGAAAAGTGTGTCAGCTAAAAAGCGTTTATTTGTCTTTAAGGGGCAGTGTTGTATTTTAAGCAGGCTTGAATAAGCTAATTAGCTAATAAGTAGAGAGTAGCATAATTTGTCTAATTCTCTGTAATAATGGCATGGGAATAATAATGCATTTTATTTGCATCAAACAACACAACAACATTTTCAGTCACCTCCTTGTCTGAAGGACAAGTGAATAAACAGGTTAACGTCGAGCCCTGCATGTTTTTTCAAGTCTCGTGGAATGTAGGCCTACATTAAACACCACACATTGGCTGCTAATGTAGGCTGAATGATAGAACAGCTATTTCCATGTTAAAATGTCAAGGGATGCTTTTTCTCCAAAGGTTTTTGATGGTAGTCCACTCTGGTAGGCCTACATTATGATCAAATAGACAGAGTAGCCTACTTGGCCACTTTTAAAACTGTAGGTACACCCTCAGTGGTACACCCTCAGTGTTCACAGTAAACGCGTGCTGGAAATTGTACCGAAATTTCACAAAGTTCAAGTTTGCGCTCAGCAGACCTGAAATTTGCTCACTGCCGCAATATCCAGGTGCAATATCCAGAAAACACTTGCCATTTCCTGGTTGCTAAAATTCTAATAGTTTGCCTAATTTCAGTTTATGTGACAAAACAAGCAATGCATAGTGTAGAGAATCATTGTACCATCTAAACCGTTGTGAAATACAGTAACAGTCAAAAGTTTGGACACACCTTCTCATTCAAGGGTTTGTCTTTATTTTTACAATTTTCTACATTGTAGAATAATAGTGAAGACATAACTATGAAATAACACATATGGAATCATGTAGTAACCAAAAAAGTGTTAAACAAATCAAAATATATTTTAATATATTTTATTCTTCATTCTTCATTCTTTGTTATCTCCGGCCATAAATTCCTGGCGGAGACTCTCTCCACCTGGTCATGCAGAGAGAGAGACCACACAGTGAACAAAGGATTTCACTTGGCCGAACTCCTAAATCCCCAAAATGGAAGAATTAAACAATATGTCCATTTGGAGAATGTGTAAACGGTCGGTTGAGAAGCCAGCTACGACCCGGTCCGTTTTGTTTCATGTTTGTCACCTCATGAAAGACACTACAGCCACATTACCCTAACTCTGTTTATACAGGTGCCGCAATTATGAGGTTTGCATCTAATTCTTGTATAAAATGAATGAGTAAAGATGAAAATATTTCTGAAATGATGTAATGTGAGGTTAACCTTTCATTTGAGAGAATTGTATTCCCGGTAAAGTTTAACTAGTCAGTGGCCACACCCCCGTGAGCACAGACAGGATCAGGCATCATGGAACCACCCTTTTCTATTGTTAGGAATAAATCCCACTCCTGAGGAAATTCACATCAGACCATGCAAGGCTGCAATGGTTGTTGAATTCCTAACCATACCACGTGGAGCATTAGCTACATGGCTGGAAATTGTTAAACTCTGAGACTATAGATCCCTACAGAATAAGAGAAAATCTTAGATACTAATTACTAGACTGCAGCTAGAAATGATGTAAACCTAGGATGCGACTACCGACAACCGCCGAAACATCTATCTATGAGAAAGGTTCTGAATGGTACTCTGAAGTATCCATTCTAACCACGAAATACTTTGATCTTCGGGGAAACGCAACCAGAGAGACTCTGATGAACTTTCCAGCAGACAGACCGGATTCCAACAGAGAAGACAACAATGACATACGGGCGTAATTCCAACATACTCGAATGAACAGCCGTTCATGTGCGAAGGATTAGCTCTTCAATGTATATAATTAGACTGTGTGTAATGAATCCATTCGTCTTTCCCGCACCTTTATCAGTCCACACCCCCTTTCCTTTGTATACCAAGCTGTCATATCGATTTAGCCCACTTGGTGATCTTCCCTATTATTGTTAGTAACCAATATCTATTGTTGTTTGTTATGCATTTCTGTGATTATTTAGTTAGTTAGTAAATAAATTATTTGGTGTATGGATGATTCATGGTGGGCTGGGTTCGTGCAGATAACCAAGAATTCTACGACGTTTGAAATGAGACTGACATAAGGTAAAGAATAATTCACTAATAGAAGATATTAAAATATCTGAAGAGTTATATTCTGAAAATTCTAACTTTGTAATCTGAAAATTTTCCGTGGTGCCCCAACTTCTTAGTTAATTACATTTACATGAATAGTTTAATCACGTAATAATAATTACAGAGAATTGATTTGATAAAATAACAGTCTTCACCTTTAATGATACTAAAGACACTACAGGGTGGTATACAGAAGATAGCCCTATTTGGTAAAAGACCAAGTCCATATTATGGCAAGAACAGCTCAAATAAGCAAAAGAGAAATGACAGTCCATTATTACTTTAAGACATGAAGGTCAGTCAATCTGGAAAATGTCAAGAACTTTGAAAGTTTCTTCAAGTGCAGTCGCAAAAACCATCAAGCGCTAGGATGAAACTGGCTCTCATGAGGACCGCCACAGGAAAGGAAGACCCAGAGTTACCTCTGCTGCAGAGAATAAGTTCCTTAGAGTTACCAGCCTCAGAAATTGCAGCCCAAATAAATGCTTCACAGAGTTCAAGTAACAGGCACATCTCAACATCAACTGTTCAGAGGAGACTGTAGGAATCAGGCCTTCATGGTTGAATTGCTGCAAAGAAACCACTACTAAAAGACACCAATAAGAAGAAGCGACTGAAGTGGGCCATTAGACCGGTGGAAATCTGTCTTTTGGTCCAAATTTGAGATTTTTGGTTCCAACCAAAAACGTATGTGAACAGATGAACGCCGCATGTGTGGTTCCCACCGTGAAGCATGGAGGAGAAGGTGTGATGGTGTGGGGGTGTTTTGCTGGTGACACTGTCGGTGACTTAATTAGAATTCATGATACATTTAACCAGCATGGCTATCCATGCTGGTTAAGTTAAAAAGCTTATTTCTCTTAAATTGTGTGCACACATTTCTTTACATCCATGTTAGTGAGCATTTCTCATTTGCCAAGATAATCCATCCACCTGACAGGTGTGTAATATCAAGAAGCTAATTAAACGACATGCTCATTACACAGGTGCACCTTGTACTGGGGACACTAGGCCACTAAAATGTGCAGTTTTGTCATACAACACAATGCCACCAATGTCTCAAGTTTTGAAGGAGAGTGAAATTGGAATGCTGACTGCAGAGCTGTTGCCAGATAATTGAATGTACATTTCTCTACCATAAGCTGCCTCCAAACTCCTATTAGATAACTTGGCAGTGCGTCCAACCGGCCTCACAACCATGTGCATGGCATTGTGTGAGCAAGAGGTTTGCTGATGTCAACATTGTGAACAGAGTGCCCCATGGTGGTGGTAGGGTTATAGTATGGGCAGGCATAAGATGCGGACAACGAACACAATTGTATTTTATCGATGGCAATTTGAATGCATAGAGAGGCCGTGATGAGATCCTGAGGTCCATTGTCGTGCCATTCATCCGCAATCATCACCTCATATGTCAGCATGAAAATGCACAGCCCCATGTTGCAAGGGAGAATTCCTGGAAGCAGAATTCCTGGAAGCAGAAAATGTCCCAGTTCTTCCATGACCTGCATACTCGCCAGACATGTCACCCATTGAGCAGGTTTGGGATGCTCTGGATCAACGTGTACGATAGTGTGTTCCAGTTCCCGCCAATATCCAGCAACTTCGCACAGCCATTGAAGAGGAGGTGGGACAATATTCCACAGGCCACAATCAACAGCCTGATCAACTCTATGCGAAGGAGATATCACGCTGCACACCAGATACTGACAGGTTTTCTGATACACGGCCCTAACTTTTTTAAAGGTATACAGATGCATGTCTTTATTCCCAGTTATGTAAAATCCATAGTTTAAGGCCTAATTAATTTATTTCAATTGATTGATTTCCTTATATGAACTCAGTAAAATCTTAGAAATTGTTGCATGTTGCATTTATATTTTTGTTCATTGTAATTACCTCTTAAGCTACTTTGCAACTTCTTAGCATGTTAGCTAACCTAAATCCTAACCTTAACCCTAACACCTAGCTAATGTTAGCCACCTAGCTACCTAACTATGTTAGGCACAACAAATTGGAATTCGAAACATATCATACATTTTTTTAATTCTTAATATATTGCAGTTTGTAACATATCTTACGAATTGCAATTCGTAAAAATATACAAAATGGATGGAGATCCAAAAATTAATACATATCATAAGAAATGTAACATATCACACTAATTGGAGTGTCCCTGATTTAGATTTACTATGTTACATCTACACCTGAGTTCAGGCTGATATGCATACTGGTCTGTTCTTGCTTACAGCCAACCTGTTTCTTCTGTGACAACCTGGTCGCAGAACATTTTATATTATTCTGCACATAAATCCACAACACCCCATTTAGTATGATATGTTATGTTCATATGGTATGTATTAATTTCTGGATGTCCATCATCAATTTCATACGATATGTTCCGAATTAAAATTCGTATGATATGTTCCTAATTTGTAAAACGTACAATATGTTACGAACTAGCCAAACATATGTTATGAATTCCAATTTGTTGTGGCTAAAGTTAGATAGGTGGCTAATGCTAATGTTAGCTAGATGGTTAACGTTAGCTAAGCTAGGGTTAAGTTTAGGAGTTAGGTTAAATGTTTGAGTTTGGGGTTAGTGTTAGCTACAGCATTTTAGGTTAGCTAAAATGCTATGTAGTTGCAAAGTAGCTAAAAAGTAGTAATTAGTTGCAGGTTATTAATTAGCTAAAATGTTAAAGTTGTCCTTGGTGCGATTCAAACATGCAACCTTTGGGGTGGAAACTCAGAATACTTGACAACGAGGACTCTGAGTCAGCTAATATAAACCTCTATAAGTCCGGAACAGTACTTGTACAGGGTAACCCCAAACAGTTTCAGCTGGACTTTCACCAAATTAAAGAATTAGCCCAGCAGGAGAAGCTCTCCCTTGATAAAGATACCCCCACCCCGAGCGGGTCAGACCAGACCTCTTCATTATGTAACCCCACAGGCGAGCAACCCCCAGCGGAGAGTCAACCTCCCAGCACAGATTACCACTCCCTCATTGAAATGAAGAACAAATTCACCCAGCTGGAGGTAAGGCAGGTGGAGCTGGAACAGCAGGTGATTACACTTCAGTCAGCACAGACCCAGACAACAGTCCAGCACAACAACACCCCCTTAACCAGACCCAGAATGCTGGAGGTGGAGAGAGACATATCTGCACTCTGGACAGTGGTGAGACAACTTCAACACAAGAAAGAGCATTATCAGGAGAAGAACAGAGCACAAGAGGAGAGGATCAGACTGCTGGTGGAGGAGAGGTTGAGGGGGATGGAGGTGAGGGGGGACGGAGGAGAGGTTGAGGGGGACGGCGTGTGACAGAGAACAACCCACTAGAGAGGTGGCCACCCCCACAGAGAAGCCAGCAGAACAGCCCACCTCAGCACCCGACAAAAGTCTCGACACCATAGCACACACCACACCCTGACCATAGAGTCGACATCACAGCAGAACAGACAAATAAAGAACCCCAAGCCCAGCGGCTCTCACCCCCTCTGAGCACCCCCCCTGTCAGCCACCCTGATAGCCCTTCTGACAACCCCCCCACACCCACTGAGGACAAACACAAGACACAGATTATACTACTTATGGACTCAAATGGGAAATATATAGAAGAAAAACAACTTTTTCCCAAACACGCTCTCAAACGTATCCCCAACACTTCACACAGGAGCAACAGATCAATAGACACCCCACCCAGACCAGCGGGACACCCTCCCAGACCTGCAGGACCCCCCCTTGGACCTACGCCAAGAGGAATTACATCCAGACCACAGCACCCCCAGACACATCCTCACCCCCACCCCAACCAATCAACACCCCCCCACGTCAACCATGCCCACACCCCATTTAGGCCCCCTCAGATCAGACCTATGCCACTCCTGCCCACCCCATGCACCCCACCCCCGCAAAGAGGGCCTCAACATGGAAGCCACTCATACGCCCAGGTAGTGAGCGGGCAAACAGTCCCAACCCCCACTCTCACACTCGCCCAAGCCAATGGCATGTACCAGATGCTCAGCAGGCTCTGCTCACACTTACTGGCCTGAGGCCAAACCACGACCAACAACATTGGACACTCTATGGAACAAAAATCCTTCACTATATCATCCTGGAATATCCAAGGCCTGAGGTCATCTGCCTTTGGCCTAAAGAGCAGGAACCCGGACTTCACCAAAGAAATCGGTAATATTGTCATCCTGCAAGAAACCTGGTATAGAGGAGACAGACCCACTGGTTGCCCTCTAGGTTACAGAGAGCTGGTAGTCCCATCCACCAAACTACCAGGTGTGAAACAGGGAAGGGACTCAGGGGGTATGCTAATTTGGTATAGAGCAGACCTAACTCACTCCATTAAATTAATCAAAACAGGAACATTCTACATTTGGCTAGAAATTCAAAAAGGAAATTATCCTAACAGAGAAAAATGTCCTCCTCTGTGCTACCTATATCCCCCACTAGAATCCCCATACTTTAATGAAGACAGCTTCTCCATCCTGGAGGGGGAAATCAAATAATTTCCAGGCCCAGGGACATGTACTAGTCTGTGGCGACCTAAATGCCAGAACCGGACAAGAACCTGACACCCTCAGCACACAGGGGGACAAACACCTGCCTGGAGGTGACAGCATTCCCTCCCACATATGCCCCCCTAGGCACAACTATGACAACACAACCAACAAAAACAGGTCACAACTCCTGCAGCTCTGTCGCACGCTGGGTATGTACATAGTCAATGGTAGGCTTCGAGGGGACTCCTATGGTAGGTACACCTATAGCTCATCTCTTGGCAGTAGTACTGTAGACTACTTTATCACTGACCTCAACCCAGAGTCTCTCAGAGTGTTCACAGTCAGACCACTGACACCCCTATCAGACCACAGCAAAATCACAGTCTACTTAAACAGAGCAATACTCAATCATGAGGCATCAAAGCCAAAGGAACTGAGTAACATTAAGAAATGCTATAGATGGAAGGAATGCATTTTGGAATCCTACCAAAAAACAATTAGGCAACAACAAATTCAATCCCTTTTAGACAATTTCCTGGGTAAAACATTCACCTGTAATAGTGAAGGTGTAAACTTGGCAGTAGAAAATCTTAACAGTATATTTGACCTCTCAGCTTCCCTATCAAATCTAAAAATCTCAAATAGAAAACCGAAGAAAATTAACAATAATGACAAATAGTTTGATGAAGAATGCAAAAATCTAAGAAAGAAATTGAGAAACCTGTCCAACCAAAAACAGAGACCCGGAAAACCTGAGTCTACGCCTTCACTATGGTGAATCACTAAAACAATACAGAAATACACTACGGAAAAAGAAGGAACAGCATGTCAGAAATCAGCTCAATGCAATTGAAGAATCCATAGACTAACCACTTCTGGGAAAATTGGAAAACACTAAACAAACAAGAAGAATTATCTATTTATTATCTATGTATGGGTAAACCACTTCTCCAATCTTTTTGGCTGTATAACAATGAATAAAGAGCAAAAACATATACATGATCAAATACAGATCTTAGAATCAACTATTAAAGACTACAGGAACCCACTGGATTCTCCAATTACATTGAATGAGTTACAGGACAAAATAAAAACCCTCCAACCCAAAAAGGCCTGTGGTGTTGATGGTATCCTCAATGAAATTATCAAATATACAGACAACAAATTCCAATTGGCATCTTCCCCAATATTTGGAACCAAGGACTGATCAACCCAATCCACAAAAGTGGAGACAAATTTGACCCCAATAACTACCGTGGAATATGTGTCAACAGTAACCTTGGGAAAATCCTCTGCATTATCATTAACAGCAGACTCGTACATTTCCTCAATGAAAACAATGTACTGAGCAAATGTCAAATTGGCTTTTTACCAAATTACCGTACAACAGACCATGTATTCACCCTGCACACCCTAATTGACAACCAAACAAACCAAAACAAAGGCAAAGTCTTCTCATGATTTGTTGATTTCAAAAAAGCCTTCGACTCAATTTGGCATGAGGGTCTGCTATACAAACTGATGGAAAGTGGTGTTGGGGGTAAAACATACGACATTATAGAATCCATGTAAACAAACAACAAGTGTGCGGTTAAAATTGGCAAAAAACACACATTTCTTCACACAGGGTCGTGGGGTTAGACAGGGATGCAGCTTAAGGCCCACCCTCTTCAACATACAGTGCCTTGCGAAAGTAAGCCCCCTTGAACTTTGCGACCTTTTGCCACATTTCAGGCTTCAAACATAAAGATATAAAACTGTATTCTCTTGTGAAGAATCAACAACAAGTGGGACACAATCATGAAGTGGAACGACATTTATTGGATATTTCAAACGTTTTTAACAAATCAAAAACTGAAAAATTGGGCGTGCAAAATTATTCAGCCCCCTTACTTTGTAGCGCCACCTTTTGCTGCGATTACAGCTGTAAGTCGCTTGGGGTATGTCTCTATCAGTTTTGCACATCGAGAGACTGAGTTTTTTTCCCATTCCTCCTTGCAAAACAGCTCGAGCTCAGTGAGGTTGGATGGAGAGCATTTGTGAACAGCAGTTTTCAGTTCTTTCCACAGATTCTCGATTGGATTCAGGTCTGGACTTTGACTTGGTCATTCTAACACCTGGATATGTTTATTTTTGAACCATTCCATTGTAGATTTTGCTTTATGTTTTGCATCATTGTCTTGTTGGAAGACAAATCTCCGTCCCAGTCTCAGGTCTTTTGCAGACTCCATCAGGTTTTCTTCCAGAATGGTCCTGTATTTGGCTCCATCCATCTTCCCATCAATTTTAACCATCTTCCCTGTCCCTGCTGAAGAAAAGCAGGCCCAAACCATGATGCTGCCACCACCATGTTTGACAGTGGGGATGGTGTGTTCAGCTGTGTTGCTTTTAAGCCAAACATAACGTTTTGCATTGTTGCCAAAAAGTTCAATTTTGGTTTCATCTGACCAGAGCACCTTCTTCCACATGTTTGGTGTGTCTCCCAGGTGGCTTGTGGCAAACTTTAAACAACACTTTTTATGGATATCTTTAAGAAATGGCTTTCTTCTTGCCACTCTTCCATAAAGGCCAGATTTGTGCAATATACGACTGATTGTTGTCCTATGGACAGAGTCTCCCACCTCAGCTGTGGATCTCTGCAGTTCATCCAGAGTGATCATGGGCCTCTTGGCTGCATCTCTGATCAGTCTTCTCCTTGTATGAGCTGAAGGGTTAGAGGGACGGCCAGGTCTTGGTAGATTTGCAGTGGTCTGATACTCCTTCCATTTCAATATTATCGCTTGCACAGTGCTCCTTGGGATGTTTAAAGCTTGGGAAATCTTTTTGTATCCAAATCCGGCTTTAAACTTCTTCACAACAGTATCTCGGACCTGCCTGGTGTGTTCCTTGTTCTTCATGATGCTCTCTGCGTTTTTAACGGACCTCTGAGACTATCACAGTGCAGGTGCATTTATACGGAGACTTGATTACACACAGGTGGATTGTATTTATCATTAGTCATTTAGGTCAACATTGGATCATTCAGAGATCCTCACTGAACTTTTGGAGCGAGTTTGTTGCACTGAAAGTAAAGGGGCTGAATAATTTTGCACGCCCAATTTTTCAGTTTTTGATTTGTTAAAAACTTTTGAAATATCCAATAAATGTCGTTCCACTTCATGATTGTGTCCCACTTGTTGTTGATTCTTCACAAAAAAATACAGTTTTATATCTTTATGTTTGAAGCCTGAAATGTGGCAAAAGGTCACAAAGTTCAAGGGGGCCGAATACTTTCGCAAGGCACTGTATATATCAACGAATTGGCGCGAGCACTAGAAAAGTCTGCAGCACCCGGCCTCACCCTGCTAGAAACCGAAGTCAAATGTCTGCTGTTTGATGATGATCTGGTGCTTCTGTCACCAACCAAGGAGGGCCTACAGCAGCACCTAGATCTTATGCACAGATTCTGTCAGACCTGGGCCCTGACAGTAAATCTCAGTAAGACCAAAATAATGGTGTTCCAAAAAAGGTCCAGTCACCAGGACCACAAATATAAATTCCATCTAGACACTGTTGCCCTAGAGCACACAAAAAACTATACATACCTTGGCCTAAACATCAGCGCCACAGGTAACTTCCACAAAGCTGTGAACGATCTGAGACACAAGGCAAGAAGGGCATTCTATGCCATCAAAAGGAACAAATTTCAACATACCAATTAGGATTTGGCTAAAAAATACTTGAATCAGTCATAGAGCCCATTGCCCTTTATGGTTGTGAGGTCTGGGGTCCGCTCACCAACCAAGACTTCACAAAATGGGACAAACACCAAATTGAGACTCTGCACGCAGGATTCTGCAAAAATATCCTCCGTGTACAACGTAGAACACCAAATAATGCATGCAGAGCAGAATTAGGCCGATACCAGCTAATTATCAAAATCCAGAAAAGAGCTGTTAAATTCTATAACCACCTAAAAGGAAGCGATTCCCAAACCTTCCATAACAAAGCCATCACCTACAGAGAGATGAACCTGGAGAAGAGTCCCCTAAGCAAGCTGGTCCTGGGGCTCTGTTCACAAACACAAACACACCCTACAGAGCCCCAGGACAACAGTACAATTAGACCCAACCAAATCATGAGAAAACAAAAAGATAATTACTTGACACATTGGAAAGAATTAACAAAAAAACAGAGCAAACTAGAATGCTATTTGGCCCAACACAGAGAGGACACAGCGGCAGAATACCTGACCACTGTGACTGACCCAAAATTAAGGAAAGCTTTGACTATGTACAGACTCAGTGAGCATAGCCTTGCTATTGAGAAAGGCTGCCGTAGGCAGACATGGCTCTCAAGAGAAGACAGGCTATGTGCTCACTGCCCACTGTCACGAACCGGCTCAAAGCCCGTAACAAAGGGAGACAACGTGGAGATAAGGAGTAACAAAATATATATTTATTAACTAAAGCAACTAAGGAAAATATACAATGATGTGTGTAATCAGTAATGTAAGTGAGTGTTTTGCATGCATGAATGTGATAATGCAGGGTGTTGAAAGATGCTAAAGCAAACAAACAAAAAGCCACCAAGAACCACAACACAATCTACAAAGGTGTCTGCATGGAGAGAGTCTCCTCCATGAATGTGGAAGAGGTCTATTTATCCTGGGACACACCTGGCCCAGGTGTTTCCCATGTAGCTGACGACCCTCCCAACTCCGCCCACCGGCATCCTAATGAGGAAACAAGAACAAAGAGAAAATACGGCAGACAGAGTGGGAGGGTCGTCACACCACAAAATGAGGTGGAAACTGAGCTGCACTTTCTAACCTCCTGCCCAATGTATGACCATATTAGAGAGACATATTTCCCTCAGATTACACAGATCCACAAATAATCACATTTTGATAAACTCCCATATCTACTGGGTGAAATTCCACAGTGGGCCATCACAGCAGCAAGATTTGTGACCTGTTGCCACGAGAAAAGGGCAACCAGTGAAGAACAAACACCATTGTAAATACAACCCATATTTATCCTTATTTATTTTATCTTGTGTCCTTTAACCATTTGTACATTGTTAAAACACTGTATATATATATATAATATGACATTTGTAATGTCTTTATTGTTTTGAAACTTCTCTATGTGTAATGTTTACTGTTAATTTTTATTGTTTATTTCACTTTATATATTCACTTTATATATTATCTACCTCACTTGCTTTGGCAATGTTAACATATGTTTCCCATGCCAATAAAGCCCTTGAAATGAAATGAAATGAAAGGGCAAGCCAATGACGCCTGCATCTTGCAACAAGAATCACTCATTTGTGATCTAAACTAGGTTATGGTACACGAGAAGAGATCAACATCCGACGAGCTTCTCCTTCACGTCTCTATGGATTAAAATGTTTTTTTTTTACAGTAGGCTATGTGCTATGATTATTGGGATTATGGGCATGCAGCCTAGAAAAACCATGTCCTTGCTTGAGGCATAGGCCCTATGGTTCAGTTCTAGACAATCTTGTATCTATACCAATTCTATGGTATTTTCAAATAAGGGGTTACCTACTGATCATAGCATGCTTGTACTAGAGACTCCATCTGACCTTAAAGCTTTATCTGAATTTCTATCTAAGTATGGTAAATCTGAACTATTAATTCTGGGTGATTTTTTAAATATTAATTGGAGGACGCCAGTGTCAGATTTGCTCTGAGCTAAACCCATCTCAGCTGATAACTGAGCCTACACGGCCAAATCCTAAAGATCCATCGAAATATACCGAGTGATCTTATTTTGACAATAATCCAGATAAATACACTATATATTGTCACGAACCGGCTCAATGTTCGTAACAAAAAGGGGGACAACGTGGAGATGAGGAATATCAAAATATATTTATTAACTAAAGTAAACTAAATACAATTAACAATGGTGTGTGTGTGTGTAGTCAGCAGTGTAAGTGAGTGTTTGCGTGCATAAATGTGATAATGAGGGGTGTAGAAAGGTGCCAACGCAAACAAACAGGCCACAAAAAATGCCACAACCAAAATCTATCAGTATCTGCATGGAGAGTCTCCTCAATGAATGGGGAAGAGGTGTATTTATTCCGGGACACACCCGAGCCCATACCGGTCACACAAACAAATTGACCCAGCTTCTGCGTCCCAAATTGATGACGGGGTCACGTGTTCACACTTCCACTTGCCCTAGCCAACCTCGTCCTCCCCAGACCTCAGCAACCTTTGCACACAGGAAGCAACCTTTAAGAGGAAAGAAGAAAATGAGACCAGAAGGGAACAGAAAGGAGAAATAGAACAATACCAAACACAAAATAAAATCACGTGGATATTCAGGAACAGGGCGCACGAGAGAGCACATCAGTCCCCCGGATGTGCCGCACATCAAGATGGAATGTTTGTCAAAATAAACACCATCTCATTATCCTCTGGTTAGGACACATCATGGACCTCAAAAAGGTGAGAGGGTTATGGTTGGTGTAGACAACAATAGGTACTACTCCCGACCCGACATACACCTCAAAGTGTTGTAGCGCCAATATGAGTGCTAGTGCTTCTTTTTCAATGACAGAGTAATTCAACTGATAATGGTTAAACTTTTTGGAAAAGAAACTAACAGACCTTTCAACACCAGACTCATCTGCTAGCAGCAAAAACGGCACCTGCCCCCACATGACTAGCATCCTGCAAGATAAATGACAAATCCACACAAGGAGCAGCCAGCACCGGAGTTGAGGTAAGCAACCTCTTTGCATCTTCAAAAGTATGTTGACAACGAGAAGACCATACGTAAACAGCCTTAGCTTTCAGCATATGGGTCAATGGAGTGTTCCTACAAAAACTACAGTAATAACCAATCATTCCCAAGAAACGCATCAGTTCCTTTTTAGTAGTTGGTGGTGGAAAAGCATCAATAGCTACCACCTTAGCCCGAACAGGACGCACTTCACCCTGCTTAACCACCTTTCCAAGGTATGTAACGGTCACCTGAGCAAACTCACATTTAGGCAGATTGATCGTAAGGCGACCCGCAGCTAGGCGGTCAAACAAGGCTTGAATACGGGACAGATGTTCCTCCCAAGTATCTGGATACATCACTACATCATCCAGATAAACAGCGCACCCGGCCAGACCGGAGACAACCCTGTTCATAAAGTCGCTGAAAAGTGGCAGGTGCATTACGCAGGCCGAAACTCATAACCAAATATGAGTATAGACCAGAGGGTGTAGTAATGGCAGAGATTTCACGTGCCCTACTCATCAATATCGTGTTCTATTAAGTGTGTAGGTGTATCAGAAAACAAACCTGGAAATCTCTGAATCAGACCGACCATCTCTTCCCACCAATCAACAGGTAGATGAGCGAGAAGGTTGTCTAAAATATCCAGTGACTCTGAATTTTTCTATCTACCCTGCAGTATGCAATGGTCGGGACCAGGAACATCTTCCTCCTCATGCACCTAGCATGACAAGAAACTAGCGAAATATCGGTATCGGCCAAAATAACAAGTCCTCTGTAGACTCCCACTGTTCAGCCTCAGAGGAACGTGCATAATAGGGTTTTAACAGGGTTTTAACAAATTTACGTGGCACAGTTGGTGTGCTTTTCCCCGTTCTGGAGTGGCAACTACATAGTTTTGCTCAGTCCACTGGCGCACAACCGTATATGGACCTTGAATCTTGGCTTGAAAAGGAGAACCAACAATTGGCAGCAGAGTAGGAACCTGATCAACTGGACTAAAGTGACGAGGCTCAGTTTGCCGATCAGTTTGCCAAATATGTCCTTCGTCCTCTCCTGTGAAGATGATAGCTTCTCTTTAACCATTTCACCGGCGGCGTACCAGCTGTCGCCGGAAATTACACACATAAGATAACAGGGACTGAGGGGGCTCGGGAGACTACCAGTCATCCTGGAGAACAGATAAGGTGTGTGGAGTTCTATGTCCAAACCCAAGGTCATTTGGACTGAAACCTGTGCTCTCCTGTGAAACCTCCCTAGCGGCTAACAGTAACCAAGACAATCCCTCCTCCCAATCCTTATCCATCTGAGTACAATAAGCTCTCAACAAAGACTTAAGTGTTTGACGGAAACAATCCAGCACTCCTTGACTTTGCACATGATAGGCGCTAGACAAATTGTGTTTAACTTCTTGGTGACAGGGTATTTTGAGGTCACTCTCTTTTCAATGAGTTTTCATTTGGGAATCCAGATTTCCAAGGGACCTTCTTGCCGCTTCCACTGGATGTCAACAGTCTTTAGAAATTGGTTGAGGTTTTTCCTTTGTGTAATGCAGAAGTAGCCCTGTTCAGAACGAGGGTCACTTCAATTGTACTGTTAGATAGAGGTGCATGACCAGAAAGCTAGCTACAGTTTGTTTTCCTCCTGTATTGAACACAGATCATCCCATCTTCAATTTTATTGATTATTTACGTTCAAATACCTAAAGTTGTATTACAAAAGTAGTTTGAAATGTTTTGGCAAAGTTTACAGGGAACTTTTGAGATATTTTGTAGTCACGTTGCTTAAATTGGAACCTGTGTTTTCCTGGATCAAACGCGCCAAATAAATGGACATTTTGGATATATATCGACGGAATTAATCGAACAAAATGACCATTTGTGATGTTTATGGGACATATTGGAGTGCCAACAAAAGAACCTCGTCAAAGGTAAGGCATGAATTATATTTGTTGTTGGCTGGATTTACGCTAGCGTCCCACATATCCCAGAGAGGTTAATATGGAGCTGTTGGAGAACCTGAGCAAACAGATTAGAGGTGAAATTAGATCCTTGATCACTCTGAATGACCTTAGGGATTCCAAACAGTGAGATAAACTGAGTCAAAGCTTTTAGCACAGACTTAGTCATGATAGACCGGAGAGGATAGGCAGCAGGAAACCTAGTGGTCTGACACATCAGTGAACAGGTAACTACTACCTTTTTTAGAACGAGGCAGAGGACCAACACAGTCAATAATCAGATACTCAAAAGGTTGGCTGAGTACAGGAATAGGAAACAGTGGTACCGGCTTAATAGCTTGATTAGGGTTACCAGTTAATTGACAGGTGTGACAAGTTGATGAACTCAGAAACATCCCTCTTTAACCTAGGCCAAAAGAAATGTCTTAATATGCAGTTGTAGGTTTTCCTCACACCCATATGTCCAGCAACATTGTTGTGGGAAGTTGTCAACACCATCTCACAAAGCTTAACTGGTACAACCTGACTAATTGCCTCCCCCTCCCTTAGCCGGTGCAGTGACCAGGTCGCCATGGCTCATAGAACACGTCACTGCACACGCAGAGCACACCTCTGGGAAACTCTGCACACTCTCATCAGGAATCCCTACAAATGACGGCTTAGCGGAAATCACAAGAGATGGAAACACGACAGGCCATACACGCTCACCAGCCAAGTTAATCCCAAGGGTAACGTCAATACCCTCAAATAGGCAACGAAGGACGCACCCCCACAACAATCTCACCTTTCACCAGTCCACAATCCAACGTAAGTTCATGCAATTTAACCAGGCAAGTCAGTTAAGAACAAATTCTTATTTACAACAACAGCCTAGGAACAGTGGGCAGAACGACAGATTTGTACCTTGTCAGCTCGGGGGTTTGAACTTGCAACCTACTAGTCCAACGCTCTAACTACTAGGCTACCCTGCCGCCCAATGGAACTGTTAGAATGGAACTGTTAGAATGGAACTGACAGAGTGTTCAAACCTATTCCCCTAATTAGAACACTATTCCCCGAATCAGTCTCAGCAGAGAAGGGTAACACAGACTCCAACACAAACGATTCAGAGGCACCTGTGTCTCTCAGGATCTTCACTGGCACTAGGTCCTTACTTCCTAACAGACACAAAACTCTACGTAATGAAAGGTAAATAGTCTGCGTCAACATGGACTTTCACATGCCCCTGGGCATGAGACACTGTGTCAGGAGTGAACTGATGTGGACCAGGCGCAGCTAACGCCATTGGCTTAGATCTGAATTTACCCCTAGCCCTGAGAACCAGACATTAGTTTTTCTAATGACCCGAACCTTGACAGAAGTGACACTCTTGACCAAAATCAACTTTACCACGGTTGTCAGGCTCAACCCTAGTTGAATGAAACTCTGCCCGTCAACCAAAGTATCTCGGTGAGCGAGGCCCAAATCTCTCCAAACGCCCCCACTCACTCCGAATGCAGGGCTCTACAAAGACACTTTTGTGAGTCAAAACATACTCGTCCGACAAAACCGCAGCTTCAGCGACAGTCTTTACTTTTCGTTCGTTAATGTACGTGGCTATATGATCAGGGATTGTGTCCTTAAATTGCTCTAGCATAATCAGATCACACAGCCCTTGGAAAGTTATAACTGCAGAGGCAGAACACCAGCGATTAAACTGTGAAGATAACTCTCGTGGAAACTAAACATGAGTCTGTTTATTATCCCTTTCTAAAGTTCTAAATCATTGGCGGTAAGCCTCAGGGACCAATTCGTAAATCTGTAACACAGCCATTTTAACCTACACTAAAGAGCTGAATATGCTTCCTGCTCTTTACCAGTCAACACACACTGCAACATTAAAGTGAGGTCAGAATCAGGCCAACTCCTAGCGCCAGCAACACGCTCAAACAACAACAAAAAATGTCTCAGGGTCCTGCTCATTAAATTTAGGCAACAACCGTAAGTTCCCAACAATATCAAATGTGTCCGGGGCACGACCAAAAAAGGAACGAACCCTAGGTAAATCTGGGTCACCTTCCCAGAGTAAACTCTACCCTGAGAGCTTTCCTTCCCTAACCAGCTCTAGCCTCTTGCTGCAGCTTGATTTTAGCACGCTCCAAATCCTGTTTAAATTCCAATTCCTTTTCATACTTTACACGGTCATGCTCTAGCTGTAACAGAAGCAGTTTTTTCTGCTGTTCAAAAAGAAAACTACTAGGACTAACAGATGGAGCGGCCATTGTAATGTTACGGGGAGACGGCGAGTCCTCAGGAGATGCTGCCCCAGTGATAACTTCAAGAATACCACTCTCCATCAGATTGGCCTTCAATATTAACCTAATATAATTTTTGGGATGTTTATCACTACTTTAAACCTTGTAGTGTTCAGCAATCAACAACAGCTGTTCTTTAGTACATCATTCTAACAGTTCCTCTGATGGAAAGAGAATGAACTCATCTACATTAGACGCCATAGTCAGAAGTTTAAAAAAATATATATATCTTGCTCTTCCCCTCTGCTGAACACACCAGACCACAAGAAAAAAGACAATCACACTGGGCACCACAGAAGAGAGATGAGATAATATATGGAGCTTCCCCAAATCCTACAGTAATTAACCCTAGTCTTCGTGCAGATATCGGGTGGGTAATTACGCACCGTAGCCACCCAGCACAGCCAGAAGAGGACTGGCCACCCCTCATAGCCTGGTTCGTCTCTAGGTTTCTTCTAGGCTGGGTTTCTGTACAGCACTTTGAGATATCAGCTGATGTAAGAAGGTCTTTATAAATGAATTTGATTGATTTTGATTTGACTGGTCTGCACAGGGCACTGACCTCAACCCCATTGACCACCTTGAATTGGAATGCTGACTGTGAGCCAGACCTAATCACCCAACATCAGTGCCCGACCTCACTAATGCTCTTGTGGCTGAATGGATGCAAGTCACGCAGGATTGTTCAAACATCTTGTGGAAAGCCTTCCCAGAAGAGTGGAGGCTGTTGCAGATGCAAAGGGGGGACCAGTTCCATGATTTTGGAATGAGGTCTTTGACGAGCAGGTGTCCACATACTTTAGGTCATGTAGTGTATGTTTCTAGTGGGGTTTTCACCCCTGGATTGTAGTGACCAGTTGTCTGTGTCAGAGAAGTGAAAAGGCATACATCTATGCCTCGTGTCATCACTAAGAGGGACTTTACATTTTTTTGGTGAACAAGCACACTTTTTTTCATGCCCCCCTTCAAAACCAGTAACACAGACTTAGGCCCGAATTGTCAATATTTTAGCCAACTGAGGAATCAATGTGTAAGACTGATCAAAAAGGCTAAATGTGATTATTATGTAACCACTCTTTCTGATTGTAAGGGGTTTTGTGTATATTGTGTATATTTATGTTTGTCTGTGCAAAATGTGTTGTGCTGTATTTGATTTGTTTTATATTGTTTATCATATGGTATATTGGATTTCATATGGATGTTATGAAATTGTATATGCAGGGCTCACTTGTAAAAGAGAAAATGATCTCAATGGTGACTCCCTGATTAAATAAAAGGTAAATAATAATAATAAATAAAAAAAGATAACTTCTGAGATGTTATGAAAATATACTGAACAAAAATATAAATGCAACATGCAACAATTTCAAAGACTTTTCATATAAGGAAAGGACTTCGCAGCCAGGTCCACCCACTGGGGAGTCAGGCCCAGCCAAGCAGAATACATTTTTTCCCCCACAAAAGGGCTTCATAACAGTTGTGAGGCCGGTTGGACGTGCTGTCGAATTCTCTAAAACAACATTGGAAACTGCTTATGGTAGAGAAATTAACATTCAATTATCTGGCAACAGCTCTGGTAGACATTCATGCAGTCCACATGCCAATTGCATGCTCCCTCAAAACTTGACACATCTGTGGCATTGTGTTGTGTGACAAAACTGCACATTTTAAAGTGGCCTTTTATTGTCCTCAGCACAAGGTGCACCTGTGTAATGATCGCACTGTTTAATCTGCTTCTTGATATGCCACACCTGTCTGGTGGATGCATTATCTTGGCAAATGAGAAATGCTCATTAATAGGAATGTAAACAAATTTGTGCACACAAAATTACTTGAATGAAATATGTTTTATGAAAGATGGAACCAACACTTTACATGTTGCATTTATATTTTTGTTCAGTGTAGTTCAACTATGCACCAGTAATCCAGGGGTGGCCCGGCCCACTGATCTTCACCGTAAATAAACGCCCAGTTCTTCTCATACTTGTCTGAATTCCCCACCCTACCAACATACCATAGTTTGGCCTACAAATGTTACTGTCAATCACGTCAAATTAATGGCAATAAAAGGCTATAATTCGTGGGATATGATCATTTAGCCTAGGCCTGCATGTAGCCTAATCAGTGGAAATAGAATTCCTCATCACTAGCGTATTAAATTAGTAAGTGAAAATAACCTACTCATCTCTAGGACACATTCCATCTTGAAATATTTTATCCAGGGGGACGATTGCTTGACCAAGAAACACGTCAAGTCCGATAAGCACCCGGTGCATGACGGTGAGGACCAAGTCGCCGCTCCCTGAAGGAAATGCACTGCGACCCCCAGCCTCCAGTATTCCGGGGAGAAGTTCGAAACAACATTCCTCATTCCACTCTGGCACAGTCGCCTTTTCGACCAAACCGGTGGTGTATTTATCCTTCCCAACCTGAATGATGGTGTAAACATAACGGCTCCCGTGCTTGCCCTTCGTCCGCAAACCCCTTGCACGAAGGACAGTGACATTCACATGTGTAGGCACCCATCTCTGGTCATCGTTCAACTCTATAAGTGACATCATTTTAAATTCCGTTGCCTGGAGTGGGGAAGCGTGAATGCTAAAAAGTCCTAAATAGACATCCTTTGCCACTGCGTTTTTGGAACCTGTCCCACTGGTTTGCGCATCTGATGACGATGCTATCCAATGTCTTCGCCTCGCCCTTGCGCCTGGATCGCCCGTTACTTGGGCTACTATGTTTGACTGCTCAAACAGATGCAGGACCTCTGCAGAATTTCTCCAAAATGCTCAAGCAGGTCACCGACGTCAGTTTGTGGAAATGCTGGATATGCCGCGCTTGAAGCACTCGCATATCATTGTTCTGCTTTGGTCAGTCCTCATCGCATTACTAGTTTACTATCTGAAAAGTCATTGTGCTCCTGCGGCCCGGCCCGCCCTCCCTAACAAAAGAGCCCCGCATACAGTACGAATACCGCAAAATGAAAGAGAAACACGCCCCTCCCTACCTACATGGTGGAATGAGATAGCTAAACTAGAACTATCAAAATCATTATTGTGACTGTGAGACTACTATTTTACAATCATCTATGCAATTACAATATGAGTTTTGCATTGTCGATATCGCAAAAATTGGATAAAAAAGATCCCACCCAATCATGTTGTCCTAGTCTTGCGGGAAAGCAACTCTGGGCGACTGCGCAATGTAGACTAGATATTATAACGTCCCATACAGAAACTGTTATAACCTGAAAACAAGTGCTTAAAAATTGGGTTTTGACTGTTTTGCAACATCAAGATGACACATGTGCAATCATGTAAATAAATATCTGGAGGATTAGAGTTTATAGATTAAAGGCCCCCACCAGAGGGCAATGCCACCCTATTTCGACGTAACTCCTGGCCTATAGCATAAATTGTCCTTCAGGTTCCACCTCTGAAGGATGATGCTGGCTGCTAATACATATTCACGAATTGAGGATGTGAACATTGTGGGTGATTTCCATGTGTAGTGGCGAAATAACCGCTGTCAGTAAATGTCAGTATAGGTTGCTAGCATGCTAACCTTATTTAGCTAACTGATGTTATCTGTTGTTGCTACATAGCGCAGGGAAAACGTAGCCACAGATGGATATGGGAAACTTGTATCTTTGACATTGCCATCCATCTATTGTTATCTCCAACGTTTTGGAATTTTCCATAAATTGTGGCTGCGAATCCGCCATAGAAATAGAAAGAATAATATGAAGCTCAGAGCATTTCGTATTATTCTGTATATAAATCCGATACTCTCCATTTATTATGATATCTTAAAAGCTTCTTATGGTAAGTATTAATTTGTGGATGTCCATCGGCCATTTCTTATGATATGTTTTTAATTACAATTTGTGGTGGCTAACGTTAGCTAAGTGGCTAATGTTAATGTTAGCTAGTTGGCTAACATTAGTTTGGATAGGGGTTAGGAATTAAGGTTAAGGTTTAGGAGTTAGTTAGCTAACATGCTAAAAAGTAGTTAAAAGTAGTAAGTACTTAAAAATTGCTATTCAGCGAAAATGCTAAAGCCCACCTAGCAAAATGTTGTTGAAAAGACGAATATGCCCCACGTCCACTCTACATTCAGATTCACAAATCCCTCAATGTGTTACAGACACAATCTCAAATATTTGTCTATGAACAATTATACTAAGCAAGCTGGTCCTGGGACTCTGTTCACAAACACAAACAGACCCCACAGAGCCCCAGGACAGCAACACGATTAGACCTAACCAAATCATGAGAAAACAAAAAGAGAATTACTTGACACATTGGAAAGAATGAACAAAAAAACAGCAAACTAGAATGTTATTTGGCCCTAAATAGAGAGTACACAGTGGCAGAATACCAGACCACTGTGACTGACCCAAACTCAACAATCATACATTACCCCAACATTTACACAGCATTTATTTACAAAATTCAAGTGCTAATTGTCATTATTCCACTACTGAAGCATGACACATATTTGAAATAACCAGCGTGACAAAATATACATTTATTATTATGCCATGCCTCAACCTTAAGTTAATTATTGCAAATACATACAGTATTAACAAAGGGGTTTCTATTCTGTTTTGATATTTAATATTAACAGAATTCTTCAACAAGATGGGACTACATTTTTTTTATTGAACCTTTATTTAATTAGGCAAGTCATTTAAGAACAAATTCTTATTTACAATGACGGCCTATCGGGGAACAGTGGGTTAACTGCCTTGTTCAGGGGCAGAACAACAGATTTTTACCTCATCAGCTCGGGGATTCGATCCAGCAACATTTCGGACACTGGCCCAACGCTCTACCTGTCGCCCCATGTAGCCTACAATTCCCAGCTCAGTTGTTTTCATTTTTTTTTTTCATTTCTCAAATGAGGTGGACAGGTCAGAAAATAGTGTGAACAGCTCTGGTCGTGTGACACAATACAAACTAACATGGTCCAAGCACACCATGACAGTCGTGAAGAGGGCACGACAAAACCTATTCCCCCTCAGGAGACTGAAAAGATTTTGCATGGGTCCTCAGATCCTCAAAAGGTTCTACAGTTGGGGATGTTCCTGAGCGTAGCTCCTGTACCTCTGCATCACTCAGTAGTCCCACACTATGCTGCTGCTGCAGAGGGGGTCGGCCCAAGCGTGGCACATCGCTCGCAGCACCTGGACACACACACACACAGTCACACACACAATCAACAACATATATCATCACAACACTAAATATGTTGTTGTACACTCACCTGTATAAGTAGTGGTCTCTCCCTGTCCTGAGCCAGGTACCCTAGAAGAATCCTCAAAACACCCGTCTGGGAATGAAGTTAAACACTTCAGCTATAACAGAGGCTTATTCAATCCCAACAATGATAGATTGAATCGACGCATAGTACAGAATGAATGACTGCCCAGTTCAACGTCAGTTCACAGTCTCACCTCATTCTTGTATTGGAGCAGCAGCAGTTTATGGGCAACGACAAACCGGGCCTTTTTGTTCTTCAACACCAGGTTCCCCATCACCCTGGACCTCTGTCAGACCTAGAGGAAGAAATAACACTTACATTATGAGAGAAAAAGATTGGACAAAGACGCAGACCGTTTGACACCTTTTTATAACCTCAAGCGATCTCACCTTCCCTTACATGTTGGCAGCCTTCACTGGCAGCCCAGTGAGCACTCTCCAGCCAGAACTCCAGGGACATTCTCCAGCAGCTTCTAGCACACCCTCTGCCACACCATGTCTGAGTGCGTGCAGGAGGAGAAGTGAGGGGCCAGCACATTAATCCTGCAAGGAAGAGATACACAATTGTGTAACTCTTCTGATGAATGGAAAAGTGTTGCAGTTGACAATGATCCATGCAGGATGAAAACATGTTGAATGCCGCCTTGCTTACCACTGAACACAAGCCTTCCCCAGTGTATGGGCCACTAAAGTCACGGAGCAGTCTTTTCCATCAGGTAACAACATTGTGCATTTGCAGTGAGTGACACACAATAACATACACGTTTTATGTAGACAGTTTAAGGGAAAACAGCCATACATAGGCTATTAATCAGAACGTACTATATTGAATTAAATAATTTGTATCTTCTGCATGGACATACAAACCTCAGAGCCTAAGACGTTCTCTAGCCAGCGCATTCTAAGGATGTTTATAAAAGCTAATTAAATGCTTAGTCCAATGGTTTTTCATCACAAATCTGTTGGTTACCACTCACCTGTGATGGTCTATAATGTGAACATTACAAATGCTCTAGGATCCAACAACGCCTTTATTTCCTGTGTAGGTTCCAGATTTTTGGAGTCAAACAGAAGGTCATGCTCCTATTCTACCAGGCTGTTATAAAGAGCATTCTATGGTATTTCAGCTTGGTTTGGCAACTTGTCAGTTACCTTAAAATCACAAATCAATCGCCTGGTCCAGACAGCCATACAGATGATGGGAGTGAGGTAGCACCCGTCACTGTAGTCTGTTTTTGAATAAACAATCAAACACTACAAGAAAATAATTTCCCCTCCCATGTACTCCACCCAGAGTTTCAGTTCACAGTCTCACCTCATTCTTGTATTGGAGCAGCAGCAGTTTATGGGCAACGACAAACCGGGCCTTTTTGTTCTTCAACACCAGGTTCCCCATCACCCTGGACCTCTGTCAGACCTAGAGGAAGAAATAACACTTACATTATGAGAGAAAAAGATTGGACAAAGACGCAGACCGTTTGACACCTTTTTATAACCTCAAGCGATCTCACCTTCCCTTACATGTTGGCAGCCTTCACTGGCAGCCCAGTGAGCACTTCCCCAGCTTCTCCCCTCAGGCAGACGCAACAGGGTTCCTCAGTGTAAGCTGAACAGATATAAGCCCTCCTTCATCCCCCTGTCAGTATGTAGGTGGAGACCATGTGCAATGTGATATACCCTGTATGTAGGTCTGATTAAATCATCTGTGATTTGGTGACCTATGTATGATATGATGAAAGAGCGCATTTTAATGTGAGATATTAATCTAACAAAGTACAGCCCAAGCATAATAGCATTTGGAGTATACATGAGGAGGTACTGTAGTTCTTGAGATGGCAGTAATTTAGGTAATATGTACATGTAGGTAGTTATTAAAGTGACTATGCATAGATAATAAAGACGAGGGGGGGGGGGGGGGGGGGGTAATGCAAATAGTCTGGGTAGCCATTTGATTAGATGTTCAGGAGTCTTATGGCTTGGGGGTAGAAGCTCTTGGACCTAGACTTGGTGCTTTGGTACCGCTTGCCATGCGGTAGCAGAGAGAACAGTCAATGACTAGGGTGGCTGGAGTCTTTGATAATTTTTAGGGCCTTTCTCTGACACCGCCTGGTATAGAGGTCCTGGATGGTAGGAAGCTTGATGTAAAGCCTGATGTGATGTACTGGGCCGTACCCACTACCCTTTGTAGCGCCTTGCGGTCGGAGGCCGAGCAGTTGACATACCAGGCAGTGATGCAACCAGTCATGATGGTGCAGCTGTAGAATCTTTTGAGGATCTGAGGACCCATGCCAAATCTTTTTAGTCTCCTGAGGGGGAATAGGCTTTGTCGTGCCTTCTTCACGACTGTCTTGGTGTGCTTGGTGCAGACCGCACCACCCTCTGGAGAGCCTTGCGGTTGAGGGCGGTGCAGTTCGTACCAGGCTGTGATACAGACCGACAGGATACTCTCAAATGTGCATCTGTTAAAGTTTGTCAAGGTTTTTGGTGACAAGCCAAATTTCTTCAGCCTCCTGAGGTTGAAGATGCGCTGTTGTGCCTTCTTCCCCACACTGTCTGTGTAGGTGGACCATTTCAGTTTGTCTGTGATGTGTACGCCGAGGAACTTACAACTTTCTACCTTCTCCACTGCTGTCCCTTCGATGTGGATAGGAGGGTGCTCTCTCTGCAGTTTCTTGAAGTCCACGATCATCTCCTTTGTTTTGTAGACATTGAGTGAGAGGTTGTTTTCCTGACACCACACTCTTGAGTGCCCTCACCTCCTCCCTGTCGGTGATCAGGCCTACCACTGGCAAACTTAACGATGGTGTTGGAGTCATGCCTGGCCATGCAGTCATGAGTGAACAGGGAGAACAGGAGGGGACTGAGCATGCACCCCTGAGGGGCCTCTGTTGAGGATCAGCGTGGCGGATGTGTTGTTACCTACCCTTACCACCTGGGGGCGGCCCATCAGGAAGTCCAGGATCCAATTATAGAGGGAGGTGTTTAGTCCCAGGGTACTTAGCTTAGTGATGAGCTTTGAGGGCACTATGGTGTTGAACGCTGAGCTGTCGTCAATGAACAGCATTCTCACGTAGGTGTTCCTTTTGTCCAGGTCTGAAAGGGCAGTGTGGATTTCAATAGAGATTGCATCATCTGTGGATCTGTTGAGGCGGTATGCAAATTGGAGTGGGTCTAGGGTTTCTGGGATAAGGGTGTTGATGTGAGCCATGACCAGCCTTTCAAATCACTTCATGGCTACAGACGTGAGTGCTACGGGTCAGTAGTCATTTAGGTAAGTTACCTTAGTGTTCTTGGGCACAGGGACTATGGTGGTCTGCTTGAAACATGTTGGTATTACAGACTCAGTTGAAAATGTCAGTGAAGACACTTGCTAGTTGGTCAGCGCATGCTCGGAGTACACATCCTGGGAATCCGTTGGGCCCTTCAGCCTTGTGAATGTTGACCTGTATAAAGGTCTTACTCACATGAGCTACAGAGAGCATGATCACACAGTCGTCTGGAACAGCTGATGCTCTCATGCATGTTTCAATGTTACTTGCCTCAAAGCGAACATAGAAGTAATTTAGCTCGTCTGGTAGGCTTGTGTCACTGGTCAGCTCGTGGCTGTGCTTCCCTTTTGTAGTCTGTAATAGTATGCAAGCTCTGCCACATCTAACGAGTGTCGGAGTCAGTATAGTACGATTCAATCTTAGTCCTGTATTAACACTTTGCCTGTTTGATGGTTCTTCTGAGAGCATAGCGAGATTTATTATAAGCTTCCGGGTTAGAGTCCCACTGATTGAAAGGGGCAGCTCTACCCTTTAGCTCAGTGAGGATTTTTATTATTTTTATTTAAACAGGTAGGCTGGTTGAGAACAAGTTCTCATTTGCAACTGCGACCTGGCCAAGATAAAGCAAAGCAGTTTGACACATACAACAACATAGAGTTACACACATAAAACAACATAGAATAAACAACCATACAATCTATAATACTGTAGGAAAATCTATATACAGCATGTGCAAATGAGGTAGGATAAGAGAGGTAAGGCAATAAATAGGCCATGGTGGCAAAGTAATTACAATGTAGCAATTAAACACTGGAATGGTAGGATGTGCAGAATGTGCAAGTTGAGATACTGGGGTGCAAAGGAGAAAGATAAATGCAGTATGGGGATGAGGTAGATTGAATGGGCTATTTACAGATGAGCTATGTACAGGTGCAGTGATCTCTGACAGCTGGTGCTTAAAGCTAGTGAGGAAGGTAAGAGTCTCCAGCTTCAGAGATTTTTTTAAGGTTCGTTCCAGTCATTGGCAGTAGAGAAGTGGAAGGAGAGACGGCCAAAGGAAGAATTGGCTTTGGGGGTGACCAGTGAGATATACCTGCTGGAGCGCGTGCTAAGGGTGGGTGCTGCTATGGTGACCAGTGAGCTGGGATAAGGCGGGGCTTTTACCTAGCAGAGACTTGTAGATGACCTGGAGCCAGTGGGTTTGGTGACGAGTATGAAGCGAGGGCCAGCCAACAAGAGCATACAGGTCGCAGTGGTGGGTAGTATATGGGGCTTTAGTGACAAAATGGATGGCACTGTGATAGACTGCATCCAATTTGTTGAGTAGAGTGTTGGAGGGTATTGTGTAAATGACATCGCCGAAGTCGAGGATCGATAGGATGGTCAGTTTTCCGAGGGTATGTTTGGCAGCATGAGTGAAGGATGCTTTGTTGCGAAATAGGAAGCCGATTCTAGATTTAATTTTGGATTGGAGATGTTTAATGTGAGTGGAAGGAGAGTTTGCAGTCTAACCAGACACCTAGGTATTTGCAGTTGTCCACATATTCTAAGTCAGAACCGTCCAGAGTAGTGATGCTGGACAGGCGGGCAGGTGCGGGCAGCGATCGGTTGAAGAGCATGCATTTAGTTTTACTTGCATTTAAGAGCAGTTGGAGGCCACGGAAGGAGAGTTGTATGGCATTGAAATTCATCTGGAGGTTAGTTAACACAGTGTTCAAAGAAGGGCCAGAGGTATACAGAATGGTCTCGTCTGCGTAGAGGTGGATCACAGAATCACCAGCAGCGAGAGCGACATCATTGATGAGAGAAGAGAGTCGGCCCTGGAATTTAACCCTGTGGCACCCACATAGAGACTGCCAGAGGTCCGGACAACAGGCCCTCTGATTTGACACACTGAACTCTATTGGAGAAGTAGTTGGTGAACCAAGCCAGGCAATCATTTGAGAAACCAAGGCTGTTGAGTGATCAATGTTGTGATTGACAGAGTCAAAAGCCTTAGCCAGGTCGATGAATACGGCTGCACATTAATGTCTCTTATCGATGGCGGTTATGATATCGTTTAGGACCTTGAGTGTGGCTGAGGTGCACCCATGACCAGCTCTGAAACCAGATTACATAGCGGAGAAGGTACGGTGAGATTCGATCGGTAATCTGTTTGTTAACTTGGCTTTCAAAGACCTTAGAAAGGCAGGGTAGAATAGATATAGATCTGTAGTAGTTTGGATCTAGAGTGTCTCCACCTTTGAAGAGGGGGATGACCACGGCAGCTACGGGAATCTCAGACGATACGAAAGAGAAGTTGAACAGGCTAGTGATAGGGGTTGCAACAATTCCGGCAGATAATTTTAGAAAGAGAGGGTCCAGATTGTCTAGCCTGGCTGATTTGTAGGGTCCAGATGTTGCAGCTCTTTCAGAACATCAGCTATCTGGATTTGGGTGAAGGAGAAGTGGGGGAGGTTTGGGTGAGTTGCTGTGGGGAGCGCAGGGCTGTTGACAGGGGTAGGGGAAGCCAGGTGGAAAGCATGGCCAGCCGTAGAAAATAGAAATTAGAAATTCTCAATTATTGTGGATTTATCGGTAGTGACTGTGTTTCCTGGCCTCAGTGCAGTGGGCAGCTCGGAGGAGGTGCTCTTATTCTCCATGGACTTTACAGTGTCCCAGAACTTTTTTGAGTTTGTACTACAGGATGCAAATTTCTGTTTGAAAAAGCTAGCCTTAGCTTTCCTAACTGCCTGTGCATATTGGTTCCTAACTTCCCTAAAAAGTTGCATATCATGGGGGCTATTCGATTCTAATGCAGAACGCCACAGGATGTGGCGTGCTGGTCAAGGGCAGACAGGACTGGAATGAACCAAGGGCTATATCTATTCCTGGTTCTACTTTTTTGACAGCATGCTTATTTAAGATGGTCACTTTTAAATAATAACCAGGCATCCTCTACTGACGGGATGAGGTCAACATCATTCCAGGATACCCCGGCCAGGTCGATTAGAAAGGCCTGTTCGCTGAAGTTTTTTAGGGAGCTTTTGACAGTGATGAGATGTGGTTGTTTGACCGCAGACCCATTACGGATGCAGGCAATGAGGCAGTGATCGCTGAGATCTTGGTTGAAAACAGCAGAGCTTTATTTGGAGGGTGAGTTAGTTAGGATGATATCTATGAGGGTGCCCGTGTTTACGGATTTAGGGTTGTATCTGGTAGGTTCATAGATAATTTGTGTGAGATTGAGGGCATCAAGCTTAGATTGTAGGATCGCCGGGGTGTTAAGCATGTCCCAGTTTAGGTCACCTAGCAGCACGAACTCAGAAGATAGATGGCAGGGAATCAATTCACATATGGTGTCCAGGGCACAGCTGGGGGCAGGGGGTGGTCTATAGCAAGCGGTGAGAGACTTGTTTCTGGAAAGATACATTTTTAGAAGTAGAAGCTCGAATTGTTTTGGTACAGACCTGGATAGTAAGATAGAACTCTGCAGGCTATCTCTGCAGTAGATTGCAACACCGCCCCCTTTGGCAGTTCTATCTTGCCAGAAAATGTTATAGTTAGGGATGGAAATTTCAGGGATTTTGGTGGTTTTCCGAAGCCAGGATTCAGACACGGCTAAGACATCCGGGTTGGCAGAATGTGCTAAAGCAGTGAATAAAGCAAACTTAGGGAGTAGGCTTCTAATGTTAACATGCATGAAACCAAGGATTTTACTGTTACAGAAGTCAACAAATGAGAGCACCTGGGAGTAGGAGTGGAGCTAGGCACTGCAGGTCCTGGATCAACCTCTACATCACCAGAGGAACAGAGGAGAAGTAGGATAAGGGTACGGCTAAAGGCTATAAGAACTGGCCGTCTAGCACGTTCGGAACCGAGAGTAAAGGGAGCAGGATTCTGGGCACAATAGTATAGATTCAAGGTATAATGTACAGACAAAGGTATGGTAGGAAGAGAGTACATTGGAGGTAAATCAAGGCATTGAGTAATGATGAGAGAGATATAGTCTCTAGAGACGTTTAAACCAGGTGATGTCATCGCATATGTGTGAGGTGGAACAACATGGTTGGTTAAGGCATATTGAGCAGGGCTAGAGGCTCTACAGTGAAATAAGACAGTAATCACTAACCAGGACAGTGATGGACAAGGCATATTGATATTAGAGAGAGGCATGTGTAGCCAAGTGATCATATGGGTCCAGTGGGTGGTTGGGCTGGCTGGGGACACGGCGATTCAGACAGTTAGCAGGCCGAGGCTAGCAAGCTAGCAGTTAGCAGGCTGGGGCTAGCAAGCTAGCATAAGGGCCTTAGATGGAGGAAAGTCTGTTTTTGCCTCCTCGTGCGGTGACGTCGATAGACCAGTCGTGGAATTAGTAGGGGTTCCAAGTAGCAGAGGGGTTCAAGTCCAATTGGCAAAATGGGTATAGTGGTCCAAGAAACTGGCCGATGGATCAGCTAACAGTTCAATATGCTCTAGATAGCCAGCAGGCCGCGGTTAGCAGAATGGGCTTTCAGGGGACGTAGCGCCTGAGGGGCCTGCTGGGATCCTTGGGCAGATTATTGTCGGTATTCCAATCGTGAAGGATCAGCGGGGTTTTGTGCCCCGTACCGGCAGTAGAAGGGGTTCGGATATTGTAGCCAAGTAGGGGACTGGTGGGGACGAGACAGGACAAAGACGTCTGACTGCTACGCCATCTTGGATTGAACATGTTGCCTGTAATCCATGGCTTCAGGTTGGGGTATGTATGTACAGTCACTGTGGGGACGACGTCATCGATGCACTTATTGATGAAGCCAGTGACTGATGTAGTATACTCAATGCCATCGAATGAATCACGGAACATATTCCCGACTGTGCTAGCAAATCACTCCTGTAGCTTAGTATCTGCTTCATCTGACCACTTTTTTATTGACCGAGTCACTGGTGCTTCCTGCTTTAGTTTTTGCTTGTAAGCAGGGATCAGGAGAAAATAATTATGGTCAGATTTACCAAATGGAGGGCGAGCGAGAGCTTTGTACGTGTCTCTGTGTGTAGAGTAAAGGTGATCTAGAGTTTTTTTCCCCTCTGGTTGCACATTTAACATGCTGGTAGAAATTAGGTAAAATTGATTTAAGTTTCCCTGCATTAAAGTCCACCGGCACTAGAAGCTCCGCCTTTGGATGAGCGTTTTCCTGTTTGCTTATGGTTTGGTAAGATTACCCACTCACCGTCGGATCCTTACAAGGCACCAGGCCTACGTCCCCGATATCTTCGTCTCTTTCTCCTGCGAATGACAGGGATGAGGGCCTTGTCGGGTGTCTGGAGTAAATCCTTTGCGTCCTTCTCGTTAAAGAAAAAAATATTATTTCAGTACGGGGTGTGTAATCGCTGTCCTGATATCTAGAAGCTCTTTTCGGTCATAAGAGACTTGTGGCTGAAACAGTATGTACAAAATAAGTTACAAATAACGTGAAAAAACACACAATGGCACAATTGGTTTGGGGGACTGCAAAAACAGCAGCCATCTCCTCCAGCGCTATTATCAAAGCAGGGGATGTAAAGCCATAATACCATAATGTCAAAAGCCACACGTAAGTCTAACAAAACAGCTCTCGTTTTATCATCAATTTCTCTCAGACAATCATCAGTCATTTGTGTAAGTGCTGTGCTTGTTGAATGTCCTTCCCTATAAGTGTGCTGAAAGTCTGTTGTCAATTTGTTTACAGTAAAATTGCATTGTATCTGGTCAAACACATTTTGGTCAAACACATTTTTTTCCAAAAGTTGGTTGGTAACAGGCTGATTGGTCAGCCAACGCGACTCTAACCAGAGCATAACGGACCTATCTATTATTTTATTTTTATTTTTCACCCCCGGATTCCCATCGCAAACGGAACATTTGAGCTCCTGGGCTACAATATCCAGACCCACGACCGGTCCATTGATGTCACCGCATGAAGAGGAATAAACAGACTCCCCCCATCGCGACGTCCCCAAAGGCTAACTCTCTAGCCCTTGCTATCTCCTTGCTTGCAAATTCGGCCTGCTAACTGCTAGCTTGTTTAGCCCGGTCCGCTAACTGCTACCGTGTTTAGCACCGTCTACTAACTGTTAGCTTGTTAGCACAGGCCTGCTAACCATCTGAATCGCCGCGTCCCAAACACTCACTGAACCCATATTTACTTTCTATCCCTTTTCGATTTTTAATTTGTTTATACCTTCCGGTAACCTGCCTCACCCAATGTGATACGGAACCGCTATTATCTTTACATTTTTAGAACACACTCAAGAACCTTCAGAAGCTAACCAGCTAACTGGCTACAAGCTAGTTAGTCATTGTTAGTTTTCTAACCTGGATAACACTCGCCAGTCCAGCTTCCCTGCCCCATCCACCGCTGCCCCTTGGACACTGATCACTTGGCTACATAGCTGATGCAGGCTGGACTGTCCATTAATTCACGGTAATCCATTCTGCTTGTTTATGTTTTATCTGTCGGCCCCAGCCGCACTTAGGCTCTGTGTGTAGTTAATCCGACCCTCTCTGCCTAATCAATCGCCATTCTACCTGCTGTTGTTGTGCTAGCTGATTAGCTGTTGTTGTCTCACCTACTGTTTTAGCTAGCTCTCCCAATTCAACACCTGTGATTACTGTATGCCTTGCTGTATGTCTCTCTCAAATGTCAATATGCCTTGTATACTGTTGTGCAGGTTAGTTATCATTGTTTTAGTTTACAATGGAGCCCCTAGTTCCACTCTTTATACCCCTGATACCTCCTTTGTCCCACCCCCCACACATGCGGTGACCTCACCCATTACAACCAGCATGTCCAGAGATACAACCTCTCTCATCATCACCCAGTGCCTGGGCTTACCTCCGCTGTACCCGCACCCCACCATACCCCTGTTTGCGCATTATGCCCTGAATATATTCTACCATGCCCAGAAACCTGCTCCTCTTATTCTCTGTCCCCAACGCCCTAGGCGACCAGTTTTGATAGCCTTCAGCCGCACCCTCATACTACTCCTTCTCTGTTCCGCGGGTGATGTGGAGGTAAACCCAGGCCCTGCATGTCCCCAGGCACCCTCATTTGTTGACTTCTGTGATCGAAAAAGCCTTGGTTTCATGCATGTCAACATCAGAAGCCTCCTCCCTAAGTGTGTCTTACTCACTGCTCTAGCACACTCTGCTAACCCTGATGTCCTTGCCGTGTCTGAATCCTGGCTCAGGAAGGCCACCAAAAATTCTGAGATTTCCATACCCAACTATAACATCTTCCGTCAAGATAGAACTGCCAAAGGGGGAGGAGTTGCAGTCTACTGCAGAGATAGCCTGCAAAGTAATGTCATACTCTCCAGGTCCATACCCAAACAGTTCGAACTACTAATTTTGAAAATTACTCTCTCCAGAAATAAGTCTCTCACTGTTGCCGCCTGCTACCGACCCCCCTCAGCTCCCAGCTGTGCCCTGGACACCATTTGTGAATTGATCGCCCCCCATCTAGCTTCAGAGTTTGTTCTGTTAGGTGACCTAAACTGGGATATGCTTAACACCCCGGCAGTCCTACAATCTAAGCTAGATGCCCTCAATCTCACTCAAATCATCAAGGAACCCACCAGGTACAACCCTAACTCTGTAAACAAGGGCACCCTCATTGACGTCATCCTGACCAACTGGCCCTCCAAATACACCTCCGCTGTCTACAACCAGGATCTCAGCGATCACTGCCTCATTGCCTGTATCCGCTACGGAGCCGCAGTCAAACGACCACCCCTCATCACTGTCAAACGCTCCCTAAAACACTTCTGTGAGCAGGCCTTTCTAATCGACCTGGCCCGGGTATCCTGGAAGGACATTGACCTCATCCCGTCAGTTGAGGATGCCTGGTCTTTCTTTAAAAGTAACTTCCTCACCATTTTAGATAAGCATGCTCCGTTCAAAAAATGCAGAACTAAGAACAGATATAGCCCCTGGTTCACTCCAGACCTGACTGCCCTCGACCAGCACAAAAACATCCTGTGGCGGACTGCGCTAACATCGAATAGTCCCCGCGATATGCAACTGTTCAGGGAAGTCAGGAACCAATACACACAGTCAGTCAGGAAAGCTAAAGCCAACTTCTTCAGGCAGAAGTTTGCATCCTGTAGCTCCAACTCCAAAAAGTTCTGGGACACTGTGAAGTCCATGGAGAACAAGAGCACCTCCTCCCAGCTGCCCACTGCACTGAGACTAGGTAACATGGTCACCGCCGATAAATCCATGATTATCGAAAACTTCAACAAGCATTTCTCAACGGCTGGCCATGCCTTCCGCCTGGCTACTCCAACCTCGGACAACAGCTCCCCCCCCCCGCAGCTACTCGCCCAAGCCTCTCCAGGTTCTCCTTTACCCAAATCCAGATAGCAGATGTCCTGAAAGAGCTGCAAAACCTGGACCCGTACAAATCAGCTGGGCTGGACAATCTGGACCCTCTATTCCTGAAACTATCCGCCGCCATTGTCGCAACCCCTATTACCAGCCTGTTCAACCTCTCTTTCATATCGTCTGAGATCCCCAAGGATTGGAAAGCTGCCGCAGTCATCCCCCTCTTCAAAGGGGGCGACACCCTGGACCCAAACTGTTACAGACCTATATCCATCCTGCCCTGCCTATCTAAGGTCTTCGAAAGCCAAGTCAACAAACAGGTCACTGACCATCTTGAATCCCACCGTACCTTCTCCGCTGTGCAATCTGGTTTCCGAGCCGGTCACGGGTGTACCTCAGCCACGCTCAAGGTACTAAACGATATCATAACCGCCATCGATAAAAGACAGTACTGTGCAGCCGTCTTCATAGACCTTGCCAAGGCTTTCGACTCAGTAGCCTCGGTTTTTCGGATGACTGCCTTGCCTGGTTCACCAATTACTTTGCAGACAGAGTTCAGTGTGTCAAATCGGAGGGCATGCTGTCCGGTCCTCTGGCAGTCTCTATGGGGGTGCCACAGGGTTCAATTCTCGGGCCGACTCTTTTCTCTGTATATATCAATGATGTTTCTCATGCTGCGGGCGATTCCCTGATCCACCTCTACGCAGACGACACCATTCTATATACTTCCGGCCCGTCCTTGGACACTGTGCTATCTAACCTCCAAACGAGCTTCAATGCCATACAGCACTCCTTCCGTGGCCTCCAACTGCTCTTAAACGCTAGTAAAACCAAATGCATGCTTTTCAACCGTTCGCTGCCTGCACCCGCACGCCTGACCAGCATCACCACCCTGGATGGTTCCGACCTTGAATATGTGGACATCTATAAGTACCTAGGTGTCTGGCTAGACTCTAAACTCTCCTTCCAGACCCATATCAAACATCTCCAATCGAAAATCAAATCAAGAGTCGGCTTTCTATTCCGCAACAAAGCCTCCTTCACTCACGCCGCCAAACTTACCCTAGTAAAACTGACTATCCTACCGATCCTCGACTTCGGCGACGTCATCTACAAAATTGCTTCCAACACTCTACTCAGCAAACTGGATGCAGTTTATCACAGTGCCATCCGTTTTGTCACTAAAGCACCTTATACCACCCACCACTGCGACTTGTATGCTCTAGTCGGCTGGCCCTCGCTACATATTCGTCGCCAGACCCACTGGCTCCAGGTCATCTACAAGTCCATGCTAGGTAAAGCTCCGCCTTATCTCAGTTCACTGGTTACGATGGCAACACCCATCCGTAGCACGCGCTCCAGCAGGTGTATCTCACTGATCATCCCTAAAGCCAACACCTCATTTGGCCGCCTTTCGTTCCAGTTCTCTGCTGCCTGTGACTGGAACGAATTGCAAAAATCGCTGAAGTTGGAGACTTTTATCTCCCTCACCAACTTCAAACATCTGCTATCTGAGCAGCTAACCGATCGCTGCAGCTGTACATAGTCTATTGGTAAATAGCCCACCCATTTTCACCTACCTCATCCCCATACTGTTTTTATTTATTTATTTTTATTTTTCTGCTCTTTTGCACACCAATATCTCTACCTGTACATAACCATCTGATCATTTATCACTCCAGTGTTAATCTGCATAATTGTAATTATTTGCCTACCTTCTCATGCCTTTTGCACACAATGTATATATAGACTCCCCTTTTTTCTACTGTGTTATTGACTTGTTAATTGTTTACTCCATGTGTAACTCTGTGTTGTCTGTTCACACTGCTATGCCTTATCTTGGCCAGGTCGCAGTTGCAAATGAGAACTTGTTCTCAACTAGCCTACCTGGTTAAATAAAGGTGAAATAAAAAATAAAAAAATAAAAATTTGAGCCAGTAAAGGGGGCTTTACTATTCTTGGGTAGCTAAATTACTTTTGCTTCCCTCCAGGCCTGATGGTGCACACTTTCTATGAGGCTTTGATTGAAGATATGGCAAATATGAGTAGAATTATCATCCGCTATTAACCTCCGAAAATGTCCATCCAAGTTGTCAGACACTGGTGGCTTGTCATTGTTGATAGACAACAGTAATTTTTTCATTGCTTCCACACTCACTTTATGTAATTCAAAATTACAATGCTTGTCTTCTAAAATTTAATACGTTATACTTGTGTAGTGTCAGAGTTTGTTGCTGGCATCTCATGCCAAGGTTTGCTAATCTTGCCAATGAACAAAATAATTGAAGTAATAGTCAATACCAGTGGGTTTTGTGATGAATGAGCCATCTGATTCAACAAATGGCGGAGCTGAGTTTGCCTTTTTTCCCAAAGTTTCATTTGTATTCCAAAGCTATTTACTATCATTCTTTATATCATACAGTGTCTTGCAAAAGTATTCATCCCCCGTGGCGTTTTTATGCGGGTGTCGGCTATCAACGGTTAACACTTGATCTGATTGAATCTAGGCCTTACACTCATTCAGGCTATTTTACAGTGCTTGCAAAAGTATTCATCCCACTTGGCATTTTTGCTATTTTGTTGCATTACAACCTGTAATTTAAATGGATTTTTATTTGGATTTCATGTAATGGACGTACACAAAATAGTCCAAATTGGTGACGTGAAATGAACAAAAATAACTTGTAACACGCACATAGCTGCAGTAGGTCAGGGTGGCAGTAGGTCAGAACTGTCTCAGCCTGACCAGCATAGCTAGAACATCCGCGTAGTTCCTGAGGACGGTCCTCTCTGCAACGTACCTTCTGATTGTGGTGTGTCCCTCTGTGCGTGCCAGCTCATATTCCTCCCTTTCTGTGTCAGCTCCACCTCTTAAATACTGACGCTCCTCTCCGGCAGAGACCAGAGGCCGCCCACACACACGACTGTTCTTCGTACAACGCAGCGTGATACACTTCACCAGGGCCTGTTCTGAAGGGCGATCCTGTCCCCCTGTGTGACAGGCCTCTGTACGACTCTGTTCCACCACTCTCTCACGTTGAACGTCTTATGATGTAGACTGATCCCTCTGAAATTGAAAAAACTAAAACACTAAGTAAGTGTTAATGGAAGGGGATGCAAATAGCCTGGCTACCCTATATTAATCATGGTTTTATGGGAGGACCGGTGCTGACCTAGTCTAATTAATTGTAGGCTTTATGTGGCTAGTAACCCTAGAGCGGTATCCGAATACTTATACTAACCACACTAACCTTTCTATTTGTGACCTAACCTATTGTGGAGGCCAGATCATCTGATGCAGCACTCCATCATTCTCCTTGGTCAAATAGACCTTACACAGCCTGGAAGGGTGTTTTGGGTCATTGTCCTGTTGAAAAACAAATGATAGTCCCACTAAGCACAAACCAGATGGGATGGCATATTGATGCAGAATGCTGTAGTAGCCATGCTGATTAAGTGTTTCTTGAATTCTAAATAAATCACAGACAGTGTGGTGGTTAATTTATTTACTATCAAATGAGGAGAGACAAACTTATCACACAAGTCAGAGTTATACTTAAACTAAATCTTTATTCACTTATTAATAAGGGAGCAGGTCAATACAACACACACATATAAAGTGAATCTATTGAGTGCTCTATGTTAATGATAGCTGGTCGACATTGAGAGCCCCAAGACAAAGATACAAAGGTATTTTATAGCCAAGATACACCCCTTTCAGTCTACATGCCAAACAACAGATGTATGGAATGGGTCACAAGGTTAAGATGTGTATGAAAGATACTTATAATTCACAGCAGACAGTATCTTCTGTAAAAAAAATATCATTGTGTAGAGACCAGGGTCTGGCCCTGAAGTCATCTCTCCTTGGTACCTCATAGAACAGAAACATTAACTCATGCTATGGAATGCAGTCTCTTTAGGTTTTATCACCCAACAGACATCAAAAATCTCCTGTCAGTGTTAAATCTCCCAGAGGCCCACTTGCAGTTCACACAGACACAATAGAGTTATAAGAACCCTCTATTATGTTGCATAAAACAATCATTTGATGCAATAAAATAATTATAACATAATCTTGTAATTTCTCTCACATTCCCCCACGGACCGACCCTGGCGCGCATGACCCATCACATCACTGAATAGTTTGCTGATCTGTTCCTCGGAAGGCGACCACCAGTCAGGAGGCACAGTGCATTCGGATAAACTCTGAGGAGTAAAACAGAGACAAGTAAATATTTGTTAAGATGAGTTTTTATTTTTTTTATTTTTTAATGAATAATCAACAATGAAAACAATGAGATTTTGCAAACATCTGTTCACACATCTCTTTGGGAGTGTACATGTTGCTGTAGTAAACATACTGTACCTTTATTAGCATACCAAGTTGCCCTTTAACCCTAAAAGCGTCCCAAGGGGTCAAAAATGTCAGAAATTCAAAACACTTTTTTATCCTTTTGAAATGTTAGGACTTTGTCAATAAACTTGTTGCCAACAAACTAGAAACATTTACCATAATTTCTGTTTTGATATGGAGGAATCTATCTTTGGATAATAGTCGTGTAACCTTGTAACTCAAAATTATATATTTTATATTAGAGTTGTGTCTGATGTTCACACACATACAGTTGAAGTGGGAAGTTTACATACACCTTAGCCAACTACATTTAAACTCAGTTTTTCACAATTCCTGACATTTAATCCTAGTAAAAATTCCCTGTCTTAAGTCAGTTAGGATCACCACTTTATTTTAAAAATGTGAAATGTCACAATATTAGTAGAGAGCTTTCATTTCTTTCATCACAATCCCAGTGGGTCAGAAGTTTACATACACTCAATTAGTATTTGGTAGCATTGCCTTTAAATTGTTTAACTTGGGTCAAACGTTTCGGGTAGCCTTCCACAAGCTTCCCACAATAAGTGGGAATTTTGGCCCATTCCTCCTGACAGAGCTGGTGTAACTGAGTCAGGTTTGTAGGCCTCCTTGCACACGCTTTTTTAGTTTTGCCCACAAACTTTCTATATGATTGAGGTCAGGGCTTTGTGATGGCCACTCCAATACCTTGAATTTGTTGTCCTTAAGCCATTTTGCCACAACTGGAAGTACACTTGCGGTCATTGTCCATTTGGAAGACCCATTTATGACCAAGCTTTAACTTCCTGACTGATGTCTTGAGATGTTGCTTCAATATATCCACATAAGTTTCCTACCTCATGATGCCATCTATTTTGTGAAGTGCACCAGTCCCTTCTGCAGCAAAGCACCCCCACAACATGATGCTGCCACTCCCGTGCTTCACGGTTGGGATGGTGTTCTTCGGCTTGCAAGCCTCCCCCTTTTTCCTCTAAACATAACGATGGTCATTATGGACAAACAGTTCTATTTTTGTTTCATCAGACCAGAGGACATTTCTCCAAAATGTACGATCGTTGTCCCCATGTGCAGTTGCAAACCATAGTCTGGCTTTTTTATGCGGTTTTGGAGCTGTGGGTTCTTCCTTGTTGAGCGGCCTTTCAGGTTATGTCGATATAGGACTAGTTTTACTGTGGATATAGAGACTTTTGTACCTGTTTCCTCCAGCATCTCCACAAGGTCCTTTGCTTTTGTTCTGGGATTGATTTGCACTTTTCGCACCAAAGTACGTTTATCTCTAAGAGACAGAACGCGTCTCCTTCCTAAGCGTTATGACGGCTGAGTGGTCCCATGGTGTTTATACTTCCGTACTATTGTTTGTACAGATGAACGTGGTACCTTCAGGCGTTTGGAAATTGCTCCCAAGGATAAGCCAGACTTGTTGAGGTCTACAATTTTTTCCTCAGGTCTTGACTGATTTCTTTTGATTTTCCCATGATGTCAAGCAAAGATGCACTGAGTGAGTTTGATGGTAGGCCTTGAAACACATCCACAGGTACACCTCCAATTGACTCAAATTATCTCAATTAGCCTATCAGATGCTTCTAAAGCCATAACATCATTTTCTGGAATTTTACAAGCTGTTTCAAGGCACAGCAACTTAGTGTATTTAAACTTCTGACCCACTGGAATTGTGATACAGTGATTATAAGTGAAATAATCTGTCTGTAAACAATTGTTGGAAAAATGACTTGTGTCATGCACAAACTAGATGTCCTAACTGATTTGCCAAAACTATTGTTGAAAATGTTGTTTTAATGACTCCAACCTAAGTGTATTTAAACTTCCGACTTCAACTGTATTTGCCCTCTCTTTGACTACAATGTTCCCACCTGATCTTGCCTACCTTCCGGCTTTGTGGACAAAGACTGCCATTGTTAGGGCGGAGACATGAGCATTTCGTCATTATATCCACAATCTCTGCCTAATATCGCCCAATATTGGTGGCCTTCTTAGGTCGTATCGGTATGTCAGATTAGCTCAATCGCCAGTTTCTCCGCCTCTGAGTATCACAGAAACACCATTTTTTAAATGAATAACAGACAAATGTTCATAACAAGTGGCTATGGATGAAATTGATTTTAAGAAATCTGTTCAAAACATGAAAAATACAACATCAAATTTCACTAGAATTGTGTGATTTTATTTATGTGTACGTAAATAAATATTATGCTTATTTTGGCTAATTTAAACCATTTAATTGTGTAACAAAAGGTTAATAAAATAAAAAGTGTCACTGCTTAACAGACATTGTCTCTGCAATTATTACTAATTTGGGGTAAAAAACAACAACATCCTGTTGGCGCTTTTAGGGTTAATACAGATGTAGGACCTTAATCTGTTCACCTGTTGCAGTAGAACTTTCCTGCAGTGCATGACATTTTAAACTTGTACTATATTTGAGGTTTAAAAAGGCTTTTGAAGTTAGTAATTTCCACTTTGAAATTTCTGATTTGATTTTCCCTTATGAAAATTGTATGAACCCCTACAAAAATGTAGTCCACATAATAATTCACATTTCCTGTTGGTTCAGGATTATTTTCCTGCTGTAGCAAACTGGCTCAAATTAAGATCCTATATCTGTACCATGCCTGTTGCTTTAGTACACATCTCTTTAGTAGGATACATGTTGCTTTAGTACACCTCTTCAGTAGAAATAACACCAGTACCTCTGAAGCAGGTAACTTTGACAGGGTTTTGAGGGGCTGTCTCTCCGGTCCAGGCTCTCCTGAGTGAACCGAGCGCTTCCTTTTGCCCAAGCCGCACGAGTACTTGAGCTCATCCGTGGTGAAGACAGGCAGTCCTTCTTGGACGAGTTCACAGCCTCGTCCCACTGCTTGTTGGTGAAGAAGAGGGGGTAGTTCCCCAGGAGCTGTTTACTGCCCTGAGGAGGGGTACGGAGAACGGAAGAGGATGACAAGAGGCTAGTAAAGGGAGGACGGTGCATAATGTCTCGAATGGGTTGAACGGAATGGTATCAAACCATGTGTTTGATTCCATTCCATTTCTTATCCCATTTAAAGTGCCACCATCCAGTACTGGTGAGAATGGTACAACTTAGTTATGAGCTCTGAGTACGCTGCCATAGAGCCATCAGGTTAGGGTTCAATTCCATTTCAGTTCAGCTAATTGAGGAAGTCAACTGAAATGTATTATCCATTTTTTTCCTCGTTGAAAGGCAATGAAAGGAAAAGGAAAATTAGAATTGGATTACAGTTGACTTCCTGAATTGAATACATTTAAATGGAATTGACCCCAACCCTAATACCCTAACAGGGTAATGAAAAGTGCATTCATGCTTACAAAGTGCAGATATTCACGCGTTAGAACAAGGTCGTTAACTTCATGCTCAATGTGTAATGGAGAACTATGATATTTTTCAATTTCTCAATTAAATCAATAGCATTATTTGTGTTACACATCTGATATATACAGTGCCTTGCGAAAGTATTCGGCCCCCTTGAACTTTGCGACCTTTTGCCACATTTCAGGCTTCAAACATAAAGATATAAAACTGTATTTTTTTGTGAAGAATCAACAACAAGTGGAACACAATCATGAAGTGGAACGACATTTATTGGATATTTCAAACTTTTTTAACAAATCAAAAACTGAAAAATTGGGCGTGCAAAATTATTCAGCCCCTTTCAGTGCAGCAAACTCTCTCCAGAAGTCCAGTGAGGATCTCTGAATGATCCAATGTTGACCTAAATGACTAATGATGATAAATACAATCCACCTGTGTGTAATCAAGTCTCCGTATAAATGCACCTGCACTGTGATAGTCTCAGAGGTCCGTTAAAAGCGCAGAGAGCATCATGAAGAACAAGGAACACACCAGGCAGGTCCGAGATACTGTTGTGAAGAAGTTTAAAGCCGGATTTGGATACAAAAAGATTTACCAAGCTTTAAACATTCCAAGGAGCACTGTGCAAGCGATAATATTGAAATGGAAGGAGTATCAGACCACTGCAAATCGACCAAGACCTGGCCGTCCCTCTAAACTTTCAGCTCATACAAGGAGAAGACTGATCAGAGATGCAGCCAAGAGGCCCATGATCACTCTGGATGAACTGCAGAGATCTACAGCTGAGGTGGGAGACTCTGTCCATAGGACAACAATCAGTCGTATATTGCACAAATCTGGCCTTTATGGAAGAGTGGCAAGAAGAAAGCCATTTCTTAAAGATATCCATAAAAAGTGTTGTTTAAAGTTTGCCACAAGCCACCTGGGAGACACACCAAACATGTGGAAGAAGGTGCTCTGGTCAGATGAAACCAAAATTGAACTGTTTGGCAACAATGCAAAACGTTATGTTTGGCATAAAAGCAACACAGCTCATCACCCTGAACACACCATCCCCACTGTCAAACATGGTGGTGGCAGCATCATGGCTTGGGCCTGCTTTTCTTCAGCAGGGACAAGGAAGATGGTTAAAATTGATGGGAAGATGGATGGAGCCAAATACAGGACCATTCTGGAAGAAAACCTGATGGAGTCTGCAAAAGACCTGAGACTGGGACGGAGATTTGTCTTCCAACAAGACAATGATCCAAAACATAAAGCAAAATCTACAATGGAATGGTTCAAAAATAAACATATCCAGGTGTTAGAATGGCCAAGTTAAAGTCCAGACCTGAATCCAATCGAGAATCTGTGGAAAGAACTGAAAACTGCTGTTCACAAATGCTCTCCATCCAACCTCACTGAGCTCGAGCTGTTTTGCAAGGAGGAATGGGAAAAAAATTCAGTTCAGTCTCTCGATGTGCAAAACTGATAGAGACATACCCCAAGCGACTTACAGCTGTAATCGCAGCAAAAGGTGGCGCTACAAAGTATTAACTTAAGGGGGCTGAATAATTTTGCACGCCCAATTTTTCAGTTTTTGATTTGTTAAAAAAGTTTGAAATATCCAATAAATGTCGTTCCACTTCATGATTGTGTCCCACTTGTTGTTGATTCTTCACAAGAGAATACAGTTTTATATCTTTATGTTTGAAGCCTGAAATGTGGCAAAAGGTTGCAAAGTTCAAGGGGGCCGAATACTTTCGCAAGGCACTGTATATTTTCAAATAACGTAAAACGAGTGTGAAAAAGGCCATTCTTGAACATGGGGTGAGACATTGTTACTAATTTGTAAATAAAGCCAGTTTGTTATTTAGAATCATTTCTTTCTGTTTTTAGAGGGAGAGAAACCAAAAACCTACAGTCATCTCATGGGTCTCCCAGGTAAGGCCACAGTATTGAACCAGCATCTGTAACAACACAGCTTGTACTGCTATGCAGTGTCTTAAACCATTGCGCCACTCAGGCACTGTATAACATGAGTGGTCGGAAGAGGGCTCTTGGGCAGCAAATTGAGCACATTGTCTCACTTAAGTTAAGACTGACGTGGTGCTTATTTCGTATCCACATACCAAGTCACCATCTCACATGAATCTGCATAAATTGTAGAAATTGCCATTACTGTGCTCTATTATCCCGAAAGCCCCGTACTGTACCTGGTATGTTGTCCAGCTTGTTGCGCAGCTCTTCATTCTCCTTCTGCAGACACAGCATCTCCTGCTCCAGCTCCACACAGCGAGGGCAGCAGCTCTCCTCTTCCTCCTCCGGCAGGGTGGACGAGGGGTGGCCATAGGACTCCGAAGGGGCTGGGGAGCTCCAGCCCCCAAGGTTATTGCTGGGTGACACCCTAAACTCGGCCGATGGGACTCGCTCTCCCTCGAGGCCCAGGTCCGGGTGGGGCTGCTGGGGCCCGGTGAACAGGTAGCTCTGGAGGGACTTTGTGAAGATGTGCAGGAATGCGTATGTTTGTTTTTGGCTCCAGTGACTGTGCTGTGCTTCATCATCAGGATCAACGGTGGAGCTCTCCCTGGGCTGTGGCTTGCCCAGGTTGGGGCAGTGACCCACTTGACCCGCGTCTGGCTTTGACTCCCCCCCAGGCCTAGAGAGGCAGCTTTCCTCCTGCTTGATGTGGGTGGTAACGGAGGAGGGCAGAGGATCTTGGGGCTCCACGAACCGGCCATCGTTGAGGAGAGTGAGTACACGGCTACACTCCTGTGCGAAAGCATCCAAGATGAGACGGTTTTCTAGAAGCAGAGGAGTCAAGACACAATGATAGCCAAGGCATTCAATATGACATTCAAGTCAATCAGTATATTTTGGCATCAACTTTTTGAGCACATTTCTACATTTCCACTGTCCTGAATTACTTGTCCTGATTTACTTGTCCTGAATTACTTGTCCTGTTTCACTTGGCATTGAATTGATGGATCAAAAAAGATCAGCATCGACTAGATCGGTTGTTTATCATACTACTGTAGGATTGCTTGAGTTTTATCCCTTTCTCAGGCACCTCTACTTGACTCTCAGATTCTGTATAAAGGTGTCACAGTGCAACATCCTGTTGAAGCCTGTCTGTTTCCGGTCGTGGGGGGCATCGTTACTAAATGGTTCTGTCAACCATTTGAGCTGTGCTACACTGGTTTCTGCATCGCTGCTCTGGCTTCCTCATCACCCACGTTCTCCCACTCTCTATCTGGCTTTTCCTCTTTCAAATGTTCTACCATCTTTTACAATAGTGCAGGGTCCCTCTATTCAATTGCACTCTTGTAAAGGAAGATGAGTCAGACCTCAATGTCTAGGCCTGTACTTGTCTATTTCTTGCCATTGCTGCCTCTGGTTCCTATTTGCGGCTTAAAGGCCTAATGCAGTCAAAAACATATATTTTTTTCTGTGTTTTATATATATTTCCACACTATGCGGTTGGAATTAGTTGATAGACCAATAAGAAAGTTCCAAACCTCTATGCCAATAACAGTTAGTTTTCAATTTTCTCCTCTCCCCTCAGACCACTCCCTGACGGTCCTAGAGAAATTGTTGCTTGACAAAATAGGTCTTGCTAAGAAGATATTTGTTGTTTATTTTTTATTTGAAAATACTGGGGCCATACTTGAGAACATAAGCAAGCATTGAAAGTCCAATGGGTTCTCATGCACAAAATGCCAATGAAAAGTGTAGATTAAAATTCATGTGAGAGAACGCTAAATTGTAGCTGGTCTCATCAGATAACATGGCACACGTTAGCCCTATGCTAACCTCAACAGATGGTACTGATTATATCCAGGCACAACTTCTTCATTGGCCTATAAAAGATCTTCGACTTCATATCTACCAACCAATGGCATTTCTTAAAATAGGTCAATCCCAAGGTTTTTTGTTTATTAGTTTCACACGCATCCATGTGCTTTTATGGGGAAAAATAAGTTTCTTGTATATTGTAAAAAAAAAAAAGAAAAGAAAAGTAGGACCTTATAGATTTGGCAAATAGCAGTCAGGCTATCATTGTCAACCTTGCTTCTCAGTGGCACACACTGCTAAAGCAGATGACTCACAGCTGATACTGCACTTTAACCTTTTAACACAAACTTTTTTTTTTCTTCTTTTTTTTGGTTGCCTACCTCCCTTATCTCACCTCATTTGCTCACATTGTATATAGACTTATTTTTCTACTGTATTATTGACTGTATGTTTGTTTTACTCCATGTGTAACTCTGTGATGTTGTATGTGTCGAACTGCTTTGCTTTATCTTGGCCAGGTCACAATTGTAAATGAGAACTTGTTCTCAACTAGCCTACCTGATTAAATAAAGGTGAAAAATAAATACAAATAAAGGGTTCAAGTCTACCTGGCTACCCGGATTATTTCTTGCTAAGAAGCTATTTTTATTCCTTTTTCACCATTTTAATTGAAAGCAATCACTTACTTGTTACCCAGAAACGATTTGATATTGAGATAAAAACGGCTACATTGGACCTTTTTAGTGTTGGGTTGCTGTTGAGAACTTTTGACAAATGCATTTGATTTTATGTAAGCTGATGTCCTCCCCCTCCTCCTCCTGAGGTTTGTAAGAATATTTTAAAGATAAGCACAACGCAGAGGATGAGAGGACTAGCATAAACGATCAATGGAAATAATGTTTTTTCTGTAATATCAATGGGTCAGAGACATGGGAGGAATTTCAGTCCGGGACTCATAGCTACATGGCAAGTTTTCATTGGACCAAATTGTTTATGCATTGAATCTGAAATAGGATACTTGTTATTTGGCTATTGGTCCAGTTTTATTGCAAGGAATTGTAATTGGTCATCCACAGGCTAGGGCTGGGTTATAAAACTACATCCTGTCCCTTTGTTCTGTGGAGAGAATCATTGAGGACAGGGGAGCATGAACATCTACCTCACCGCATGATGTGTCATCTTTGAATTTACCTATTTTCCTCCCCCTTGCTTTGGGGTCTGTGTTATTGAAGAATGACATCAACTGCTAACATTTGGTGCCGTGACCCGGGTAAATTGGTCTGAACAACAACAAGAAAAAACAAATCAAATCTGTTGATCCAGAAGGAAGAGAGAAGGCTGAGCGCAATCCACTTTGGGAGTCAACTCTTAATCTCCTAATTGATGGCAGAAGTGCTGGGTGAGTGTAGACCCAATATCATTTTAAAAGAACCAAATCAGGGTAAAATTTGTGCATGCAATGAGTGATATGTATCTGTGATGTATAAGGTTCAAGTCCATTGTTCTCTATTATAGGGATTTAAGTCCTCTATTAAAAGGTTAGAGTCCTTTCTTTTTGTGAAACCTTCTTGTTGCATAGAAGGGAGTTGCTAATTGAGTAGCAATCTTTACACATGTGGTTAATGTATGCCTTCAACAAGCTTTTTGAAGTGAACATACATTTTTATTGGTAACCAGGCTCTACATAAACAATTTGTGTTCTAGAAGAGGTTTGAGTCCTCAAAAGGGATATATTTTGGGGTTAAATAAATATATAAATATATAAACATAGAAATATATAATATACAACTTTTTAGTTAATATAATGCCATTGTTAAGTGGGAAAATCACTCTGGAAAAGGGTGGAACAGCTCCTCCGGTTGTGAGCATGAAAGATATTTAAAATTCACTGTCTAGTGATATGAAGAACCATTTCAAAGTATAGGCAAGAGATAATAAAGAAATATTGTCATTGTTGACAAAGGTGGAATATGGAATCTGTCTGACATACAAAAAGCTTGGGGAAAAATACAGAGAATGTCTAATTCCTTGACAAAGACTCTTTGTCTTTAACTGTTTTAGCCGAAGTAAGAAAAAAGGATGAGAAATTATCTCTAGAGAATAAAAGGTAGTAAAGACAAACCTTCAGTGACAGTAATTACACATACAGTGGGGCAAAAAACTATTTAGTCAGCCATCAATTGTGCAAGTTCTCCCTTCTTCACAAGGTTTTCACACACTGTTGCTGGTATTTTGGCCCATTCCTCCATGCAGATCTCCTCTAGAACAGTGATGTTTCGGGGCTGTTGCTGGGCAACACAGACTTTCACTCCCTCCAAAGATTTTCTATGGGCTTGAGATCTGGAGACTGGCTTAGGCCACTCCAGGACCTTGAAATGCTTCTTACGAAATTCTGTTCCGAAAACACTAGACGACCAGTTCTTATAGCCTTTAGCCGTACCCTTATCCTACTCCTCCTCTGTTCCCCTGGTGATGTAGAGGTTAACCCAGGCCCTGCAGCCGCTAGCTCTACTCCCATTCCCCAGGCGCTCTAATTTGTTGACTTCTGTAACAGTAAAAGTCTTGGTTTCATGCACGGTAACATTAGAAGCCTCCTCCCTAAATTTGTTATATTCACTGCTTTAACACACTCCGTCAACCCGGATGTCCTAGCCGTGTCTGAATCCTGGCTTAGGAAGGCCACCAAAAATCCTGAAATTTCCATCCTTAACTATAACATTTTCCAACAAGATAGAACTGCCAAATGGGCCGGAGTTAGCCTGCAGAGTCCTGTCATACTACTCAGATCTGTGCCCAAACAATTCGAGCTTCTACTTTTAAAAATCCCCCTTACCAGAAACAAGTCTCTCACCGTTGCCACTTGTTATAGATCCCCAGCTGTGCCCTAGACACCATATGTGAATTGATTGCCCCCTATCAATCTTCAGAATTCGTACTGTTAGGTGACCTAAACTGGGACATGCTTTTAACACCCCGGCCGTCCTACAATCTAAGCTAGATGCCCTCAATCTCACACATAGTATCAAGGAACCTACAATGTACAACCCTAAATCCATAACAATGGGCACCCTCTTAGATATCATCCTGACCAACTTGCTCTCTAAATACACCTCTGCTGTCTTCAACCAGGATCTCAGCGATCATTGCCTCATTGCCCGCGTGCGTAAAGGGTCCGCAGTCCCTAAAACACTTCAGCAAGCAGGCCTTTCTAATCGACCTGCCCGGGTACCCTGGAAGGATATTGACCTCATCCCATCAGTAGAGGATGCCTGGTTGCTCTTTAAAATACATTTCCTCACCAGCTACCCCTACCCGGGCCAACATCTCAGCACCCCCTGCAGCAACTTGCCCAAGCCCCCCCCCCCCCCCCCCCGCTTCTCCTACACCCAAATCTAGACAGCTGATGTTCTGAAAGAGCTGCAATCTGGATCCCTACAAATCAGCTGGGCTAGACAATCTGGATCCTCTCTTTCTAAAATTATCTGCCGAAATTGGTGAAACCCCTATTACTAGCCTATTCAACCTCTCTTTTGCATCGTCTGAGATCCCCAAAGATTGGAAAGCTGCCACAGTCATCCCCCTCTTCAAAGGGGGAGACACTCTAGACCCAAACTGTTATAGACCTATATCCATCCTGCCCTGCCTTTCTAAAATCTTTGAAAGCCAAGTTAACAAACAGATCACTTCAAATCTCACCGTACCTTCTCCACTATGCCATCTGAGCTGGTCATGGGTAGACCTCAGCCACGCTCAAGGTCTTAAACGATATCATAACCGCCATCGATAAAAGACAGTACTGTGCTGCCGTCTTCATCGACCTTGCCAAGGCTTTCGACTCTGTCAATCACTGCATTCTTATCGGCAGACTCAATAGCCTTAGCTTCTCAAATGACTGCCTCAATTCTCGGGCCGACTCTCTTCTCTGTATATATCAATGATGTTGCTCCTGCTGCTGGTGATTCACTGATCCACCTCTATGCAGACGGCACTATTCTGTATACATATGGCCCTTCTTTGGACACCTCCAAATGAGATTCAATGCCATACAACACTCCTTCCGTGGCCTCCAACTGCTTTTAAATGCAGGTAAAACTAAGTGCATGCTCTTCAACCGATTGCTGCCCGCACTCTTTCGCCCGACTAGCATCACTACTCTGGATGGTTCTGACTTATATGTGGACAACTACAAATACCTAAGTGTCTGGTTAGACTGTAAACATTCCTTCCAGACTCACATTAAGCATCTCCAATCCAAAATGAAATCTAGAATCGGCTTCCTATTTCGAAACAAAGCCTCCTTCACTCATACTGCTAAACATATCCTCGTAAAACTGACTATGCAACATATCCTTGACTTGGGTGATGTCATTTACAAAATAGCCTCCAACACTCTACTCAGCAAACTGGATGTAGTCTATCACAGTGTCATCCGTTTTGTCACCAAAGCCCTATATACTACCCACCACTGCGAACTGTATGCTCTCGTTGGCTGGCCCTCACTACATATTCGTCGCCAAACCCACTGGCTCCAGGTCATCTAAGTCTATGCTAGGTAAAGCCCCGCCTCAACTCAGCTCAGTGGTCACCATAGCAACACCCACCCGTAGCACTCGCTCCAGCAGGTATATTTCACTGGTCATCCCCAAAGCCAACACTTCCTTTGTCCACCTTTCCTTCCACTTCTCTGCTGCCAATGACTGGAATGAATTGCAAAAATCACTGAAGCTGGAGTCTTATATCCCCCTCTAAATTTAAGCATCAGCTGTCAGAGCAGCTTACCAATTATTGTACCTGTACACAGCCAATCTGTAAATATCACACCCAACTACCTCATCCCTATATTGTTACTTATCCACTTGCTCTTTTGCACCCCAGTATCTCTACTTGCACATCATCATCTGCACATCTATCACTCCAGTGTTAATGCTAAATTGTAATTATTTCGCCTCTATTGTCTTACCTCCCTACTATTCTACATTTGCACACACTGTACATTTTTCTATTGTGTTATTGACTGTACATTTGTTGTGTAACTCTGCGTTGTTTTTGTCGCACTGCTTTGCTTTATCTTGGCCAGGTTGCAGTTGTAAATGAGAACTTGTTCTCAACTGGCCTACCTGGTTAAATAAAGGTTAAAAAAAATAATATAGGGGATTTGGGATGCAGAACAAGGTTCCTATCAGGGTTGGGGTCAATTCCATTTGAATTGCATTCAGTTCAGGAAGTACACTGAAATTCACTGTTTTGGAATTAGGTTTACTTTCTGAATCGACTGGAATGGAAATTACCCTTACCCTGGTTCCTATAGAAATATATAATTTTGTATTTTCTATGCCTACTCTTTATTTGAGAAACCAGTCTGCCTGCTTTTGCTCAAAAGCAGTGGCAATCTTTACTAATGACATGCCAATGGCCTATGGCCAATGACTCAACACTATTGTTAAGGGAATTTTTATCAATGATGACTAATTATGTATACATTTCAATCAGGACTGACTAGTCCAAATGCTATTATGTACGTTACATATATGAATTTTCTCTCTTGCTCCCATTCCCAATTGTATATAATATAGTCAGGAGTTTAGAACAGTGCCTTGGTACAAATGAATGAACTATCTCCAGACTGTCTAGAATGCTGATTTATACTGACTGACCTTGGCTTCAGGCGAGGAGGGAAGGCTCGAGAACTATAGGGCCTCTCTACTAGTGTCATGAAGAGATAGAACATTTAGAAAACGCTGACGTCATTTTCAGTTTATAACCTGTGGAAAAATGTGTATGTACCAGTACTCTCTTGAATTAAACGCTGTTACCTGACTTTTAAGACCGGGGCTCTGTCCATTTCTTATAAAAAATATTGGGTCTTACAATCCCATAGAATGCATTGACAGAGTAATTAATTCTGATTGGGAAATAATACAGAGGAATTTAGAATTCCTCTAACAACTATACACGTCAACTACCACAGCGACTGAAATGACTGCAACACTTAACAATGAGCTACAGTGATTTTCAGAATGGGTGGCAAGGAATAAGTTAGTCCTACATTTTTCTAAAACTAAAAGCACTGTATTTGGGACAATTCATTCCTCAACTAAATCTTGTAATGAATAATGTGGAAATTGAGCAAGTTAAGGTGACTAAACTGCTTGGAGTAACCCTGGATTGAAACTGTCACGGTAAAAACATGTCAGAACTGACATTAGAGGTTTGCTGAACAGACCTAAGATTGCATTACCTTGTCAGTTGTTTGACAGTATTGTTATTACTGATATATATTTGTGTTTGTCAATTCAGAACTTTATCAACTAGGGATGCACGATATATCATATATCGGTGAACATATATGAATTGGACGATATTCGCTAAAAATGCCAACATTCGCTAAAAATGCCAACATGACATAGGTCAATTTGCAAAACCAATGTCAAAGCTGAAGTGTATACCTATTTAACGTATACATATGATGTAATGACGCCACGTAAAATTTGTCGCTACACGTGCACACAGCATTCATAACTTAGCCCACAATGTCTGCTGTGTGGATCGAGCAGTCAACAAGTCGAGCAGTCATTTGAAACAGTAAGAATTTCAGAGAGACAACTCAAAAGCGAAATCCATTAAAGCTAAGATAATGGAATTCATTGCCCTTGACAATCAACCGTTCTCTGTCGTGGGTGATGTTGGTTGTCACTGACTGGTCGAGCACTGGTACACACTACCAAGTGTGCTATTTTTCAGATGCTGCCCTACCGGAGTTACACAGTAATAGCGTCACTGCTATTAGATTCACGACATTCATACTATGGAACGCCGTTTGGGTCTTTGCGTGTCTAAAAAGATACAGTAGCACTGTCAAAGATGTACAAAAGAGTCTGCAAACACCGGCCATGAACGATGTGTTTTCAATACCGCGTTGGTAATAAACCATAATTTGTTCAACCGCAACTTCTTGGGTAGCTAGCTTTAGCTTGGTACCTAGCTAGCACCAATACAACCTGCCTGAAAACAATGACTAGTAGAAACTGCAGTTCTTTTCATTATTCTTAGCAATGATTTATGAATCCTTGTGAGTAAGTATTAGCTGGGTTGCCACTTGTTGCTTGCCTATTGAAATTGAACATAATTTCATGAAAATAAATAGCTAGCCAGCTACTTAACCCTGTTGCCCAAAGCTAACGTTATAAGGAGCCAGCTAGCTTCATCTAGCTAGTGAGCCGTGACCGGATCAGGTTCTGTGTTGTGAAGCTAGCCACAATAATGATTAGGCACAATAGTGGAATTTGCGGTTTGCCTTCAAAATAAAAGTATGTCATTGACAGTGATGCAAATGAATACAAATAGTAGAATTATGCCATACTTTTAATTTGAAGGCTGACTGCAAAGTTCACTGTTGTGGCTAACCCTTATTATGGCTAGCTTCACATAGATGGGTCCGACCACCATTAACAAAATAAGAACTGTCTTACAAATGAGGGTTATTTTAGATGATGACACCTATATATATAGCTATATAGTTAGCTAACTACCTTTAGCTACTGAAACAGATTATGTCGTTTTGCTATGTTTTGGGGGAAGAACACTGTTTGCATCCATGAGCTAGCTAGCTTTAAAAAAAATTACCAGCACTGTAGGTGCGTGAGACAACTTTACCAGCAACGTAGCATACGTATCGATGAATCATTGTGACATATGAAATACGAGTGATAGTGTAAGCAATGTGTAATAACTACGTAAAAAAATGTTTATTTTTTATTTTTTTTATTTTATTTATTATTCATAATACAAAAATCAACTTACATTGCTACATCAAACATGTCTAGCATACCAAACTCAGGTATTAACAATGCTCAAACATACAAAAAATATAAAATACAAAAAAAGAAACAATTTAAGTGCAATTATATTCACTCTGAAAATATTTTATTATAATGATTCATGAAGATGTTATTATTTTTGTTATTCACTAGGGTTAGTGTTTTAATAAGATAATTAAATTCAATCAGAAAAATTGGAAGTTTTGGTATAGAATTTTGAAATTTTTGTTTGTGTATAAAGTATTTGGCAACAAGAATAAAAAAATTAACAATCATTTCAGTGGTTTTGTTATCATTGCAATAGTAACATATTATATATTTTATGTTAAAATTATAGGCAGTGTTCATAATTACTTTGCAAGGTTTTCCCAAAATTCGGACACAAATTTACATTCAAAGAACAAGTGAGACAGAGCCTCACCTTCTTTTTCACAGAAAATGCAGATATCATCAATAGCCACAAATGTGGACATCATAGAATTACATGGATATATCTTACGCAAAATGTTGAAGTGCACTTCCTTAACTTTGTTTGGTATACAGTATTCGTAAGGTCTTAACCATGCATTTTTCCAGACAATGTCAGGAATAAGCATGTTCCAGAAAAACTTTCCTCTCGGTGTAAGTTGGTTTTGTGAATGAAGAATTTGTCTTATATATTTATTACAACAAGATTTCTCAAGTAAGCCCACGCCTTCCAATCTGAGTTCTGGATAAACTTTGTGATCATTCCCAAAATTAAGATGACTTTTCATAAGTGTAGTTACACCACTGGGAACGGCTTTGATCACAGAAATAAACTCTCTGAAAGGTATTGGAAACTCTTTCAATGTTATAAATTGTTCATATGTGAGAATATTACCCTTGTTGTTGAAAATATCAAGGAAAAATATCAAGGACAAAGTCAATATTCCTCTCATGCCAGCTGGGGTAGAACAATGACTTATTCCTTACAGTTATGTCTGAATTATTCCACAAAAGAGATTTATGAGGGGAAAAATTGTGCAGGAAACATATTTTCCAGGCCAGTAAAGCTTGTTGGTGAAACCTAGCCAATTTAGCAGGTAATCTTTCAGGAATATAATTACATTTCAGTAAAAATTGAAGACCTTCCAATTTATTAAACACATTATTTGGAATTAAATACCATATTGAATCAGTATCGAGCAAACAAAACACATTTTTTCAACCAGTTTATCTTGAAAGTCTTTGTCAACAAAGTCCAACACTTCTAGACCGCCTTCAGCTCTTTGGTTCATTTACGTAAAAAATGTATGACCACGTAAAATTATTATGTGACGTGCAGTCATATTCAGGTCCTAATTGGTCAACAAGCTTAATTGACACGTCAAATAATGTTATTTGATACATCAAATAATGTTAAATCTTTTTTGACATGCAAAGACCCAAACGCCGTTCCATAGCAAAGACTCAAACGTTCTATAGAAGTCCCGATTGAGAATGAAACGACTGAACAAATGAACAACGAAACAGCACAGCAAGTACAGTTGATGTCAGAAGTTTACATACACTTAGGTTGGAGTCATTAAAACTCATTTTCAACTACTCCACCAAGTTCTTGTTAACAAACTATAGTTTTGGCAAGTTGGTTAAGACATCTACTTTGTGCATGACACAAGTCATTTTTCCAACAATTGTACAAGACAGATTATTTCACTGTATCACAATTCCAGTGGGTCAGAAATTTACATACACTAAGTTGACTGTGCCTTTAAATAGCTTGGAAAATTCCAGAAAATTATGTTATGGCTTTAGAAGCTTCTGGTAGGCTAATTTACACAATTTGTGTAAATTCGAGGTGTACCTGTGGATGTATTTCAAGGCCTACCTTCAAACTCAGTTCCTCTTTGCATGACATCATGGGAAAATCAAAATAAATCAGCCAAGACCTCAGAAAAATAATTGTAGACCTCCACAAGTCTGGTTCATCCTTGGGAGCAATTTCCAAATGCCTGAAGGTACACGTTCATCTCTACAAACAATAGTATGCAAGTATAAACACCATGGGACCACACAGCCATCATGCCGCTCAGGAAGGAGACGTGTTCTGTCTCCTAGAGATGAATGTACTTTTGTGCGAAAAGTGCAAATCAATCCCAGAACAACCACAAGCCACTGCTCCAAAACCGCCATAAAAAAGCCAGGCTACGGTTTGCAACTGCACATGGGTACAAAGATCGCACTTTCTGAAGAAATGTCCTCTGGTCTGATGAAAAAAAAATAGAACTTTTTGGTCATAATGACCATTGTTGTGTTTGGAGGAAAATGGGGGACCGTGAAGCACGGGGGTGGCATGTTGTGGGGGTGCTTTGCTGCAGGAAGGACTGGTGCACTTCACAAAATAGATGGCATCATTAGGAAGGAAAATTAAGTGGATATATTGAAGCAACATCTTAAGACATCAGTCAGGAAGTTAAAGCTTGGTCGCAAACGGTTCTTCCAAATGGACAATGACCCCAAGCATACTTCCAAAGTTGTAGCAAAATGGTTTAAGGACAACTTAAGGACAACAAAGTCCAGCCCTGACCTCAATCCAATTGAAAATGTGTGGGCAAAACTGAAAAAGCATGTGCGAGCAAGGAGGCCTACAAACCGGACTCAGTTACACCAGCTTTGTCAGGAGGAAGTGGTCAAAATTCACCCAACTAATTGTGGGAAGCTTGTGGAAGGCTACCCAAAACGTTTGACCCAAGTTAAATAATGCTACCAGATACTAATTGAGTGTATGTAAACTTCTGACCCACTGGGAATGTGATGAAGGAAATAAAAGCTGAAATAAATCATTCTCTCTACCATTATTCTGATATTTCACATTCTTAAAATAAAGTGGTGATCCTAACTAACCTAAGACAGGGAATTTTTACTAGGATTAAATGTTAAGAATTGTGAAAAACTGTGTTTAAATGTATTTGGCTAAGGTGTATGTAAACTTCTGACTTCAACTGTAAGTGAAAGAAATAGGTTATGATTTACTGGTAATGGGGACATACGTAATAGAGGTCGACCGATTAATCGGAATGGCCGATTAATTAGGGCCGATTTCAAGTTTTCATAACAATCGGAAATCTGTATTTTTGGACACCGATTTAGCCGTTTACATTTTTTTTTTTTTAAAGTACACCTTTATTTAATCTTTATTTAACTAGGCAAGTCAGTTAACACATTCTTATTTTCAATGATGACTGCCTCGTTCAGGGGCAGAACGACAGATTTTCACCATGTCAGCACGGGGGATCCAATCTTGCAACCTTACAGTTAACTAGTCCAACGCTATAACCACCTGCCTCTCGTTGCACTCCACAAGGACTGCCTGTTATGCGAATGCAGTAAGACAAGGTAAGTTGCTAGCTAGCATTAAACTTATAAAAACCAATCAATCAATCAATCAATCAGAATCACTAGTTAACTACACATGGTTGATGATATTACTAGTTTATCTAGCGTGTCCTGCGTTGCATATAATCTGACTGAGCATTCAATCATACAAGTATCTGACTGAGCGGTGGTAGGCAGCAGCAGGCTCGTAAGCATTCATTCAAACAGCACTTTCGTGCGTTTTGCCAGCAGCTCTTCGTTGTGTGTCAAGCATTGCGCTGCTTATGACTTCAAGCCTATCAACTCCCGAGATGAGGCTGGTGTAACCGATGTGAAATGGCTAGCTAGTTAGCGGGGTGCGCGTTAATAGCGTTTCAAACGCCACTCGCTCTGAGACTTGGAGTGGTTGTTTCCCTTGCTCTGCATGGGTAACGCTTCTTCGAGGGTGGCTGTTGTCGTTGTGTTCCTCGTTCGAGCCCAGGGAGCAGCGAGGAGAGGAACGGAAGCTATACTGTTACACTGGCAATACTAAAGTGCCTATAAGAACATCCAATAGTCAAAGGTTAATGAAATACAAATGGCATAGAGTGAAATAGTCCTATAATTCCTATAATAACTACAACCTAAAACTTCTTACCTGGGAATATTGAAGACTCATGTTAAAAGGAACCACCAGCTTTCATATGTTCTCATGTTCTGAGCAAGGAATTTAAACATTAGCTTTCTTACATGGCACATATTGCACTTTTACTTTCTTCTCCAACACTTTTGTTTTGCATTATTTAAACCAAATTGAACATGTTTCATTATTTATTTGAGGCTAAATTGATTTTATTGATGTATTATATTAAGTTAAAATAAGTGTTCATTCAGTATTGTTGTAATTGTCATTATTACAAATACATTTAAAAAAATGGCCGATTAATCGGTATTGGCTTTTTAAAAATTTTAAATCCTCCAATAATCGGTATCGGCGTCGAAAAATCATAGTCGGTTGACCTCTAATACCTAAATGCAAACAATATAACTTTTTAGTATGTGTGTGTGTGTGTGTGTGTGTGTGTGTGTGTGTGTGTGTGTGTGTGTGTGTGTGTGTGTGTGTGTGTGTGTGTTTAACCTTTATTTAACCAGGCAAGTCAGTTAAGAACAAATTCTTATTTACAATGACGGCCTATCCTGGCCAAACCCGGACCACGCTGGGCCAATTGTGTGCCACCCTATGGGACTCCCAAACACGGCCGGATGGGATACAGCCTGGATTTGATCCAGGGACTGTAGTGACGTCTTTTGCACTGAAATTCAGTGTCTCTAATTTAACTGTATTTTAAAGTTTAAAAGGCAACTTAAATCTTAAATTTCGGTTTTCGGTATCGCTTTTTTTTGCAAGGAAAATATCGCTATCGGACCAAAATGTCATATCGGTGCATCACTAGACACAACAGTAGCTATAAGATGGGGAGAAGTCTGTCCATAATAAAGTGCAGCTCTGCCTTCACATCACTATCAACAAGGTAGGTCCTACAAGGCCTAGTTTTGTAGCAACTGTTCAGTCGTATGGTCAGGTGCCACAAAGCGGGACATGCAATTGGCTCAGAACAGGGCCAGCCGGATGTACACAGAGCTCTAACAATGCATGTCAATCTCTCCTGCCTCAAAGCAGAGGAGAGATTGACTTCATCACTACTTGTATTTATGAGTGGTATTGACATGTTGAATGCACCGAGCTGTCTGTTTGAACTAATGGCACACAACTCGGACACCCATGCATACCCCACAAGAAATGGCACCAGAGGTCACTTCACATTCCCTAAGTCCAGAACAGACTATGGGAGGAGCACAGTACTACATAGAGCCATGACTACATGGAACTCCATTCCACATCAAGTAACTGATGCAAGTAGAATCAGATTTTTATTTATTTATAAAACACACCTTCTGGAACAGCGGGGACTGTGAAGAGACACAAACACAGGCACAGACACATGCATACACACACACAATGTCACGGATCCCTCCAGAACATTCATTACGCACACCTGGCCCCCATTCCCAGTGATTGGTAATTGTATATGTATGCCCTTGGTTTACCATTGTCCTGTCGATCATTGTTACAATGTCCATTGGTGCGTGTGAGTACCTGTGCTGTGTGTTTTGGGCTTTCCTGCCCTTGTGGATTGCGCAGATGATTACGGGTCTCCTGTGTGTTAATCATTGTGAGTGTGTTATTTATTCGAGGTACTCCTCACTCTTTTGTTTGTTTCAACCCTGTGTTTTTGTATAGTTTTGGTTTGGTCTTCGTCCTGCGCCTTTACACGGCACGCCGTAATTTGGGGCTTAATAAAAAAAACGATTACGCATTCCTGCACCTGTCTCCCGAATCATTCATACCGACGTGACACACGATAACATACGCATTATACACACGGATTTTGTGTTGTAGATTTGTGGTAGTGGAGTAGTGGCCTGAGGGCACACAATTAATCTGTTACACAATTTTAAAAACATTACAATATATTCATAACTGCCTTAATTTTGCTGGACTCAAGAAAGAGTAGCTGCTGCCTTGGCAGCAAATACAAATATCCCCACTTAAAGTCTGATAGGTCATCTCGGCATATATTGATAATTTTGACAAAGACACCCACTGATAGCAAGACTAATGAACCTCACCAAAGCAAGCATCCGAGCAAGCAAAACAGCACCCTTCTGTCTTAATATGTGTCATGTCATATTATTTCTGGGCAGACAGCATCAGATACATGGGCTACAGATACTTAGACACGGGCGCTGTTTATACTTTTGTTTCTTTTCTTATCGCTAGCATTTTGGGGAAGCATGGCTTCCCTTGGCAGCTGTGAACACACTCCACTTTGTAGGCTGAATTTCATGACACTTATTGGTGTTTGTAATGTCCCTTTCCATTCATGGTGGTGCACAGTGCACTGTTCAAATGCTTATTTTGGAGTAGACGAACCCTTTTTGAAGTGATTTGTTTGACAATCAGATGAAAGCATAATGATCGGTTGTGTTCAAGGCACATTAAAAGGTAATCCATTTTTACAGTTAAATGACATGTCTTCACTATAAAGCCCATAAAAAAAAAATTGTGCACGTGAATAGGTCTTGTGGAAAAAAACAGAGCCCCCCCGAATGTCACGGTATAATTCGCACTCGAGATGGAATTTTAGAGTTAATTTATTGCTGTATGCTAATTGAATGCAAACACTACAGGGAGACTTTTGGAATTGATTTATGATTTATTTGAACAGGGGAATGTACCAAACCTAAGCTGAAGCATTTAATGTGTTGAACCGTCATAATTATATATATTATTAAAGTCCCCCTTGCATCTATTAAGGTTCATAATGCTCAAAAGCAGTGGCGTTTCTGAAGGAAAAAAAATACACAAAGCATAAAACACGAACACTGAAACAAACACACTTCAACAACTGCACAACTCTATCACTAATTTGTGCACACATGCATATAGTAGGCATAATCAATCATGACTGCTCATTCTCAGCAATGCATAATATCAATCACAGCAAATGATGGAGAAATGGGAGAGATTAATGGAGATATGAGAGAGATAGAATGGGATTTAAGGAGGCAGGGATTGCTTTCCGTTCTTAACCTTGGTAAATAAATTAGGCTACTCCTCTCTGCTCGACTGATAAAACAACAAATTAAACCATGATGTCTTGTGTCTATTTTATTATGGTATCTTCATAATTTTAGCCTATACACCGACAATAGGCCTACTTGTGGCAAATCAATAGAAAAAAAGTCAATCAAAAACGGTTGTAGGTCAACAAATGTACAGTGCCTTGCGAAAGTATTCGGCCCCTTTGAACTTTGCGACCTTTTGCCACATTTCAGGCTTCAAACATAAAGATATAAAACTGTATTTTTTTGTGAAGAATCAACAACAAGTGGGACACAATCATGAAGTGGAACGACATTTATTGGATATTTCAAACTTTTTTAAACAAATCAAAAACTGAAAAATTGGGCGTGCAAAATTATTCCCCAGACAGGGGGAAAAATGAATTGGATAATAATGTTGTTTGGCTTTTGGGGAATGTTTGAAATAATGCTACAAGAGACCAAACATGGCATGATTGTCACATCTAGCCTACTGACTGATGACATTAATTTGCTCATTATGCCAATCCATAAAATGTTTAAGAATTCACTAATCAACATTTTCTCATACATTCCAAGTTATTGAATTAGAGAAAACAAATAAAGGGGGTAAATTATACAAAATAAAGGTGTCATTTGCTGTTTTTTTGTTAGATTTTCTACTTTACAAAAACGGAATAGTCAGTATAGGTAGGCTATACACTTTCCTTTAGCTAACCTACATTTAGCTGGCACATGCTCATGTTGGCCTATAGAAGAATATCAATTGGCATCTAGAAAGGGAAAACACTCCATTAATCGAATAAGATAATAAATCCAACCCATAAAGTACAATGGCAAAAAAAATACGGTGACAGTCAACGTTAAGGCCACCAGAGGGCGACACAACAATATAAGTTTGGCGATTTGAGAGAAAGTTACAGCCCACTGGTTGAATCGAGGCTGTTTCTCTGTCATTTCAATGACATTACTACGTTGAACCAACGTGCAGTAGACGTTGAATTGACGTCCGTTCCCAGTGGGAGAGGTGAAGGTAGATACGCTGCAAACAATGTGTATATGTGTGTTTTTCAAACAGGATGCAAAATAAGGGTCAGTAGGCATAGGCTATTGGAAATTATAGACTAATTGTGCAAATATGAAATAAGACTATTGAAATGGTTGGCTCTGTATTAATATCCCTTGTCCTATTGATACGGAAAGTGAAGGGCACGCATGACTACTGTAGCCTATGACCTCTCAGCATGCTTTTTATTTTTTATTATTTTTTATTGCAGAAAAACCAGTATGCATACAAGAGGTATACAAGCAGACAATGATAACATATGATAGGGGGTATAACAAATGACAGATTATATAAATAACTTAAAATAAACACACATATTGATTGTTCAACTAGCCTGTACCCCTGCACACTGACTTGGTACCGGTGCCCCCTGTATATAGCCTCGTCATTGTTATTCTTATTGTGTTACTTTTTATTTTTTAGCCTACTTGGTAAATATTTTATTTTTCTTGAACTGCACTGTTGGTTAAGGGCTTTGTAAGTAAGTATTTCACGGTAAAGTCGACACTTGTTGTATTCGGCGCATGTGGGAAATACAGTTTGATTTGATTTTAACAGCTTTCTTATTAGAAGAAAGGTCTTAATGTGCTGCTCGAATTCGGAAGTTTTTTGTTATTACTGAATTTACATTTATGAATATGACATTTTTCCATTAGCACAATTAAATTTATGAGGTATTTTTTTTCTTTATCCTTATTATGTTTAAGGAAACCGAGCAGCTCTCAGCATCACTGCAATCTACCGTCCGCGTGGTGACGCAAAAAATCCCGCGCCATCATGGATGCGCACGCCGGATGGTCAAAGGGATGCGTGCGCGCCTATACAGAATCGGTAACAAAAAACTACAGATTTCAAATTAGGTTGGACACCATACGACCGTAGCCATCCGTATCACATCTTCACGGAACTGAACAACTATGGATGAATTACTTATTTTAATTGTTTCCAAAGGAACGCTCTGAAGAGAAGAAATGTCTAGGTAAAGTTCAGATACACTCGGTTATATATATGATTGTCTTTGCCTGCGCAATAATTACACTTTGAGAAGAGACTGAAACAATCATTCACCTGGACAAACCTGAGTTCAATTCAAGCTTATTTTACACCTGTGACCTGATACTGGTCCGATTTTGGATGAGGAGAGTATATGCCAAATTGATATAAATGTAAAAAATCGTATGGTTGAATTAAAATCAAACGAATGATGACAATTAAAACACTATTGAAACTGTAGGTAATTCAGCCGTGGAACTGTTTCAAACCGAATTCATCATGCGAATATTTTAAAGACAAGGCAGGAGTTAAGGGATACTGTGTCGGCTACTAGGTTTTTTAATAAGGTTTTTGTCGGGATGATGCGACTGCTAAACTACCTCTTGCTGGGCTACCTGACCTGGAATCTACGGATATCAGACGCACAAGGGGAGTACTGCCATGGGTGGCTGGACATTAATGGAAATTACCACGAAGGCTTTCAGTGTCCGGAGGACTTTGACACCATGGACGCGACCGTGTGCTGCGGGTCTTGCTCCCTGCGGTACTGTTGCGCGGCTGTGGACGCACGGCTGGACCAGGGAAGCTGTACCAACGACCGAGAACTGAATAACACTGAGTTTGCAGCGCGTAAGTTTAGACTACCAATGCAGAGCCTGGCAGGAGTGGACAAGTTAATGCACAATTAACTTCAAAACGTGGGATTTCCAAAGATTCAATAAAGATTCAATATAGTGAAAGAGTTCAACATTCAATATGTCGACACGCTTTTAATGAACCATGCATGTCACTCAAATGAGAGTCAATTTTGTTTCACCATTCAGCCTTTTCAGGTCAGTGTCAGGCATGCAATAGCCTACATGTTTCATTATAAAAGTTTTTGTTTTCAATCAGTCTTATATTTTAAGATAAAATATAACCTATAAATCCAACTTTTTTTTTGGTGCCTATTTTTAATTAATTTAGATGCCAAAAATGACATCCATATAATACAAGGGGGGGGATCATGCAATTATCTATATATCTATCACAACCTATGTTTTGTTTTCATATGTACATTGTCCTAAGAATCTCCTTAAAATGTATGTTGTCATTTTGAAACCTAACATCAGCACTAAAACTAACTTTTCATTTAGTTATAACAATGTAATAGCTCTATCAAGATGCAGAAATGACAGCCCATCTTGATTTACAAAGGAACTTTGTGAGGTGTAAGCACTAAGCAACTCCGATTGTACGCATATGTGGGGCACCCGTTTTTGGGGGCTTGGGCTTCATGTGACAACAGGTTAGGTATATTGCTATCGGTCCCCAAAACAAGGAAAGGAAAAGTGGGCCATGCGATACACCTGGAGTGTCACAATCAAGGCTGAATCAAGAAATCATAGATCCAATCATAGGTTTTTATTTTTTGTAGAGACCAGGACTGGAAGTAGTAGGCTGTGAAAAGAAGTGGATTGATTTTGACCCCTATATAAACCAGGCAACTTTGTAATAATCCTGCAATCTAAATAATAACTTTGCACACCAATGGCAGAATAGCCTATGCCTTACTGTATCCAAAGGGGACATCAAATCACCTTCAGGTGTGTATTCGATACGCCTGAGTTGCAGGGGTTATTATTTCAGAATTAATTTCTAATTTAAAAAGAAGAGTTTTCATTCACATGGAATTATTCATCAGCATTAGTTCCAAATGTGTACCATTTATGGAATAAAACTGAAACATATAAAAAATATATATTTAAAAAACTCATTTCACCAAATTGCTCAATTTAATGGTCTCCCAAGTTGCTAAACCCTACAGGGTGGTTAATACAATTTCCTCTTTTTTTCTGATAATAATTCAACTTAAAATAATTTCCTCCCCTGGTGCCAATTGCTAATTTAAGGTGTAATCTGAACGTTTAATCTACATTTTGGAAAAATACATTGTCTTCAGAAAAAACGCTTCTGAATGAACATTCGCACAGTAGCCTTTTGCATAGTCCAATTCAGGCCTTAAGCAAATAAATATAGAGCCAATGACTAACCAAGAACCAAGAAATAAAATGTAGCTAAATGATAGGCCTATTAATAACTACAAAACACCTGGTTTTGTAGGTGCATGAGGGTTATATGGAATAAAAAAATATATAATGCCTTTTAACACTTTGAATACATTGTATTAAGACAGCCTAAATGTAGTTGGTTATTTTTATAGTAGCAAAATAGTTTTTTTGCAGCACTGTGTTTGCCTAATACACCCCAGTAGTCTTCTTATATTGTATTGTGATCCAGAAACTTGTACTACCAGTCTGATATTAAAATGAGCTATTGAAAATATTTTTGCAACAATACAAAATTATGTCTTGTGAGTTAATGTAAATACATGTTGAATTTTGAGGGGATTTAGGAAGGTAAAGAGCAACATTTGACTTTTGTCTTCAAAAATGTATTTTCTCCTGAATCCCTTTCCATAAAAAAAGGTATAATTCTGGATTCTGTAGAAAAATCAAATATTTCACAGATGCATATCTTATTCAATCAAGATGTTCCCATATGTCTGTGCATGTTTGCAATACAGTTTATTACGCACACATATTTTCACTGACTCTAAAAAGAGTTGAGTGTAAACTCCACTTCTCATTGGCCCTGTTACTTTATGAATACATCCTTCCTAGTTTCCTTGAGGTGAGCACAGGTATGTAAGTGATTTGTTAGGTGTAAGCAATGCTACCACCCTATTGCTTTCACCAATAAAACCAGTATTCAGATCTGTGATTACTTCAAGGAAGGTAAAGGGATGCTTTTTCAATTTTTCAAACAGGTATTCAAGTTATCAAATGTACAAGTATTCAAACACCTGTTCCTCCTTGCAGAGCCTATCTACGTGCCCTTCCTGATGGTGGGCTCTATCTTTGTGGCCTTCGTGGTGGTTGGCTCCCTGGTTGCCATCTACTGTTGCACCTGCCTGCGGCCCAAACAGCCTACCCAGCAGGCTCTCCGCTTCTCACTGCGCAACTGCCAGGGCGAGACCATCCCCATGATCCTGACCACTGCGCCAGCCAGCCTGCGCACCCCCTCGCGCCAGTCCAGCACGGCCACCAGTTCCAGCTCAGCTGGCGGGAGCAGCTCGGTGCGCCGCTTCTCCCTCGGAGGTCAGGGGCAGCAGCACGGGTGCTTGGTGTCAGCGTCTGCACCAAGCACCCGTGTCTTCACCTCCCCCTCCACACCTCAGCCGCTACTCCCACCACCCCCTCCACCCCCCTCCACCTCCCCTGCAGCCTGCATGCCAGGCGGGCGCCAGCACCCTCACTCCCATGCCCAGCTGCAGCTGCACCAGCCCATGCACCCACACCAACAGCCTCACCTGGCCCAGGGCCCGGGCTTCCTGCTGCCCCAGCAGTACTTCTTCCCCCTACAGCCGGAGCACTTCTCCGGGGCTAAGGGCTTTGCAGACTTTGGACAGAGCTGACGGGGCTTCCTTGGCAACGAGGAGGTGGAGGAGGTTACAGGAGCACACTGTTGGACACACTGTGGGACGTGAGTAGGGTCATGTTCATTAATAAGCACTAAACAGAAGAAAACACACTGAAACAACAGGAAGGGACTACCTGAACCTGCCCAGTATGAGTTTGTTTTAAATCAGTGAACTGTACTGAACATGACCCTGGTGTGTTTTGTGGACAGACACACAGTCATCGGCTACTGGGAGGACTGCCCTGACATGCACTGCAGTAGGCCTGTTGAATGGAGACTGGGAGACAGGAGGCTTTGTTCAAGATAAACCACAAGAAAGCTTCCTAGTCGAGCAGAGTACATGAGAGTATTGTCTCTCTAAATTACAGGAATGGACTTCTGCTTAGAACAGACTGTTCTATTGGTCAATATTGTTTTCAATGTTATGCACTTTTTTATATATACATTTCTATTGTAAACAATATTCTGTCTTCCCTTTCTCTTTTATACACAATTTGGTTAAATGGTGATGTCAAATTGTCACAATAACTTTTGTGGCAGGAACATTATTAAGAAGTGTTCTAGACATTTTGTTGCGAGCTGCAGGACATTTAATCAAATTATCATTTTGACAATTGCAAATCCCTAAAAGAGGGGAAGGACTGACACCAAGGTGTGCAGTAGGGTGAACAAAGCCAAAGGATGTACTGTGTGTACAGTGCTCACTGGCTGGTTTGTTTTTATTTAATGATATTAGTCAACACCAGTATCTAATTAGTATTCTAATGACTAATTCTATGATTGTGAGTACTCGTCATGCAACGCTACAACTAGAAGTACATTTAAAAAATATAAAACACTCAATAGTTGGTCAGTATTTTCGAAAATGAAACCTACTCTTTAATAATCCAAGATTGAATGGTTGAGAATTGCTTAATTGCTCACTTACGGATGGATACATTTTGTACTAACTTGGGAAAATGGCAACTGTTTCCTTTATGCTGTTAGAGTCACAATCCTGAGTTTGTGTTTCACCTTTTAGCCTCCATATTTGGTTTATTAATGTACTACTTATTATACTGAAGAGAGGGGATGCAAAGATATTCACAAACATGGATGACACATTGAACCTTAAATACAGAGACTCTACAAGCCAAAATGTTGTCTTACAGATAGCGGAGTCCCCCTTTTTCTCCAGCCTCAGACATATAGGCAACTGAAACGGTTCATAAAGGCTACCTGTCAATCAATCTTCACATGAGGAATGTGGCAACGAGATCAGTCATTGTCAATGCTCAATGAGCCTGTCATGGCCACAGTGTTCAAAACAACTGGTCCCAGAAATAGGGAAGAGTTTTGGGTTGGATGAGCAGGTATGGCAAGAATCCAAAGATTTCTCTGTACCCTAGTCATTTAAGTGTGAAATAAACTTGGCAATCACTGACCTATTATGGCAGATTAGATACAATAGATCATATAGTGGATCATGTTTGGAGCTAGACAGTCTCTTCCGAACAAAGGAAAAATTACAGCAATTCCCAGAGATGACTGCCACGACAATCTTTGGGTATTGCTGTCCTTTTTTCTTTTTTGGAAGGCTCAAAATCTACAATGTTTACCCAGACAAGCATCCTGTTCCAATAGAAACCTTTGGTAGCACATGCATACTACTCCTTGGAGCTCTTTGTGCTAAAGTTGCGCAGATGTCAACACAATTGATTTTCTATACATTTGGTTATGCTTGGACACTTCTGGTTTTTAAAAACACATGAAAAAGTCATCGTCTTTCAGATACTGTCTTCTAGATGGTCCTGTACTGGTACTGGTACTGCTCTAAATCTATTTAGAACGCAAAGAAAATACCTCACAGATTGAATTGTTTTTGAAGTTATATTGACAGTAATCCAAGGACTCTTGAATGAATACTCTAGCAAGGGTACACCTAGTCAGGAAAATATGTATTTCATGAACTAACGACTAAAGAGAAACCATCTAGGTTGGTTTTGTGACAATAACAGAGACAAATTATTGAGACAAATTATTGTAATTATAACGAAAAGGATATTCTACCACACGGCCCCACAGTAAACCTCAGATCACCAGTCACCAGGGAGTACAACGTCACCATAATGACGACGTTTCTTTGTTTGTCACGCATGGAAGGGAACTATGTTTTCCGTCTCCCCCTGCCTTTTCCTGTTTATAGGTTCTCATTGCTCTGCAGGTCCTGTTTGCTACCACACACATGATGATTTGATGGGGAAAACAACTAGCTGCCTCCTCTCATTGTGGACGTTTACAAAGTCCGAAATGAGGGATGGCACCTTATTCCCTACATAGTGCCCTACTTCCGACCATAGTAGTACACTGTATACAGGGTGCCGTTTGAGATGCAGCATAGATATTGTGATCGTGGAATATTCCATTTCTATGACGGTAGGTCAGAGATGATGACAAAGGTTGGTTTCCTTGTTTGTAAAGTTTATTTTAGTAGAAGTCCTTCATGGCAGGGAAAGGGAAAGGATGGAGACCTAATCAGTTGTCCAACTGAATGTATTCAACTGAAATGTGTCTTCTGCATTTAACCCCAACCTTAATCGACATCCAAGACATAACACTTAAGTTTGCAGTCCCAACATGCAGAACAATCATTAAATGAAAGACGTAAAAATAAACAATAATCAAACAAATTGAAAAGTGCATTTTTTTCCTGTAGTGACCAACACTTGAGGGAGAATCAAAGTAGTACAATAAACCAAAGAACGTTTTCTTTTTTACATTTATGCAGCCCACAACTATCACAGACAACCGTTTTGGAAAAAGCAACAGTCCAAGCTTTCCACGACAAATTTCAAATCAGAAGAACCACATTCAGCATTTTCGAATTATGACAGCAGTTCATAACTAATCAATCGAAGCACGAAAGTATAGCATAACAAATACATTTTTACTGATACCCTCACTAAAACCAGGAAAAACCACAAAAAAACAGTTATTGTAAAGAAGAGGTACAATGCACCAGATAAACAAAAAGTTACAAACATGTACACCCAGAGAAATTACAATAACCAGATAATACCAAAATATCCACTATTGGAAAGGTAACATTGTGCATTGTTCAACATCTCCTGTCAAGCGACAGACTTAGCGTCAGGGCCCAGGACCACCGCGGATGAGGTCTGGCCACACAGAGAGCCATGCAGCTGTAGACAGTACACCATCATTATACCTGGAGTCGTGCAGACAGACGAGGAGCAAGCAGCACCATACACACACACGGACAACCATGTATTGCACACTCTGTCATTCAGTCAGTCACCCACCCATACAGATCCTCAAACACACACTCAAATAATAAGTAAGACCTGAGGTTTCAAGGGCTCCCAGTCTCACATTAAGGACACAGACATATGCGTACGTATGAAGTTATCCAGAGTAGAAGATGCCCATGCAGACGATAGATCACACACACACACACACACACACACACGACAGATCACACACACACGACAGATCACACACACACACACACGCAGACGACAGATCACACACACACACGCAGACCACACACATACACACACATGCAAACGCACACACACACAGGAAACTGATCTCCCATAGGGAGAAGAGAACAAACATACAGTCAAATAATAAATAAACCAAGCAGTTATTAGAACAATATTAATAACAACAAGACATTTAAGAAAGATATTTCTCATCCTTCTATTACTCTAGCATTATTTTGTTTGTAAAAAAAAAAGAGACAAAAATTAATTACAAAGCCGGTCAATGCAAAATTCGTACTTCTCCAATATAAAAATACAAATTCACATAATAACTAGAGACAAAGTAGTTTTGATACTGTGTGGAGTTTTCTTGCCAATTTTCTCTCTCTCTTAAGCTAATGGCACTTATGTTGGAAGGATAAGCTCTCCATTCCAAGGGAATATAAGATTGTGAAAGAAAAGTTGCCACATACGGAAATTCAACAGGATCGTCATACAGCCACCCCCCCAAAACACTCGGTAGAAATTAACAACGGAAACTTGATTTTATATGTGCCACACTTGTTACCACATTGTAAACACGAGTGCAGAGGGATGGGGGGGGGGGGGGGGTTAGCTCATCTTGCCAATCGAGGGGTAGAGCACTGTTCTAAACTCGCTAGCTAGGATATCTTACGTATTCTATCGGGGAAAAAGTCTAGTTAGGCACCATTGTGATTGTTACAGCTGAGTAATGTGTGGAATGCAATTACTTGTTTAAAGCAATCAACCTGCTGTACAACATTTTTGGAAATTGGACTAAGTTGCAGGACTCTATCATTAAAAAGACAAGGCAATTTAGGCACGATAACTACATACTTCTTAAATAAAAAATAAACATTTTGAAGACAAAAAGAAACATGGATGGCTGAAGGCATGAACAAATGTAAGGCCCTATTATACAGTAGATCATTATTTTACAAAGCGCAAAAGAACAACAAAACAACAAAATGTCTGTTCTGAAGTGGTCAATTATTAATATGCTTGGTGGATATTTTTTAAATCTACATTTACATTTTTATTTTATTTTATCAAAAACGAATCTGTATTATTCTGTCACCAATTGGAGTACACATACCTAAAAATTTTGACAGTTTTTGACAAAATGATAGATTGTTTTGGCTCAATATCACAGTGCCATCCGTTTTGTCACTAAAGCAACTTATACCACCCACCACTGCGACTTGTATGCTCTAGTCGGCTGGCCCTCGCTACATATTCGTCGCCAGACCCACTGGCTCCAGGTCATCTACAAGTCCATGCTAGGTAAAGCTCCGCCTTATCTCAGTTCACTGGTTACGATGGCAACACCCATCCGTAGCACGCGCTCCAGCAGGTGTATCTCACTGATCATCCCTAAAGCCAACACCTCATTTGGCCGCCTTTCGTTCCAGTTCTCTGCTGCCTGTGATTGGAACGAATTGCAAAAATCGCTGAAGTTGGAGACTTTTATCTCCCTCACCAACTTCAAACATCTGCTATCTGAGCAGCTAACCGATCGCTGCAGCTGTACATAGTCTATTGGTAAATAGCCCACCCATTTTCACCTACCTCATCCCCATACTGTTTTTATTTATTTATTTTTCTGCTCTTTTGCACACCAATATCTCTACCTGTACATAACCTTCTGATCATTTATCACTCCAGTGTTAATCTGCATAATTGTAATTATTTGCCTACCTTCTCATGCCTTTTGCACACAATGTATATATAGACTCCCCTTTTTTCTACTGTGTTATTGACTTGTTAATTGTTTACTCCATGTGTAACTCTGTGTTGTCTGTTCACACTGCTATGCCTTATCTTGGCCAGGTCGCAGTTGCAAATGAGAACTTGTTCTCAACTAGCCTACCTGGTTAAATAAAGGTGAAATAAAAATAAAAAAAAAAAAAAAAAAATGCTCATATTTTCTCTATTAATATGAAAGGAGGAGACATTAAGTTGGTTATACTTCAACACATTTAACTGAGCAGGAACAGTAAGGAATTTCAAACCACAGACTGTTAAAATTGCAAGCACAGTGCTTATGTCTGCTGGACACACAACTACAGCACAGTGAATACTTTTTGAATGCTTTTTTGTTTCTAGTTATTTTCCATTTTTGATGTACAAGACATCCCTCTGTCATGTCCAAATTCCCGAGAGGCTCGGGCTAGAGTTATCCAGAGGCTGCCCCCTTCAGATTCAAATCGCTGTCGGAAAACGACTGTGAATCGTGATAGGCTGTCCTGGCCGAGAGCGGCGTGGTTTCCCAATTCGTTGGTCCGCTATTTGGTGGTGTCGTACGCCCGGATGACCTCAGACTGGGAGACCACTCTGTTCTCGTCTTGAGAGAAGGCGTATCCGTCTGCAAGCAGGACAGATGAACAGTGAGAAACGATGGAAACGATGACACGTTCAAATTCTAACCATGATTAGAAAGAAACTAACTTAATTTAAAGTAAAACATTTCAAAACAAAAACTCGTAAAAATGATTTTAACTAAATAAAAATAAATTAAATAATGACTTTCAAAATAAACCAAGAATCAACATAAGTTTCAATTGAATTAAAACAATATTATTGAAAAATAACAACATGCTCCCTAAGAAGCTTGACCAGTGCTACGCGAGGGAGGGTCATGTTACCTGACACCTACCATCTTGACACGTTCAAATTCTAACCACGATTAGAAAGAAACTAACTTAATTTAAAATAAAACATTTCAAAACAAAAACTCGTAAAAATGATTTTAACTAAATAAAAATAAATTAAAGAATGACTTTCAAAATAAACCAAGAATCAACATAAGTTTCAATTGAATTAAAACAATATTATTGAAAAATAACAACATGCTCCCTAAGAAGCTTGACCAGTGCTACGCGAGGGAGGGTCATGTTACCTGACACCTACCACCTACCATTAGCTCTACAGCCACTAACTTCAACTATGGGAGTTCCTATCGCAACTTTAACCTTTGACCCCCTAGCTTACCTTTAGGTCTCAAATGACTTCGTCACTACCTGCAGGCCAGCAGATGAGTTCAGAAGGCCCAGTGAGAGGAGTGCATTGTGGGAAAAATATCGCACACGTTTATTGAATCGTTTTCGCTCTAACCACCCCTCACACAGGGCACAGCACACAGGGAAGGAGAGGTCAAATCAAATAAAATTTTATTTGTTACATACACATGGTTAGCAGATGTTAATGCGAGTGTAGCGAAATGCTTGTGCTTCAAGTTCCGACAATGCAGTAATAACCAACAAGCAACAAGTAATCTAACTAACAATTCCAAAACTACTGTCTTGTACACAGTGTAAGGGGATAAAGAATATGTACATAAGGATATATGAATGAGTGATGGTACAGAGCAGCATAGGCAAGATCCAGTAGATGGTATCGAGTACAGTATATACATATGAGATGAGTATGTAAACAAAGTGGCATAGTTAAAGTGGCTAGTGATACATGTATTACATAAGGATACAGTCGATGATATAGAGTACAGTATATACGTATGCATATGAGATTAATAATGTAGGGTAAGTAACATTATATAAGGTAGCATTGTTTAAAGTGGCTAGTGATATATTTACATCATTTCCCATCAATTCCCATTATTAAAGTGGCTGGAGTTGAGTCAGTGTCAGTGTGTTGGCAGCAGCCACTCAATGTTAGTGGTGGCTGTTTAACAGTCTGATGGCCTTGAGATAGAAGCTGTTTTTCAGTCTCTCGGTCCCAGCTTTGATGCACCTGTAATGACCTCGCCTTCTGGATGATAGCGGGGTGAACAGGCAGTGGCTCGGGTGGTTGATGTCCTTGATGATCTTTATGGCCTTCCTGTGACATCGGGTGGTGTAGGTGTCCTGGAGGGCAGGTAGTTTGCCCCCGGTGATGCGTTGTGCAGACCTCACTACCCTCTGGAGAGCCTTACGGTTGAGGGCGGAGCAGTTGCCGTACCAGGCGGTGATACAGCCCGCCAGGATGCTCTCGATTGTGCATCTGTAGAAGTTTGTGAGTGCTTTTGGTGACAAGCCAAATTTCTTCAGCCTCCTGAGGTTGAAGAGGCGCTGCTGCGCCTTCTTCACAATGCTGTCTGTGTGAGTGGACCAATTCAGTTTGTCTGTGATGTGTATTCCAAGGAACTTAAAACTTGCTACCCTCTCCACTACTGTTCCATCGATGTGGATAGGGGGGTGTTCCCTCTGGTGTTTCCTGAAGTCCACAATCATCTCCTTAGTTTTGTTGACGTTGAGTGTGAGGTTATTTTCCTGACACCACACTCCGAGGGACCTCACCTACTCCCTGTAGGCCGTCTCGTCGTTGTTGGTAATCACTGTTGTGTCGTCCGCAAACTTGATGATTGAGTTGGAGACGTGCGTGGCAACGCAGTCGTGGGTGAACAGGGAGTACAGGAGAGGGCTCAGAACGCACCCTTGTGGGGCCCCAGTGTTGAGGATCAGCGGGGAGGAGATGTTGTTGCCTACCCTCACCAACTGGGGGCGGCCCGTCAGGAAGTCCAGTACCCAGTTGCACAGGGCGGGGTCGAGACCCAGGGTCTCGAGCTTGATGACGAGCTTGGAGGGTACTATGGTGTTGAATGCCGAGCTGTAGTCAATGAACAGCATTCTCACATAGGTATTCCTCTTGTCCAGATGGGTTAGGGCAGTGTGCAGTGTGGTTGAGATTGCATCGTCTGTGGACCTATTTGGGCGGTAAGCAAATTGGAGTGGGTCTAGGGTGTCAGGTAGGGTGGAGGTGATATGGTCCTTGACTAGTCTCTCAAAGCACTTCATGATGACGGAAGTGAGTGCTACAGGGCGGAAGTCGTTTAGCTCAGTTACCTTAGCTTTCTTGGGAACAGGAACAATGGTGGCCCTCTTGAAGCATGTGGGAACAGCAGACTGGGATAGGGATTGATTGAATATGTCCGTAAACACACCGGCCAGATGGTCTGCGCATGCTCTGAGGGCGCGGCTGGGGATGCCGTCTGGGCCTGCAGCCTTGCGAGGGTTAACACGTTTAAATGTCTTACTCACCTCGGCTGCAGTGAAGGAGAGACCGCATGTTTTCGTTGCAGGCCGTGTCAGTGGCACTGTATTGTCCTCAAAGCGGGCAAAAAAGTTATTTAGTCTGCCTGGGAGCAGGACATCCTGGTCCGTGACTGGGCTGGATTTCTTCCTGTAGTCCGTGATTGACTGTAGACCCTGCCACATGCCTCTTGTGTCTGAGCCGTTGAATTGAGATTCTATGTTGTCTCTGTACTGACGGTTAGCTTGTTTGATAGCCTTGCGGAGGAAATAGCTGCACTGTTTGTATTCGGTCATGTTACCAGACACCTTGCCCTGATTAAAAGCAGTGGTTCGCGCTTTCAGTTTCACGCGAATGCTGCCATCAATCCACGGTTTCTGGTTAGGGAATGTTTTAATCGTTGCTATGGGAACGACATCTTCAACGCACGTTCTAATGAACTCGCACACCGAATCAGCGTATTCGTCAATGTTGTTGTCTGACGCAATACGAAACATGTCCCAGTCCACGTGATGGAAGCAGTCTTGGAGTGTGGAGTCAGCTTGGTCGGACCAGCGTTGGACAGACCTCAGCGTGGGAGCCTCTTGTTTTAGTTTCTGTCTGTAGGCAGGGATCAACAAAATGGAGTCGTGGTCAGCTTTTCCGAAAGGGGGGCGGGGCAGGGCCTTATATGCGTCGCGGAAGTTAGAGTAACAATGATCCAAGGTCTTTCCACCCCTGGTTGCGCAATCGATATGCTGATAAAATTTAGGGAGTCTGGGTACATAGAGGGCTTTTCACAGTATTGAGCCGAACCGAGCTGAGCCGAACCAAACCAAGCTGTACTGAGATGGCCTGGTTACACATCCATCATAATTGCTGAAAGCCTGCTGTAAAGGACAATGTGTTCCGGGTCAGCGCGATACTGTGAAAAGGGCATAGGTGGGGTTTCTAATAGGGATCGAGGGTATGGTTTCTCTACAGGTAAGGAGGCAAAAATAAAAGGGATCACACAAAACCGATCCCATCCCCACCTACGAGACAAAAAAAAAAAAGGTCAGCAAAAATAACATAAATAAATCAAATCCAACAAACCAAATTAAACCCATTCCATCTGTATTGTCTTAAAGCTTCTATCTCGACCACTAGGCATACGAAATTTGTACTAGATGGGACGAGACTGTCCATTAAGGTGCATCCCCAATAGTACCCTATTCCATATATAGTGCACTTTTTTTGACCAGAGCCCTATGGGCCCTTTTCAAAAGTAGTGCACTATAAAAGGAAAAAGGTGCTATTTGGGACACACATAGTGTTAGGGGGGTTGTACTAACAGGCGGAGGAACACCAACAGGGAACAGTGGGGCACTTTTGTGTTACTTAATGGGGTTAACGACAGGATTATGTATGTGGATTTCCTGCATCTGGCTAACGTGGAACATGCATATCGAATTCTAAAGAGTGTTGGGATCAGCAGAGTATTAGCACATCCCCAATGCTGAGGCAGCATCCCAAATGGCACCCTATTCCCTATGCAGTGCACTACTTTGGAACAGGGCCCATAGGGCTCTGGTCAAAAGTAGTGTACTATATAGGGAATAGGGTGCCATTTAAGACACAGGAACTATAGTCAATACAAAATGCCTGTCTTGGGTCTTTGGACCAGTGCAGAGAGAAAATGTTTCTCTCTCTCTCTAAGAAAACAACATGAGGGCTTGCCTCCAGGTCAGTGTGTGAGGCATGTGCGTGTGTGCTATTAATAGTGTGTGTGACTTATGTAGGTTCTGCTGCATGGAGTCTGATCGGTACAGACTCACGGTGCTCTTCTTGAAGACGTTCTTCAGGAGCTGTGCCCTCTCCGTCAGACTGCAAAGAGACACACTCACACGAGAGAGAGAGAGAGGGTGTAATCGCCACACAGAGCCCTTCAGTTAGACTTAACCACCCATACATCAAGCCCTATCGCGCCCAGTACTCCACAGGACAAGAGAAAAGAGACTGCACTTCCTGCTGAGGAGAGGAGAGGCCATGTAAGGGAGAGGAGGAAGGGGAGGATTCTGTGTTTGTTTGTGTGTGCTTGTAGTACCATCCTCGTGGGTACCAGAAATCCCCAAAGTCCCCACAAGGATAGTAAAACAAGGAAAATGATCCCTTCTCCCCACACCCCCAGAGGACAAAGGCTATTTTAAGATTAGGGGTTAAGGTTAAGGTAAGGTTTAGGGGTTAGGAAAAACATGATTTTGAATGGAAATAAATGTTAGGTCCCCAGAAGCATAGTAAAACATGTGTGTGTGTGTGTGTGTGTGTGTGTGTGTGTGTGTGTGTGTGTGTGTGTGTGTGTGTGTGTGTGTGTGTGTGTGAAAAAGAGAGCGAGGTAGAAAGAGAGAGAGATGGCATGTGTGGTTTGCGCGCATGTATGTATGTGTGTTTATATAGTTGTGTGTGCATGTGAGAAAGGAACTGAGTGTATGTGTCTTCAGCTCCAGGGTTCCAAGCCTGCTGGGCCCTGGACTGTGGCCAATGGGGGAAGACTTTCAGCCGGCAGGAGATTTCACACTGATCTGATCCATGCTAATGAACTCCACGGGCCTTCGATGGGGTCCGGCCCGGCTTACTGATACGAGCCCATTTCCATACATAGGGCACTACTTTTGACCAGGGCCCTGGTCAAAAGTAGTGCACAATATAGGGAATAGGGTGCCATTTGGGACAACCCCCATCTCCGGGAGCTCAGCTCAAGATGCATGTCTTGAATATACTGAAGGTGCTACAGTACAGTACAGTACAGCCTCTCGCCACACACTTTCAGAGGGAAAGAATAATGTTCCAAGCAAAATAATATATGGCAAATAGAAATCCAAGAAGGGCAGTTTTATTGCTTCTTTAATCTGCACAACAGTTGTCTGCTGTGCTAACATAATTGCAAAAGAGTTTTCTAATGATCAACTAGCCTTTTAAAATGCTAAACTTGGATTAGCTAACACAACGTGCCATTGGTTGCTGAAAACGGGCCTCTGTACGCCAAAATCAGCCATTTCGGTGCAGGGTGAACTGTACTGTATGTGTACAGTAGGCAGCCAGTAATTATGCCAAGATACTAACAATAGGGAAGCCAGGATAAATATTTGTGAATCCTCAAGGAGCAAATATAAGTTATACACTGTATACGTTTAGAAGTTATAAACTGTATGACACTGTAAATCATGTGTTGTACCTGCTGTGTAAGAAGAAATACAAAGAGTATTCAGGAATGTAGGATATTAAGAAAAGTAATTCAGATATCCTAGAGTTATGAGGCATTGTGAAGAATAAAACACAGCATGAGTCCTAAATAACACCATATTTCCTATTTAATGCAGTACTTTTGACCAAGACCAATAGGGCTCTGGTCAGAAGTAGTGTACTATATAGGGAAAGGGGTGCCATTTGGGACACACACCTAGGAAAAGAAGGAAGGTGAGAAAAGTGTCTGAGATGGTACAGTACCTCGTCCCGTGCACCACGGCTCCGGGGTCCTTGGACAAGGCTTCCAGCTCCTTTACCTCATCCACCAGGGTCTTAAAGAACACCCTCTTCAGACTGTTGGTCAAAAGGAGCAGATGTCACCAACAGGCATTCACAACCACAACTGAATACAACACTATTTAATATTATTATACAGTATTATTATATGTCTATGTACCCAACATCCCAAATCACTCCATGAGGCTTTTCCTAAACCTTCTGCATAAGACTGGCAAAGTAAAGTAGATGCCAAGTACAGTGCAATCGTAAAGTATTCAGAGCCCTTCACTTTTTCAAAATTGTGTTAAGTTACAGCCTATTCCAAAATGGATTAAATTGTTTTTCCCCCTTATCAATCTACAGTCGTGGCCAAAAGTTTTGAGAATGACAATTATTAATTTCCACAAAGTTTGCCGCTTCAGTGTCTTTAGATAATTTTGTCAGATGTTACTATGGAATACTGAAGGCAAAATTGTGAGTGAGCCCACTCCCTTGGCTGAGAAGTAACCCCACACATGAATGGTCTCAGGATGCTTTACTGTTGGCATGACACAGGACTGATGGTAGCGCTCACCTTGTCTTCTCCGGACAAGCTTTTTTTCCGGATGCCCCAAATAATCGGAAAGGGGATTTTTACCTCAGTCCTCAGCAGTCCAATCCCTGTACCTTTTGCAGAATATCAGTCAGGCCCTGATGTTTTTCCTGGAGAGAAGTGGCTTCTTTGCTGCCCTTCTTGACACCAGGTCATCCAACAAAAGTATTCTTCTCACTGTGCGTGCAGATCCAGTCACACCTGCCTGCTGCCATTCCTGAGCAAGCTCTGTACTGGTGGTGCCCCGATCCCGTGGCTGAATCAACTTTAGGAGACGGTCCTGGCGCTTGCTGGACTTTCTTGGGTGCCCTGAAGCCTTCTTCACAACAATTGAACCGCTCTCTTTGAAGTTCTTGATTATCCGATAAATGGTTGATTTAGGTGCAATCTTACTGGCAGCAATATCCTTGCCTGTGAAGCCCTTTTTGTGCAAAGAAATGATGACGGCATGTTTCCTTGCAGGTAACCATGGTTGACAGAGGAAGAACAATGATTCCAAGCACCACCCTCCTTTTGAAGCTTCCAGTCTGTTATTCGAACTCAATCAGCATGACAGAGTGATCTCCAGTCTTGTCCTCGTCAACACTCACACCTGTGTTAACGAGAGAATCCCTGACATGATGTCAGCTGGTCTTTTTGTGGCAGGGCTGAAATTTGGAAATATTTGCTCAAATATTTGCTAAAAATGTAAAAAAAAAAAAAATGAGGGTCTGAATACTTAATTAAGGATCGGCGTTCCGATTTACCACCAGTAAATCATGTAGCGCGTTATGTCAGGATCGCAGATTTTAGAGAAACAACAAATCTCAGGAAACATATAAGTGTCTATTGTAGACTGAAAGCTTAAATTCTTGTTAATATAACTGCACTGTCCAATTTACAGTAGCTATTACTGTGAAAAAATGTCATGCTGTTGTTTGAGGGGAGCTCCTAACAACAAAACACTTTTTTTCAATGCGATAGGTTTGATAAATTCACCTCTCAAGGTGAAATGTCTATTTACTTTCTGAAATCCTGCTGAAATCCTGATTTATCATCCAAAGGTCCCAGAGATGACATGAAGTGTCGTTTTGTTAGATAAAATAATTTTTCATATCCTAAAAAGGTCCATATAGTCTGCACGATCGATTTTGTATTTCCACTCGTTCAATTTGCAAAGAAAGGAATCTGTGAAAATCTCACCCTAAACATTGTTTCAACGAGTCAAATCAAATTCGTGTCTATTCCTCATAGATCCTAGAAGGTAAGACTTCACTATTTCATTAGGGGTGTAGAATATCCTATAGGACACCAATACTTGGAAAGCTAAATCAAAGTCCAAGTATAGAGATTTGACGATATTCTTGCAGAAAAATGGAATATGAATGCGATTGTCTCCTTCACAATTTGCCCAAATGTACCTTCACACTAAAAGTCTTGTAGTTCACTCATACGTCAAGTTATCCATCTGAAACGTTGCACAAACACTGCTTCCATCTTGTGGACACTATTGGAATTACAACCAGATTGATGGCTAGAATTATGACCTTTCTCTTGCATTTCAAAGATGGTGGTATAAAAATACTGGTTGGTTTTTTCTTTGTATTTTCTTCTACCAGATCTATTGCGTTATATTCTCCTACATTCAATTCACAATTTCCACTAACTTCAAAGTGTTCCCTTTCAAATGGTACCAAGAATATGCATATCCTTGCTTCAGGGTCTGAGCTACAGGCAGCTAGATTTGGGTATGTCATTTAGGCGAAAATTGAATAAAAGTGGGGTATCCCTTTAAGTAAATAAGGTATTTCTGTTAGATAAAAAAAAAAAAAAAAATGAGCAAACATTTCTAAAAACCTGTTTTCGCTTTGTCATAATAGGATATTGTGTGTAGATTGCTGAGAATTGTTATTTATTTAATCAATTTTAGAATAAGGCTGGGGGTCTGAATACTTTACCAAAGGCACTGTATATAAAAATCCTATTCGCTTAATTTGCCAGTTGTCTGTAACAAATTGTATCTGCTGTGAGTTGAATTCCTTTGTCTTTCCCAGGACTATGAGGCTGATTAAGAGATCCCTATACTCAATGAATGATTTAAATCTGAGTTGTACACACTTATCTATACTTTGAATCGGTCAGTAAATCAAATAACTATAAATATTACAAACGTAAGAATTTGTTATGAATCAAACACTATAAATGTTACACCACAGATATCCTATAAATTCTCATAAATATAAATTGCTTGTATATGTACCTTAATATTATAAATGTTTTTTCTCCACTGAGTATACAAAACATTGCTCTTTCCCTGTCATAGACTAACCAGGTGAAAGCTATGATCCCTTATTGAACTGGCTAAATACACTTCAATCAGTGTAGATGAAGGGGAGAAGACAGGTTAAAGAAGGATTTTTAAACCTTGAGACAATTGAAACATGGATTGGGTATGTGTGCCATTCAGAGGGTGAATGGACAAGACAAAATATTTAAGTGCCTTTGAACAGGGTATGGTAGTAGGTGCCAGGCGCACCGGTTTGGGTCAAGAACTGCAGATCTTGCAGGTTTTTCATCAGACAGTTCCCTGTCTGTATCAAGAATGGTCCACCACCCAAAGGACATCCAGCCAATTCGAAACAACTGTGGGAAGCATTGGAGTCAACATGCGCCAGCATCCCTGCGGAACGCTTTCAACACCTTGTAGAGAACATGCCCGACGAATTGGGGTGCAACTCAATATTAGGAAGGTGTTCCTAATGTTTGGTATACTCAGTGTATAGTTGAAGTCGGAAGATTATATACATCTTAGCCCAATACATTTAAACTTAGCTCTTCACAATTCCTGACATTTAATCCAAGTACAAATTCCCTGTCTTAGGTCAGTTAGGATCACTACTTTATTTTAAGAATGTGAAATGTCAGAATAATAGTAGAGATAATGATTTACTTCAGCTTTAATTTCTTTCATCATATTCCCAGTGGGTCAGAAGTTTACATACACTCAATTAGTATTTGGTAGCATTGCCTTTAAATTGTTTAACTTGGGTCAAACGTTTTGGGTAGCCTTCCACAAGCTTCCCACAATTAGTTGGGTGAATTTTAGCCCATTCCTCCTGACAGAGCTGGTGTAACGGAGTCAGGTTTGTAGGCCTCCTTGCTCGCATACGCTTTTTCAGTTCTGCCCACAAATATTCTACAGGATTGAGGTCAGGGATTTGTGATGGCACACTCCAATACCTTGACTTTGTTGTCCTTAAACCATTTTGCCACATCTTTGGAAGTATGCTTGGGGTCATTGTCCATTTGGAAGACCTATTTGCGACCAAGCTTAACTTCTTGGATATAGGGGGCGCTATTTTAATTTTTGGATGAAAAACGTTCCCGTTTTAAACAAGATATTTTGTCACAAAAGATGCTCGACTATGCATATAATTGACAGCTTTGGAAAGAAAACACTCTGACGTTTCCAAAACTGCAAATATATTGTCTGTGAGTGCCACAGAACTGATGTTACAGGCGAAACCCAGATAAAAATCCAATCAGGAAGTGCCGCATTTTTTGAAACCGCCTCATGCCAATGACTCCTTATATGGCTGTGAATGGGCCACGAATGAGTTTAGGCTTTCTGTCGCTTCCCCAAGGTGTCGACAGCATTGTGACGTATTTGTAGGCATATCATTGGAAGATTGACCATAAGAGACTACATCTACCAGGTGGTCGCTTGGTGTCCTCCGTTACAATTATTGCGTAATCTCCAGCTGCAGTATTTTTCCGTTTGCTTCTGATGAGAAACCAACTGTCACGACTGATATATTATTGAATAGATATGTGAAAAACACCTTGAGGATTGATTCTAAACAACGTTTGCCATGTTTCTGTCGATATTATGGAGCTAATTTGGAAAAAAGTTCGGCGTTGTACTGACTGCATTTTCGAGTCTTTTTCTTAGCCAAACGTGATGAACAAAACGGAGCTATTTTGCCAACACAAATACTATTTTTGGAAAAAATGAACATTTGCTATCTAACTGAGAGTCTCGTCATTGAAATCATTCGAAGTTCTTCAAAGGTAAATTATTTTATTTGAATGCTTTTCTTGTTTTTGTGAAACTGTTGCCTACTGAATGCTAGGCTTAATGCTATGCTAGGCTATCAATACTCTTACACAAATGCTTGTGTAGCTTTGGGTGAAAAGCATATTTTGAAAATCCGAGATGACAGTGTTGTCAACAAAAGGCTAAGCTTGTGTTTCAATTTATAAATTTAATTTAATCTGCGATTTTCATGAATAGGAAACGTTGCGTTATGGTAATGCACTTGAGGCTATGATTACGCTCCCGGATACGGGATTGCTCGTCGCTAACTTCCTGACTGATGTCTTGAGATGTTGCTTCAATATATCCACATAATTGTCATGCCTCATGATGCCATCTATTTTCTGAAGTGCACCAGTCCCTCCTGCAGCAAAGCACCCCCACAACATGATGCTGTTTCATCAGATCAAAGGACATTTCTCCAAAATGTATGATCTTTGTCCCCATGTACAGTTGCAAACTGTAGTCTGGCTTTTTTTTGGCAGTTTTGAAGCAGTGGCTTCTTCCTTGCTGAGTTGCCTTTCAGGTTATGTCGATATAGGACTGACGATATACTGTGGATATAGATACTTTTGTACCTGTTTTTTTCCAGCATCTTCACAAGGTCCTTTTGCCGTTGTTCTGGGATTGATTTGCACTTTTAGCACCAAAGTACGTTCATCTCTAAGTGACAGAACGCGTCTCCTTCCTGGGCGGTATGACGGCTGCGTGGTCCAATTGACTCAAATGATGTCAATTAACCTATCAGAAGCTTCTAAAGCCATGAAATAATTTTCTGGAATTTTCCAAGCTGTTTAAAGGCACAGTCAATTTAGCCTATGTAAACTGGAATTTTGATACAGTGAATTATAAGTGAAATAATCTATCTACTATTGTTGGAAAAATTACTTGTGTCATGCACAAGGGCAAAAAAAAGTACAGTAGGGCAAAAAAGTATTTAGTTAGCCACCAGGCCTGTAATTTTCATCATCGGTACACTTCAACTAAGACAGACAAAATTAGAAGAAAAAAAATCCAGAAAATCACATTGTAGGATTTTTTAAATGAATTTATTTGCAAATTATGGTGAAAAATAAGTATTTGGTCACCTACAAACAAGCAAGATTTCTGGCTCTCACATACCTGTAACTTCTTCTTTAAGAGGCTCCTCTGTCCTCCACTCGTTACCTGTATTAATGGCCCCTGTTTGAACTTGTTATCAGTATAAAAGACACCTGTCCACAACCTCAAACAGTCACACTCAAACTCCACTATGGCCAAGACCAAAGAGCTGTCAAAGGACACCAGAAACAAAATTGTAGACCTGCTCCAGGCTGGGAAGACTGAATCTGCAATAGGTAAGCAGCTTGGTTTGAAGAAATCAACTGTGGGAGCAATTATTAGGAAATGGAAGACATACAAGACCACTGATAATCTCCCTCAATCTGGGGCTCCACGCAAGATCTCACCCCGTGGGGTCAAAATGATCACAAGAACGGTGAGCAAAAATCCCAGAACCACACGGGGGGACCTAGTGAATGACCTGCAGAGAGCTGGGACCAAAGTAACAAAGCCTACCATCAGTAACACACTACGGGACACAGGGACTCAAATCCTGCAGTGCCAGACGTGTCCAGGCCCGTCTGAAGTTTGCTAGAGAGCATTTGAATGATCCAGAAGAAGATTGGGAGAATGTCATATGGTCAGATGAAACCAAAATATAACTTTTTGGTAAAAACTCAACTCGTCGTGTTTGGAGGACAAAGAATGCTGAGTTGCATCCAAAGAACACCATGCCTACCGTGAAGCATGGGGGTGGAAACATCATGCTTTGGGGCTGTTTTTCTGCAAAGGGACCAGGACGACTGATCCGTGTAAAGGAAAGAATGAATGGGGCCATGTATCGTGAGATTTTGAGTGAAAACCTCCTTCCATCAGCAAGGGCATTGAAGATGAAACGTGGCTGTGTCTTTCAGCATGACAATGATCCCAAACACACCGCCTGGGCAACGAAGGAGTGGCTTCGTAAGAAGCATTTCAAGGTCCTGGAGTGGCCTAGCCAGTCTCCAGATCTCAACCCCATAGAAAATCTTTGGAGGGAGCTGAAAGTCTGTGTTGCCCAGCAACAGCCCCAAAACATCACTGCTCTAGAGGAGATCTGCATGGAGGAATGGGCCAAAAACCAGAAACAGTGTGTGAAAACCTTGTGAAGACTTACAGAAAATGTTTGACCTCTGTCATTGCCAACAATGGGTATATAACAAAGTACTGAGATAAACTTTTGTTTTGACCAAATACTTATTTTCCACCATAATTTGCAAATAAATTAATAAAAAATCCTACAATGTGATTTTCTGAATTTTTTTCCCTCATTTTGTCTGTTATAGTTGAAGTGTACCTATGATGAAAATTACAGGCCTCTCTCTTTTAAGTGGGAGAACTTGCACAATTGATGGCTGACTAAATACTTTTTTGCCCCACTGTATATGTCCTAACTGACTTGCCAAAACTATAGTTTGTTAACAAGAAATTTGTGGAGTGGTTGAAAAATGAGTTTTAATGACTACAACCTAAGTGTATGTACATTTCCGACTTCAACTGTATATGTAAATGTCTTGAGTGCATGTGATCTATTTGTGATCTAAGAAGATTCCCTAGAAAAGTGTCCTAAAGCAGGACATGGAGGTGCATGGAGGGGATCTCACACTTTGTAGGCCATGTCAAAGACCAGGGAGGTGACAGGGATAAAGACCAGGCCCATCCAGAAGACTCCCGAACTGAACATCATGTCCGCCTGAGACACACATGTACACACACACAGAACAACAGGAACACATTCCTTGGGTCATTGCAAAGAAAATAGTTTGTGAAGCAGTAAAGGAGGTCCTCAGCAGAAAATAAGAGGGTCAGCTTGCTTTAGGCATTTCTATTACATAAAATGGCATTTCTAAACAATAAAATGATGGGTCAACCTAATTTGACCATAGTTGGTAATCCACCGTGACTAAATGACACTCATGTTGTTTTAGTTTCAACTGTGATCCTTAGAACCCACCTAGGACTGAGGAACTAGCTTTGTGCAGTTAGTACTGTAGTGTCCTTCACTATGCTAGTTAGTACTGTAGTGTACTTTACTATGCTAGTTAGTACTGTAGTGTCCTTTACTATGCTAGTTAGTACTGTAGTGTCCTTTACTATGCTAGTTAGTACTGTAGTGTCCTTTACTATGCTAGTTAGTACTTTAGTGTCCTTTACTATGGTAGTCAGTCAGTACTGTCGTATCCTTTACACTCTTTAATGGGGTCATTCCAAATGACACAAATGGGAAGTGTGTCCAAACCCCTTTTTACAAGTATTCCCTATCAGTGAAGAACCTTGGGTACAGCACCCGCTGTCTCAAAAAGCCAACTGACATTTTTTATTTGACCCTTATTTTATTAGGTAAGTTGACTGAGAACACATTCTCATTTACCGCAATGACCTGGGGAACAGTTACAGGGGAGAAGAATGAGCCAATTGGAAGCTTTTACTCCTCAGGTGCTGACCTGTTGCACCCTCTGCAACCACTGTGATTATTATTTGACCCTGCTGGTCGTCTATGAACATCTTGAAGAACAATCTGGCCTTAATGGCCGTGTACTCTTACAATTTCCACCCGGCACAGCCATAAGAGGACTGGCCACCCCTGGTTCCTCTCTAGGTTTCTTCCTAGGTTCCTGCCTGTCTAGAGAGTTTTTTCCTAGCCACCGTGCTTCTACATCGGCATTACTTGCTCTTTGGGGTTTTAGGCTGGGTTTCTGTATAAGCACTTTGTGACATCTGCTGATGTAAAAAGGGCTTTATAAAAAAAATTTGTATTGATTGATTGACTGGGTAAAGCTCCATGTCTGACTAGGAAGAGGCATTAGACACACACCATACCAGTGGAGAGGGGGATGGAGTAGGATGTACTGTAGCTGACCTCAGACAAAGAGAAGGTCAGTTTTGCATTCCCTCCAACCCTCCAATGATTAAGGTGAGCAAGTAGCTAATCCTAGATCTGTGCCAACTTCTAGCCAGAGGGGAGGAAATACAGTAGGACACACTTATTCACCCTTGTCATCACATTTTCGAGAGAAACATGAGAAGGGCAGAGCAGCTACACATCAAAGTCCACTGATATAAGTTCTAAAGGTAGTCCTTCCATGCATTGACCTATAAAAGGATGGAGGTCAACTACAGCTGTGTGTGTGTATCATTGGAACCATTTCCCTTCATGCTCGTTGACTTGTAGTAGTAAGGACAGCCAACAGAGAGAAAGAGCTATTTGTTATGCTATATAACCTTCAAATAATAAACACTGTCCCAATGTTTGTGTGTGCAGTATATTCTAAACGCTCTCATTGTCTACAGAGTGCCAAGATAAATCCACAGATGAGATACATGAGATAATCAAGGCCCAAATGGAACCATATTCTCTATTTAGTGCACTACTTTTGACCAGAGCCCTACAGAGCTCTGATCACAAGTAGTGCATTGTACTATATAGGGAAAAGGGTGCTGTTTAGGATGCAACCCTAAGAGTGCATTGAGACTGATATGATATGCATTGGGAAAACGCAAGCTTGGAGGCAACTCTTCTTCATCCACCTCTGATGTAGGCCTTACATCTCTCCAGATATCGTAACTCTGACATCTTAGGAGACAGCATCTGCTCCCTGGTCATCAAAAACACACAGATCATCAAGACAACAGTCTGCTGTTTAGACGAACGCGCATTGGCCCTGTCGGAACTCCAGGACTCGGGAGGTTTCATTTGGTCTGGAAAGTCAGGGGGATGCAGGGAGGGATACTCTTGCCGTGGGCCGTCCCATACAGTCGTCTCCGCAGGGCTGTGTTTGCTTTGGACCGGCTGCATTGAAACTATCTGTCATTACATGTTAACGAGCAAAACACACGTCCCCTCGCATCAGCAATTTGGGCCTTACAAGACAATGGTCTTCCTGTAATACGAAACAAGCTGGACCCTGGGACGGCGCATTAGGGCACACGCACACTCGGATCAGTGTGAAAGATATCAAAGAGTTCAGGTGTTCCCAAAATAGCTATTACCAGCGAAATGGATGACAAAACATCTGGGAAAGAGGAAATCCCAAATAACTGGACATCAAAATGGCATTTTCCTAATGTTTGAAATGGTATTGGAATGAATGGAGTTTTATCTATGTTGCCCGGCAATGACGAAAATACATAAGTTGAGGGAAAATAACATTTTCACGTCAAGTTTGAAGTTAGGAAGTCCCGGATAGAAACCTAGACTTTTTTTTCTTCGTAACATCACTGTAAATATTTTTGTTTTCATCCAGTGTATCACACATTTGAATAACCGCATTTAAACTGTCTTGAAAGTATTTAGAAAATAAACTGCGCTTATAGGCTCAGCACGTTAAATAGATTAAATTAAGTCAACGAGCATGAAAAATAAACCAGCTTCTAATTTTAACAAACTTCTGAAAAATACTGTTCCAAATGAACTGCATCGAAGGTCTGACTACTTTGCTAATCTGTAAATTCAAAGCTTAATTTAACTTAATCTTAATAAACGTTTACCTGTTAAAGATTTGGATGACAGATACACTAAATCCTGGCCGAGCCAGCAGTGTTTGGTAGATGCTAGCAATGGCTCATTCCTGGAGGCCTATGAGAGCTGGAGTGCAGGGGTGTGTGATTGTATTTTTAGGACAAACTAATAAACTCATCTGGGCAGGCAGACAGTGGTGTCCGCAGTGTTTTGACAGGCCGTCAACCTCTCACAGCCACTGGAGACGCAGACGCAGACACACACACTCAAACACATGCATACAGTCTATCACTAACAAGTTAGAAACGTTCATAGCCATAGGTGAAAGAGCATTCAGTCTGCCACTCAACACGGCCTAAGATCTTGTTTGGAGCAGACGAGTAAGCTTTTGTTGCTTTTGCAGAGCTCAGTTTTGTACATCGTATAGAGGTGTAATTTGTTTGCTGTACAAATTTGGAATTTACTTATATATACAAATGAGACTGTTGTTTCACTCTGAATATGATATGGGCACGCCAATACAGTTGTTTGTCATATTTGACATTCTTGAAACTGTGTCTTAGTCTAAGAAAATATATTTTTCAAAGCCATCCTTAATGCGATGGTAAAGGAACAGACTGATCCAATCGGCTCAGAGTAGAGGCGTGTGATTACTATGCCTGGATGCATTGATCAGGGGGTCTCACAGCAGCGGCAGTTGGCTGACCATGCATGACAGGCCACAGTGATTGTGGGACTCCAAGAATGTTAATGCCTGCCATTGTGATGGTAAATATGAAGGGTGGACAATCAAGGCCTTGGCTTTCACTCTGTTCCTAGACCTTTTGACTTTAGAAAGCATAGATAAATAAAAGTCAACTTTCCACACGCACACACACCTCACTCTTACCATGTCTCGTTCTGTCATATCTGTAAAGGGTGACAAATTTGAGTCTCTGCCCTTTTCTCGGTATGAGCCTGGTTGTTGCCAAAGCCAAAGCCTCTGGATGCTAATATTCAGACACTAGGAGCCTGGGCGCAGTCTCTCTTTGTGCGTCTCTTTTTATTGGGCCCGGTGAAATTAGGGTTATTTAAGTCAAATCCAGTCCCAGTGAGTGATTTGGTCTACCTCCATCCATGTCCCTAAATTCTACTGGCTCTACCGGACCACACTACAATCTGGATGGACGTTAGAACATAGGGGTAGACCGTTCTGCTATGGCGCTAGGGAGCTAGGGGAAGGGTTATTGGGTGACTTGAGGGTTCAGAGTTGTATCCTACTGCAAATTGAAGCTGGATGTGTTTGTTTGTGGCCAAAAATGACCCCCAATCCCTTGGTGACCAGCTCCATGCTACCTCGCCAAACAAAATCCTTAGGGTTGTTGGACAGGCTGTGAACACAGCCGCAGAAAGAAAAAGCCAGTGCCTGAGGATTTGATGGGAGAGAAAAGAGATGGAGGCGGCGCACTTAATGCCCTGGAAGGAGAAAGAGTGAGAGTGGGATCAAGAAAGAGAGAAAAAGTGAGTAAAAGCAAGAGAAGGAGAAAGAAAGAGAGCACGAGTGTGTGAGAGGAGCCTTGATCGGATGCGGCCCACAACTCTGCAAATGACCCCCACGACGTCATTGCAACGCAAAAGCAAATGACGAGTTCACAATCCCTTAACACCCCCACCCCACTAAGCTTTAACTATGGAAAACATAAAACTGGACTTGCTCAGTTGGGTCCGCCCAAGTACGCCCATATCCATTTGAATTATAATGCATAAACTCATTCAAATAACACACACAATGCAAAGTCTCACACCATGGACTAGCCTGTGCCTTACACTGCCGCTTCAGTCTTCCATAAATTGTTGGTTCTGGGCTCCTAATGTGTGTGGTTTTAATCACAGAGGGGGCTAACTTATGACACCTTAAGTATTCCGAAAACACCGAGACAGAGGGAAAACAGTGTAGGGGTACAAAGTCAACTCAACAGCAATGCTGAAGTGCCTCTCTAATTCCATCATAGAGTCTTTCACAGGTTTAAGTGAGGAACCTTGTGGGTTTCTATCAAACCATGGGGAGCTGGGAGCCTGATGTTTCAATCCACCCCCTGGAGTTTCTAGGGGTTCCTGGTGGTTTTGGAAAGATATGGCAGAGCGGAGAAATAGTGAGGAAAACTGTCATCTGGGGCCCTGCTCCTTCAATCACAGGGGCACTGGTGACAGCACACTCACACAAGTAAGCGTAGATATACTCGCGCACCCAAACACATACAATCAAAACACACACTCAAAACACACACACTACGGATCGTCTCTGTTCTGTGGGTCCTAGCGTGGTCTCGGCTGTATTGAGCTGGCATGTGAGTGGAGAGAGGTTGGGTTATCTAGCGATACAGTAGGTGGAGCTGGCATCTCAGTGCCATTCTGAAGGGGCATTCTTGTGCTTCAAAGCAAGTGAGTCCTGATGAGCGGCCTGGGCTGGAGACTCTACAGGTGCACTTGAATATAAATAACTCCATCCAAAAAAAACATGTGAGTAAAAAGAGGAAGGGAGTGAAGTTGTGCATCCCAAATGGCACCATACTCCCTACATAGTGAACTACTTTTGACCAGAGCCCAAGGAGACAGAGAGGTCACTTCACATAATCAACCTCTGGAAAAACCTTTTATGTTGAATACTATTTGACACTGACAGGCATTCCAAGCAAAAAGAAAGAAAGAAAGAGAGAGAGAGAGAGAGAGAGAGAGAGAGAGAGAGAGAGAGAGAGAGAGAGAGAGAGAGAGAGAGGAGAGAAAAAGAGAGATGGAGGGAGAGCGAGAGACCGCAAAGAAAGATGAGAGGGCAAAGAGAGAGTGAGCAAGAGTAAGTGAGAGATCAAGCGAGAGCGAGATCAATAGAGATCGAAACAAAGAGCAAGAGTGACGGAGAGGGGCAGATAGAGCTGGTTAATGACCTCTTGCCTGTACCCGACCTTCCTTTTGCCTACCCCTTGTGTAATAATAAATTGCGGAGCCCAACCATCTGCCTCCTGTGTCTGCATATGGGTCTCGCCTTGTGCCCTTATATTGGGGCCCTCCGTTCAAAAACACACTGTTGGGTTACGGAGTAGACACATTGAAACCTTCCCACCAACCACAGTCAGTAACAGCAATGAGATAGGAGATACTGTTCATTACGTTGAGTTATGAATGATGTGATCACATAGAAGGGTTTATCACCGCTGGGGGCATGCCCAGAAAACAGTGAACATTTCTACAACGTTTGTTCATTTTCCAATGGAGCCCTTACTAATGTTCTGTGAATGCAGAGGTTATCAGACATGTTTTGCTGGGTTTAAAGGAGGGTGGAGTTTCAGTTGAGTGTTTACCTCGCCAGACATGTCCGGAGCCAGAGAGATGAGTGGCCACAGAGAGGAGTAGATACTGAAGAACACCACCCACAGGCTGATGCTGCCCCAGATGGCAATGTGACTGAACTGGAGGAGACAGAGCATGTTACATCCTTTTGTCTACATATATAAACACAGTGTGGGAGGTGAGGGTGAGGCTTACAGAGTAATTACACAATGACTAAGTTATTCTGCTAGTCGTTCTGGTGTAAGGCCTATGTAATGTGAATGGTGGCAAAGAGTTGAAGGAGGAAGAGGAACAGATGGATGGAACATATCCTTATGGACCTTTTAAGATCTTCCTTTGTTCCAATTGTTATAGGTATCTGTGGTATGAGAACGATGATGGATAGACAAGATATTGTAGTAAGAGGAGAGAGCCTACCATAGTCCAAGACGAGGTCTCCAGGCCAGCTTTGAGGCACACAGTGATGACCACAAACTCGGAAACAGAAAAGCACAAAGTCAAATGCTAAACCAACATCTTCCCTGCCATTGAGAATAAGTTCAAATCAAAGTCACCAGAAGTTCGACACGGAAAGCACTGACAGATCGCATTTTATATGTGTAACTGAAGATGTATTCTTAGGCAAAACGTTATGTTTGGCGTAAAAGCAACACAGCTGAACACACCATCCCCACTGTCAAACATGGTGGTGGCAGCATCATGGTTTGGGCCTGCTTTTCTTTAGCAGGGACAGGGAAGATGGTTAAAATTGATGGGAAGATGGATGGAGCCAAATACAGGACCATTCTCAAAGAAAACCTGATGGAGTCTGCAAAAGACCTGAGACTGGGACGGAGATTTGTCTTCCAACAAGACAATGATCCAAAACATAAAGCAAAATCTACAGTGGAATGGTTCAAAAATAAACATATCCAGGTGTTAGAATGGCCAAGTCAATGTCCAGACCTGAATCCAATCGAGAATCTGTGGAAAGAACTGAAAACTGCTGTTCACAAATGCTCTCCATCCAACCTCACTGAGCTCGAGCTGTTTTGCAAGGAGGAATGGGAAAAAATTTCAGTCTCTCGATGTGCAAAACTGATAGAGACATACCCCAAGCGATAAGTTTGGAATAAGTTTGAAATATCCAATAAATGTCGTTCCACTTCATGATTGTGTCCCACTTGTTGTTGATTCTTCACAAAAAATACAGTTTTATATCTTTATGTTTTAAGCCTGAAATGTGGCAAAAGGTCGCAAAGTTCAAGGGGGCCGAATACTTTCGCAAGGCACTGTATATATATATATATATATATATATATTTTTTTTTGTAAAAACTTATACACAGTAATGACGCTTCGGTCAGCAAATAAAGAAACCAAAACAAACTGATAAATAGTCTCACAGCAAGACGATGAGGCTAACACAAGGTTCTTAAATGGAAGTTTGGAGCCACCAAGACTCTTCCTAGAGCTGGCCGCCCGGCCAAACTGAGCAATCGTGGAAGAAGGGCCTTGGTCAGGGAGGTGACCAAGAACCAGATGGTCACTCTGACAGAGCTCCAGAGTTCCTCTGTGGAGATGGGCGAGACTTCCAGAAGGACAACCATCTCTTCAGCACTCAACCCATCAGGCCATTATGGTAGAGCGGCCAGACGGAAGCCGGAATCCTCAGTAAAAGGAACATGACAGCTCGCTTGGAGATTGCAAAAAGGCACCCAAAGGACTCTCAGACCATGAGAAACAAGACTCTCTGGTCTGATAAAACCAAGATTTATTTATCTCTTTGGCCTGAATGCCAAACATCACGTCTGGAGGAAACTTGGCACCACCCCTACGGTGAAGCATGGTGTTGGTAGCATCATGCTGTGGGAATGTTTTTCAGAGGCAGGGTCTGGGATACTAGTCAGGATTAGGGATGCAAAGGGTCGGAAACATTCCGGTAAATATCCGGCATTTTCCCGCAAATTTTCCATGGGACATTAAGCCCTGGAATTTTTCTTACATTTATAAAAAAAAAGTTAGCTTATAACAGCGAACCTTTTTTGTGGGATACACAAGGCATTCTAGGTCTTGTGGCATATTTTGGTTAAACTATCCCCAATTCAATAGAATTGCAACCCTCTGCGTGCACAGTGCATTCTTCCATCACATGTGCAGTGCACACTTCCACGTACAGCTGATTCTCAAGATCTGGCACACTAATGAGACGCTACTGAGCCCACACTACTGCACTGTCTGAGCCAAGGACTATACGCTTTCTGGTAAGTTTTGATTAAAATACTGGGTGGGGTGAACGTATTTTGTATGATTCTTTGCTAACTAGTAAATAGTAGCCTACAGCAAAGTGTGTTTAAATAATTTCTAACTTGTTAACAATTTCTGCTAGTTAGTTTTTGCTACCATGTGGGTTTTAGCTTGCTTGAGCCTGCTAACTGAGTGTTAATTCACCTGTTTCCATACATGTTTCATTTTAAAACATGTATCTTACAAAAGACTTGTTTAATCTAACTGCTTAACTATTTATCTGTACATGGAATTGTATTTTATTTTTTTTTTCCCTGAATCTTTACAGGAACATGTGGAGGCATTTCACTGCAGCTAATATAGAAGGAAAAGCTGTGTACATTTGCAAATACTCTGCCAAATCATATGTGAAGAATGCAACAAAAATGCAGAATCATCTGGCCAAGTGCATAAAGTTTCCTCAGCGTTCACAACTAGCAACCTCTGACAAAAGTCCCTCTACTTCGTTTCGAGGTGAAAATGATGAATCAGACACCTTATCGATAGCAACAGGTTATGGTCCTAGTAGAATCAGAAGTTTTTTGACTCAATGGAGGAACGTAGTCAGAGAAATGCTGATGAATGTCTTGCTCGAACTGTGTATGCAACTGATTCACCTATGATGCTCACAGGCAATGTGTATTGGAAGAGATTTATGCATGTTCTTCACCCAGCATGCACCCCTCCAACCAGACATGATTTATCTACTCATTTGCTGGATGCAGAGTTCAACAGAGTTAGTGAAGTGAAGGTCAAGCAAGTCATAGAGAAAGCAGACTGTATTGCGATCATCTCTGATGGGTGGTCAAATGTTCGTGGGCAAGGAATAATTAACTACACCATCTCCACCCCTCAACCAGCATTCTACAAGAGCACAGACACAAGGGACAACAGACACAAGGGACAACAGACACCGGTCTTTACATTGCAGATGAGCTGAAGGCAGTCGTCAATAACCTTGGACCACAGAAGGTATTTGCACTGATGACAGACAATGCTGTGAACATGAAGGCTGCATGGTCTAAAGTGGGGGAGTCCTACCTTCACATCACACCCATTGGCTGTGCTGCTCATGCATTGAATCTGCTCCTCAAGGACATCATGGCACTGAAAACAATGGATACATTCTACAAGAGAGCCAAGGAACTGGTTAGCTATGTGAAGGGTCATCAAGTTATAGCAGCAACCTACCTCACCAAGCAAAGTGAGAAGAATAAGAGCACCACATTGAAGCTGCCCAGCAACACCCGTTGGGGTGGTGTTGTCATCATGTTTGACAGTCTCGTGGAGGGGAAGGAGTCTCTCCAAGAAATGGCCATATCCCAGTCTGCCAATATGGACAGCCCCATCAAGAAGATCCTCCTGGAGGATGTATTTTGGGAGAGAGTGGTAAGCAGCCTGAAACTCCTGAAACGTATAGCAGTAGCCATTGCACAGATTGATGGAGACAATGCCATCCTGTCTGATGTTCAGACTCTGCTTGCAGATGTAAGAGAATAAATCAGTACTGCCATGCCCACTTCACTGTTGCTCCAAGCAGAGGAAACTGCAGTTCTGAAATACATCAAAAAGCGTCAAGACTTCTGCCTGAAGCCCATACACGCCACAGTGTACAAGTTGAACCCCAAGTATGCTGGCAAGAGCATCCTGTCTGGTGCAGAGATCAACAAGGCCTATGGTGTCATCACTACTGTGTCTCGCCACCTTGGCCTGGATGAGGGCAAGGTTCTTGGCAGTCTGGCGAAGTACACTTCCAAGCAAGGGCTTTGGGAATGAGATGCAATATGGCAATCGTGCCAACATTTCTCATCAGCCACCTGGTGGAAGGGACTTTGTGGATCTGAGGCTCTTTCCCCTGTTGCCGCCATCATCCTCTAAATCCCACCAACATCAGCAGCCTCAGAGGGCAACTGGTCCTTGTTTGGGAACACACACACACCAAAGCACGCAACAGGCTGACCAATACAGGATTGAAAGATTGGTGGCCAATTGGGCAAATTTGAGGCTCTTTGAGCCTGACAACGAGCCATCCTCAACAAGGTTGGAAAGTGACAGTGAAGATGAGGCCTCAGAGTCTGATGTTCAAAGGTGGACATTGAGGAGGTCCAGGGAGAAGACATGGAATCCTGAGAGGAAGACAACCAATGCTTTAGTTTCCAGACTATCATTTTATGCAATGGATCATTGGGGATCATTCAATATTCCCTTTCTTTTGATGTTCAGGGAAATCATCCCATGTGGAGAGTCAACTCATTTAATTAAAGCTCAATTCATAACCAATTTTTTAAAATGTTTTCTATTGGATGGATTTAATCATTTGCAGTTATGTCTACTTATGATAAGGTAAAAGGTTTATGTTTCTGTCTCCATCTGATATGGCAAATATATCCAATGCAAAAAACATCTACATTTAAAGGGTATTAATATTAATTTGCATATATTTCCGTTAATTCCCATATATTCCCGTTAATTTCCATGGACAGTTTCCACCTCTGAATATTCCCCAAAATGTGCAACCCTAGTCAGGATCAAGGGACAGATGAACAGAGCAAAGTACAGAAGAGATCCTTGATGAAAACCTGCTCCAGAATGCTCATGACCTCAGACTGGGGTGAAGGTTCACCTTCCAACAGGACAACGACCCTAAGCACACAGCCAAGACAATGTAGGAGTGGCTTCGGGATAAGTCTCTGAATATCCCTGAGTGGCCCAGCCAGAGCCTGGACTTGAACCCGATCGACCATCTCTGGAGAGACCTGAAAATAGCCGTGCAGCGACGCTCCCCATCCAATCTGACAGAGCTTGCTTGATAGGATCTACAGAGAAGAATGGGAGAAACTCTGCAAATACAAATGTGCCAAGCTTGTAGAGTCATACCCAAGAAGATGAGGCTGTAATCACTGCCAAAGGTGCTTCAACAAAGTATTGAGTAAAATGTCTGAATGTGATATTATTTTCCTTTTAAAAAATTTGGAACATTTTCTAAAAAAAATGTTTTCTTTGTCATTATTGGGTATTGTGTGTAGATTGATGAGGGGGAAAAGTTGTTTTAATCTATTTTAAAATAAGGCTGTATCGTAACAAAATGTGGAAAAAGTCAAAGGGCCTGAATACTTTCTGAATGCACTGTTTAAAGGGAAAAAGATGCCATTTCAGATGCGTACTTACTGTATAAACCATGTTGCCTAAGAGGAGATAGTCCGGGGTCTTTCCGTTTCCGAAGACTGTATCTGTGAAAAGGATCAACATCAAAAGCCTTTAGATGTGTGGTCATGTCCCTCTTCACGGCCGTGTTTTTAAGAAACAGAGTTCAATTAGACCAGGGGAAAATTATGTGAAATCTCTGCTATGGAGTAAACAACCCAAATAACAAACCAGGGCATTGAATGTGTCTGCATCACAATGGCACCCTATTCCCTATACAGTGCACTACGTTTGACCAGAGCCCTTTGGAGTGGATCTCACTCCACCCAGAGCCTGTAGAGACTAGAAATCCTGCCTCAGTCCCAAACAGCAACCTATTCTCAATATACAACACTACCTGGTCAAAAGCAGTACACCATATACCAGGGATCATTAACTATACTGAACAAAAATATAAACGCAACATGTGAAGTGTTGGTCCCATGATTCATGAGCTGAAATAAAAGATCCCAAAAATGTTCCATACGCACAAATGTCCAACAGAGCTGTGGCCAGATCATTTTACGTTCATTTCTCTACCATAAGCCGCCTCCAATGTCGTTTAAATAATTTGGCAGTACATCCAATCGGCCTCACAACCGCAGACCACGTGTAACCACACCAGCCCAGGACCTCCACATCCGCCTTCTTCACCTGCGGGATTGTCTGAGGAGGGGGAGGTGGGGTGCTGAGGAGTTTTTCTGTGTATAATAAAACCCTTTTGTGGCGAAAAACTAATTCTGATTGGCTTGGCCAGGCTCCAAAGTGGGTGTGGCTATGCCCTCCCAGCCCACCCATGGCTGTGCCCCTGACCAATCATGTGAAATGTGTATATTAGAGTCTAATGAATTTATTTAAATTGACTGATTTCCTTTTATGAACTGTAACTCAGTAAAATCTTTGAAATTGTTGCGTTTATATTTTTGTTTAGTACAGATTCAGCTGTGGGACAATTATTTTCTTCAGAGGATGGTTAGGGGCCAGAATATAATTACAAATAATTTCTAGACTGCAAATTGACCGCAATAATTCCAAACAGATGTAATATTTGACTAAAACACAATAATTTCAAACCTTGCTTACATTTGCATATGATCACTTACAGTAGTATGTCTCTCTATTATGCCTGGGAATACTTTGGAACAGATTTCCCAAAAATCACTTCGAGCTGATTTGCTTATTTTATTTAAAAATAATTTGGTCCACGGGCTACCAGTTGGGGAACCCTGCCATATACTGTAGCAAATAGGGTGTCGTTTGAGACACACCCTTAAAAGACAGATGAGTCTCTGGCAGGTTAGGGTTAGAGTCTCTGGGAGGTGCTTACCATGCTGGAAGGCTAGGAGGGGGACCCAGAAAAGGATGACAGAGTGGAAGAGGCCGTTCAGACAATGGGCCCAGAAGACCTGCAAGGAGGGGGGAGAGAGGGATGGAGAAGGGAGGGGGTTGGGTGTGTTGTTGGGTTCCAGGGTGAAAGAAGGAGAGAAAAAGCATGAGAAACCCGGTTGCTGACTGAACTTGCCTAGCGACCCCTGACCTGGGCTCTTTGTCCTGGCTCAGTACTCGGCTAAGTGGAGGTTTTGTAGGGCCTCCTGTCTGAATGGCCACCCCGCTGACAGACACTTTGTATATCCTCCTGTGTGTTGGTGTAGTACTGGAGGAGAGAGGGTGCAGGGATGTGTGTAGGTTTGGTGTGTGTGTGTGTGTGTGTGTGTGTGTGTGTGTGTGTGTGTGTGTGTTTGGTGTGTGTGTGTGTGTGTGTGTGTGAGCATGAAAGTCGGGTGGGCTATGTCAGTGTGATGGTTTGTGGTGGGGGGAAGTTTTCCTTTCCCCCTCCTTTCCTGTAGACTTCCTCATCAATTTCAAAAGTCTTTCATATGTGAATTTAAGATGGCACAAAAATAAATGAAGAGCAGAAAGCAGAAATCAATCTAAAAACACAGAGAAGTTTGAAGTGGATTAACTTGTTTTTACGGTAATTCATAAGAAGCTGGAAAAGTAAGAAAACAGTAGTGTGTGTGTGTGTGTGTATATGCGTTGTGCGTTTCCACACAGGCGACTCTACAGTATGTGTGCGTTGTTGTGTGTGGACCTTGGATGAGACGTTTAAATCAATAGTCCTTTTTCCAAAAACACTGTTTCAAATGTACATTATGCACAGATGTCACCAAACACAACACTAAAGGATGATGTAGCACGAAATGGCCGTGTAATCAACCCTGCCAAAACAAAACTGCATTCATGCCCCCTTGTTCCCCTACCCTGCTCCAATCACTGCTCTGTTATTCCTAAAAGTTTTAAATAGATTTTTATAAAACAGCAAGGAGCACATTCTGAGTTGAAAAAAAAAAAATCACTTTACTCTCTCAATATTTTCACTTTTTAATACATTTCTGGCAGGATAGAAGACCAATTTAATGGCACACTTCCGTAAAAAGCACTCTTGTCAACCTCATAAAATTGGTCGATGAAAACACAATTTCTTATTTAAGAAGTTGCGTTTTTGCCAAGGCAGCAGCTACTCTTCCTGGGGTCCAGCAAAATCAGCAATTATACATTTTAAAAACATTACAATACCTTCATAACAGATTTCACAACATATTAAGTGTGTGCCCTCAGGCCTCTACTCTACTACCACATATCTATAACACAAAATCCATGTGTACATGTGTGTATAGTGCATATGTTATTCTGTGTTTGCATGCATATGTCTATGTTTGTGTTGCTTCACAGTCCCCGCTGTTCCATAAGGTGTATTTTGATCTGTTTTTTAAATCAAATTTTAATGCTGGCATGAGTTACTTGATGTGGAATAGAGTTCCATGTAGTCATGGCACTATGTAGTACTGTGCGCCTCCCATAGTCTGTTCTGGACTTGAGGACTGTGAAGAGACCTCTTGTGGCATGTGTTTTGGGGTATGCATGGGTGTCGGAGCTGTGTGCCAGTAGTTCAAATTGACAGCTCGGTGCATTAACATGTCAATACCTCTCATAAATACATGCAGTGATGAAGTTATTCTCTCCTCCACTTTGAGCCAGGAGAGATTGACAATGTTAGCTCTCTGTGTACATCCAAGGCCAGCCGTGCTGCCCTGTTCTGAGCCAATTACAATTCCCTATTTGTGGCAATTACAATTACAATTCCAACAGTCCCTCTTTGTGGCACCTGACCACACGACTGAACTGTAGTCCAGGTGCGACAAAACTAGGGCCTGTAGGACCTGCTTTGTTTATAGTGCTGTTAGAAATGCAGAGTAACACTTTATTATAGACTGAGTTCTCCCCATCCTAGCTACTGTTGTATCAATATGTTATGACCATGACAGTTTATAATCCAGGGATATTTCAAGCAGTTTAGTCTTCTCAACTTGCTCAATTTCCATATTATTCATTACAATATTTAGTTGAGGTTTAGGGTTTAGTGAATGATTTGCCCCAAATACAATGCTTTTAGTTTTAGAAATATTTAGGACTAACTTATTCCTTGCAACCCATTCTGAAACTAACTGCAACTCTTTAAGTGTTGCTGTCATTTCAGTCGCTGTGGTAGCTGACGTGTATAGTGTTGAGTCATCTGCATACATAGACGCACTGGTTTTACTCAAAGCCAGTGGCATGTCGTTAGTAAAGATTGAAAAAAGTAAGGGAACTAGACAGCTGCCCTGAGGAATTCCTGATTCTACCTGGATTTTGTTGGTGGCTTCCATTTGTTGGAGGCTTCCATTAAAGAACACCCTCTGTGTTCTGTTAGACAGGTAGCTCTTTAACCATAATATAGCAGGGGGTGTAAAGCCATAAAACATACGTTTTTCCAGCAACAGACTATGATCAATAATGTCAAAAGCCGCACTGAAGTCTAACAAAACAGCCCCCATCAACTTCTCTCATCAACGTCTGGTTGCTCGTCATTACACACCACGGACCAACAAATATTCTTCACATCAACAACATAGGAATCACTACAAAACGTATTGTACGTATTATACACAATATTATGCCCAGCATTTGAAACTTTGATATGGCTAGTATATTGTGATAACTACATAGACTACTACATAACTACATAACTACTACATAGATGTACCCCCCCCCCATCTCTGTGGTTCAATGTGCTATAGATTATCTTCCAATAGTACAATTACACGTTTAAACCCAATTAGCCTCAACTGGCAAGTAGCCTACAACTTTCCCCTGTGTCCCTGTCTCCATCACCCCTACCCCACCTCACATCACCCTCCTCACTCTGCCCCAACACAACCCAGTGTGGAACAACAACCCCACCTCACATCACCCTCCTCACTCTGCCCCAACACAACACAGTGTGGAACATCAACCCCACCTCACATCACCCTCCTCACTCTTCCATAACACAACCCAGTGTGGAACAACAAGCCACCTCACATCACCCTCCTCACTCTGCCCCAACACAACCCAGTGTAGAACAATAACCCCACCTCACATCACCCTCCTCACTTTGCCCCAACACAACCCAGTGTGGAACAACAAGCCCACCTCACATCACCCTCCTCACTCTGCCCCAACACAACCCAGTGAGGAACAACAACCCCACCTCACATCACCCTCCTCACTCTTCAATAACACAACCCAGTGTGGAACAACAAGCCCACCTCACATCACCCTCCTCACTCTGCCCCAAAACAACACAGTGTGGAACAAAAACCCCACCTCACATAACCCTCCTCACTCTGCCCCAACACAACCCAGTGTGGAACAACAACCCCACCTCACATCACCCTCCTCACTCTGCCACAACACAACCCAGTGTGGAACAACAACCCCACCACACATAACCCTCCTCACTCTGCCCCAACACAACACAGTGTAGAACAATAACCCCACCTCACATCACCCTCCTCACTTTGCCCCAACACAACCCAGTGAGGAACAACAACCCCACCTCACATCACCCTCCTCACTCTGCCCCAACACAACCCAGTGTGGAACAACAACCCCACCACACATCACCCTCCTCACTCTGCCCCAACACAACCCAGTGTGGAACATCAAACCCCACCTCACATCACCCTCCTCACTCTGCCCCAACACAACCCAGTGTGGAACAACAACCCCACCTCACATCACCCTCCTCACTCTGCCCCAACACAACCCAGTATGGAACAACAACCCCACCTCACATCACCCTCCTCACTCTGCCCCAACACAACCCAGTGTGGAACAACCCCACCTCACATTACCGTCCTCACTCTTCCACAACACAACCCAGTGTGGAACAACAAGCCCACCTCACATCACCCTCCTCACTCTGCCCCAACACAACCCAGTGTGGAACAACAACCCCACCTCACATCACCCTCCTCACTCTGCCCCAACACAACCCAGTGTGGAACACTAACCCCACCTCACATCACCCTCCTCACTCTGCCCCAACACAACCCAGTGTGGTACAACAAGCCCACCTCACATCACCCTCCTCACTCTGCCCCAACACAACCCAGTGAGGAACAACAACCCCACCTCACATCACCCTCCTCACTCTTCCATAACACAACCCAGTGTGGAACAACAAGCCCACCTCACATTACCCTCCTCACTCTGCCCCAACACAACACAGTGTGGAACAAAAACCCCACCTCACATAACCCTCCTCACTCTGCCCCAACACAACCCAGTGTGGAACAACAACCCCACCTCACATCACCCTCCTCACTCTGCCACAACACAACCCAGTGTGGAACAACAACCCCACCACACATCACCCTCCTCACTCTGCCCCAACACAACACAGTGTAGAACAATAACCCCACCTCACATCACCCTCCTCACTCTGCCCCAACACAACCCAGTGTGGTACACCAAGCCCACCTCACATCACCCTCCTCACTCTGCCCCAACACAACCCAGTGTGGAACAAAAACCCCACCTCACATAACCCTCCTCACTCTGCCCCAACACAACCCAGTGTGGAACAACAACCCCACCTCACAACACCCTCCTCACTCTGCCCCAACACAACCCAGTATGGAACAACAACCCCACCTCACATCACCCTCCTCACTCTGCCCCAACACAACCCAGTATGGAACAACAACCCCACCTCACATCACCCTCCTCACTCTGCCCCAACACAACCCAGTGTGGAACAACAAGCCCACCTCACATCACCCTCCTCACTCTGCCCCAACACAACCCAGTGTGGAACAACAACCCCACCTCACATCACCCTCCTCACTCTGCCCAAACACAACCCAGTGTGGAACAACAAGCCCACCTCACATCACCCTCCTCACTCTGCCCCAACACAACCCAGTGTGGTACAACAACCCCACCTCACATCACCGTCCTCACTCTTCCATAACACAACCCAGTGTGGAACAACAAGCCACCTCACATCACCCTCCTCACTCTGCCCCAACACAACACAATGTAGAACAGTAACCCCACCTCACATCACCCTCCTCACTTTGCCCCAACACAACCCAGTGTGGAACAACAAGCCCACCTCACATCACCCTCCTCACTCTGCCCCAACAAAACCCAGTGTGGAACAAGAGCCCCACCTCACATCACCGTCCTCACTCTTCCATAACACAACCCAGTGTGGAACAACAAGCCCACCTCACATCACCCTACTCACTCTGCCCCAACACAACACAGTGTGGAACAATAACCCCACCTCACATAACCCTCCTCACTCTGCCCCAACACAACCCAGTGTGGAACAACACCCCACCTCACATCACCCTCCTCACTCTGCCCCAACACAACCCAGTGTGGAACAACAAGCCCACCACACATCACCCTCCTCACTCTGCCCCAACACAACCCAGTGTGGAACAACAAGCCCACCTAACATCACCCTCCTCACTCTGCCCCAACACAACACAGTGTGGAACAACAACCCCACCTCACATCACCCTCCTCACTCTGCCCCAACACAACCCAGTATGGAACAACAACCCCACCTCACATAACCCTCCTCACTTTGCCTCAACACAACCCAGTATAGAACAACAACCCCACCTCACATCACCCTCCTCACTCTGCCCCAACACAACCCAGTGTGGAACAACAACCCCACCTCACATTACCGTCCTCACTCTTCCACAACACAACCCAGTGTGGAACAACAAGCCCACCTCACATCACCCTCCTCACTCTGCCCCAACACAACCCAGTGTGGAACAACAAGCCCACCTCACATCACCCTCCTCACTCTGACCCAACACAACCCAGTGTGGAACAACAACCCCACCTAACATCACCCTCCTCACTCTGCCCCAACACAACGTGGAATAACAACCCCACCTCACATCACCCTCCTCACACTGCCCCAACACAACCCAGTGTGGAACAACAACCCCACCTCACATCACCCTCCTCACTCTGCCCCAACACAACCCAGTGTGGAACAACAAGCCCCACCTCACATTACCGTCCTCACTCTTCCACAACACAACCCAGTGTGGAACAACAACCCCACCTCACATCACCCTCCTCACTCTGCCCCAACACAACCAAGTGTGGAACAACAACCCCACCTCACATCACCGTCCTCACTCTTCCACAACACAACACAGTGTGGAACAACAACCCCACCTCACATCACCCTCCTCACTCTGCCCCAACACAACCCAGTGTGGAACAACAACCCCACCTCACATCACCGTCCTCACTCTGACCCAACACAACCCAGTGTGGAACAACAACCCCACCTAACATCACCCTCCTCACTCTGCCCCAACACAACGTGGAATAACAACCCCACCTCACATCACCCTCCTCACACTGCCCCAACACAACCCAGTGTGGAACAACAACCCCACCTCACATCACCCTCCTCACTCTGCCCCAACACAACCCAGTGTGGAACAACAAGCCCACCTCACATCACCCTCCTCACTCTGCCCCAACACAACCCAGTGTGGAACAACAACCCCACCTCACATCACCCTCCTCACTCTGCCCCAACACAACCCAGTGTGGAACATTAACCCCACCTCACATCACCCTCCTCACTCTTCCACAACACAACACAGTGTGGAACAACAACCCCACCTCACTCTGCCCCAACACAACCCAGTGTGGAACATTAACCCCACCTCACATCACCGTCCTCACTCTGACCCAACACAACCCAGTGTGGAACAACAACCCCACCTCACATCACCCTCCTCACTCTGCCCCAACACAACCCAGTGTGGAACAAAAACATCACCTCACATTACCGTCCTCACTCTTCCACAACACAACCCAGTGTGGAACAATAAGCCCACCTCACATCACCCTCCTCACTCTGCCCCAACACAACCCAGTGTGGAACACTAACCCCACCTCACATCACCGTCCTCACTCTGCCCCAACACAACCCAGTGTGGAACATTAACCCCACCTCACATCACCCTCCTCACTCTGCCCCAACACAACCCAGTGTGGAACAACAACCCCACCTCACATCACCCTCCTCACTCTTCCATAACACAACCCAGTGTGGAACAACAAGCCCACCTCACATCACCCTCCTCACTCTGCCCCAACACAACACAGTGTGGAACAACAACCCCACCTCACATCACCCTCCTCACTCTGCCCCAACACAACACAGTGTGGAACAATAAGCCTTTATAAATGCCCAGCACCCTAATGAATGCTAATTAAATCAATAAATGTTCATAATCATTTGTCATAGTGAAGCCTCACTCCCCTCCCCCCACCGCTGTATCCCGGCAGGTTGCTAAGAACTTTGGGATGAATGCCGTCCATGTCCGTGCCCTGGCTAAAAGATTCGGGCCCATTGTGCGGCACCTAATTGCTTAAAAAAGCATGAAAGGATGTCGTTTATATCGGGCCAAATATTTCCTGTCCTTCCTCTTTAATGCTGTTGCGCAAATCGAGGGACGAGAGGAGGGAGTGGGGGAGGAGTAAATGGAGGGAAATTGTGAGGCGGTGTAATTACTGGGGGCCACATCGGGGGACTGAGGTTTATTAGAGTGACTTAAGTGTCAGGAAAATGCAATTAAAAATGAAAGGGGACACAGTGGTGCAGGCGGCGACGCCTGAAATATTTCACACCCTTCCCTGGCCCTCTCTCTCTTACCTCCTAATTCGCTCAGACAGTATCTGTCGTGTACAAAAGAGACAGGCGTGCAGATAGAAAGGGGTTTCGGGCAAATTCCTGCTGGATTTTTGCACCTTGCCTCGGGCCATGCGGCATAGACATTTTTCGGAGGGAAAGCGTGGACAGGCCAGTGAAAACACCACGGTGACCTGGACAAGTCATTGTTACAGGGCTTTAGCAAGGGGTCAAAGGAAAATGGAGGAAAACCAATTTGAATCAACAAGTCAGTCTTGATTTGCAGGGCAACTTGAAACCACAAAACTGAGACTGCGGCCTGCCTTGCACAATGTCACCCTGCTATTCCCTGGAGGGTCATATAACACTTGGCCATATGGAGCCCTTCTCTCACCCAAACAGAAATAAAAGCTGTGAGGGGGACAATGCCCGGCTGAGGTCCATGGGTCAACTCTAACTGTGAGGTGACTGACCTCATGCAGACTAACTCTCTGGGGAGAGACCAGTAGACTGGGGTTATCTTATTTACAGTACTTAGGCTAAGCCAGCCCGACCAGGCAGAAGGCCTCCAGTTCAAACAGCCCCTTGCTTAAAAAACAATCATAATTTTCCACAGTTTATGCCATCACATCCTCCTCTCTCCCTTTAACCTCCACCCCTCTCTATGGCCCGCTATCTCCCCACTCCCCCTGTCGCCCCTGACCTCCATGGCCACTCGGGCTTTAATCTGTCTCCATGCGGCACTAACCGGGTTGCCACGCCTGTAAAGTAAGGGGGCTAGGTGTGCCGTGGATGGGGGGGTTAAAGGCCGTAGAAGGGGGGCAGGCATGGAGAAGGGGAGACATCTTTGTTAACAGACAGCAGGGGAAAGCTAACGGACAGCCCTCCCAATAGACAGAGAGACAGGCAGGTAGACACCCTCTGACCACTGAACCTGGTAAGACTGGTGATCATTATGTGGAGAGACCCCACGTGTAAGACACAGACCAATTGGGACAGACGAGCAGATTCATTCTCTGTCATTAGACTGACCTAAAATCAGTTTGGAGCATTTCGGAGCTTATCAGGTCTCCATTGTGTGTAAAGGATGTCAATTTGGAGACAGAACAGAGGTTAGAAAAAAAAGAAAACGCCTGGTTGATTGCAGTCTTATACCTCCCATTTTGTTTGTGCTAAGTAAACTTTAGTAAACCTATTTAAGCTTAGAAAATACTTAATACTTAAGAGTTTACTACACTATGAATGGAAATGTGGCCCAGACAAACAACATGAGGGGTAAAAGTGGAATGACAGACAATGAAGGAATCGTTGAGACAATGTTCCTCTAACGTTCAGACATAGACCTACCTTGGTGTTGAAACCCATGGCGTTCTGGGAGGTTTTGTAGAGTTCCGGGTACTTCAACATGTTCTCTTTCCTGCATGAGCGTTCAAATATTCCCAGAGTGAGAGGAGGCAGAGCGGTGAAAATCTAAACACACAAACACACATGCCAAATTTTAAACCACACTTTTTGCATTGTTCAAAATGTCCCATCACAAAACCCAGAAGTGAGGATAAAGTTAGTAAACTCAAAAGCCCAGTAGACTCAACTAACGGCCTGTTAGCAAAGACGCTATCAGATACAATGTTGGATGGGGAAATAGTCTTATCTTTCCTCAGTGAGTAACCTAATGAAAGTCAGGCTTTTCATAATCACAAGGACCTTCAAGACATAATTGATTCCATTACTGCATTAGTGAAAACACGGACACTAATTATGTCCTATTCAGCTAAGTATTTGCCCCCTTTCTGATTTTCTAAATTTTGAATATTTTGGACACTGAATTTGATCAGATCTTAAACCAAAACATAATATTAGATAAACACAAATAAAACAATATATTGATACTTTTTTCATTTATTTAATAAGCAAAGTTATGCGACACCCAATGCCTCTGTGTGAAAAAGTTAGTCCCCTTACACTCAACAACTGGTTGTGCCGCCTTTATCTGCAGTGACTGCATCCAAACGCTTCCTGTAGTTGTTGATCAGTCTCACATCGCTGTGGAGGAATGTTGGCCCACTCTTCCATGTAGAACTGCTTTAACTCAGCAACATTTGTGGGTTTTCGAGCATGAACGGATCGTTTCAGGTCCGGCCACAACATCTCAATTCGGGATTAGGTCTGGACTTTGACTAGGCCATTCCAGAACTTTAAATGTGCTGCTTTTCAGCCATTCTGATGTAGACTTTATTGTGTGTTTAGGATCATTGTCCTGCTGCATGACACAGCTGCGCTTCAGCTCACGGATGGATGACCTGACATTCTCCTTTAGAATTCTGTGGTACAGAGCACAACCAGATAAAGACGGCACAACCAGTTATTGAGTGTAAGGGGGAATATACTTTTCCACAGAGGGGCATTGGGTGTTGCATAACTTTGTTAATTAAATAAATGAAATAAGTATCAACATTTTGTGTTTGTTTCCTCAGGTTCCCTTTATCTAATATTAGGTTATGGTTGAAGATTTGATAACATTCTGCGTCAGAAATATGCAACAAAAAAAAGAGAATCAGAAAGGGGCAAATACTTTTTCACAGCACTGTGTACATTCGGAAAGTATTCGAATCCCTTGACTTTTTCCATATTTTGTTACGTTACAGCCTTATTCTAAAATGGATTACTTATTTTTATCCTTCATCAATCTACACACTATTCCCCATAATGACAAAGCAAAAACAGGTTTTTAGAAAAAAAAAACAAGTAGTCAGACCCATTGCTATCAGACTCAAATTTGAGCTCAGGTGCATCCTGTTTCCAGTGATAATCCTTGAGATGTTTCAACAACTTGATTGTAAATTATTTGGAAAGGCACACACCTATCTATATAAGGTCCCACAGTTTACAGTGCATGTCAGAGAAAAAACCAAGTCATGAGGTCAGAGGAATTGTCCGAAGAGCTCAGACACAGGATTGTGTTGAGGCACAGATCTGGGGAAGGGTACCCAAAAATGTCTGCAGCATTGAAGGTCCCCAAGAACACAGTGGCCTCCATCATTATTAAATGGAAGAAGTTTGGAACCACCAAGACTTTTCCTAGAGCTAGCCGCCCGGTCAAACTTAGCAATCGGGGGAGAAGGGCCTTGGTCTGGGAGGTGACAAAGAACCCGATGGTCACTCTGACAGAGCTCCAGAGTTCCTCTGTGGAGATGGGAGAACCTTCCAGAAGGACCACTATTTCTGTAGCACTCCACCAATCAGGCCTTCATGGTAGAGTGGCCAGATGGAAGCCACTCCTCAGTAAAAGACACATGACAGCCTGCTTGAAGTTCGCCAAAAGAAACCTAAAGGACTCTCAGACCATGAGAAACAAGATTCTCCGGTCTGATGAAACCAAGATTGAACTCTTTGGCCTGAATGCCAAGCGTCACATCTGGAGGAAACCTCCCTACGGTGAAGCATGGTGGTGGCAGCATCATGCTGTGGGGATGTTTTTCAGCGGCAGGGACTGGGAGACTAGTCAGGATGAATGGATCAAAGTACAGAGAGACCCTTGATGAAAACCTGCTCCAGAGTGCTCAGCACCTCAGACTGGGGTGAAGGTTCACCTTCCAACAGGACCCTAAGCACACAACGACCCTAAGCACACAGTCAAGACAACGCAGGAGTGGCTTCGGGACAAGTCTGTGAATGTCCTTGAGTGGCCCTGCCAGAGTCCGGAGTTGAATCTGATCCAACGTCTCTGGAGGGACCTGAAAATTGTTGTGCAGCGATGCTACCCATCCAACCTGACAGAGCTTATTTATTTATTTATTTATTTACCTTTATTTAACCAGGTAGGCAAGTTGAGAACAAGTTCTCATTTACAATTGCGACCTGGCCAAGATAAAGCAAAGCAGTTCGACAGATACAACGACACAGAGTTACACATGGAGTAAAACAAACATACAGTCAATAATACAGTATAAACAAGTCTATATACAATGTGAGCAAATGAGGTGAGATAAGGGAGGTAAAGGCAAAAAAGGCCATGGTGGCAAGGTAAATACAATATAGCAAGTAAAACACTGGAATGGTAGTTTTGCAATGGAAGAATGTGCAAAGTAGAAATACAAATAATGGGGTGCAAAGGAGCAAAATAAATAAATAAATTAAATACAGTTGGGAAAGAGGTAGTTGTTTGGGCTAAATTATAGGTGGGCTATGTACAGGTGCAGTAATCTGTGAGCTGCTCTGACAGTTGGTGCTTAAAGCTAGTGAGGGAGATAAGTGTTTCCAGTTTCAGAGATTTTTGTAGTTCGTTCCAGTCATTGGCAGCAGAGAACTGGAAAGAGAGGCGGCCAAAGAAAGAATTGGTTTTGGGGGTGACTAGAGAGATATACCTGCTGGAGCGTGTGCTACAGGTGGGAGATGCTATGGTGACCAGCGAGCTGAGATAAGGGGGGACTTTACCTAGCAGGGTCTTGTAGATGACATGGAGCCAGTGGGTTTGGCGACGAGTATGAAGCGAGGGCCAGCCAACGAGAGCGTACAGGTCGCAATGGTGGGTAGTATATGGGGCTTTGGTGACAAAACGGATTGCACTGTGATAGACTGCATCCAATTTGTTGAGTAGGGTATTGGAGGCTATTTTGTAAATGACATCGCCAAAGTCGAGGATTGGTAGGATGGTCAGTTTTACAAGGGTATGTTTGGCAGCATGAGTGAAGGATGCTTTGTTGCGAAATAGGAAGCCAATTCTAGATTTAACTTTGGATTGGAGATGTTTGCTATGGGTCTGGAAGGAGAGTTTACAGTCTAACCAGACACCTAAGTATTTGTAGTTGTCCACGTATTCTAAGTCAGAGCCGTCCAGAGTAGTGATGTTGGACAGGCGGGTAGGTGCAGGTAGCGATCGGTTGAAGAGCATGCATTTAGTTTTACTTGTATTTAAGAGCAATTGGAGGCCACGGAAGGAGAGTTGTATGGCATTGAAGCTTGCCTGGAGGGTTGTTGGAGTGGAGTGGAGTGTCCAAAGAAGGGCCGGAAGTATACAGAATGGTGTCGTCTGCGTAGAGGTGGATCAGAGACTCACCAGCAGCAAGAGCGACCTCATTGATGTATACAGAGAAGAGAGTCGGTCCAAGAATTGAACCCTGTGGCACCCCCATAGAGACTGCCAGAGGTCCGGACAGCAGACCCTCCGATTTGACACACTGAACTCTATCAGAGAAGTAGTTGGTGAACCAGGCGAGGCAATCATTTGAGAAACCAAGGCTGTTGAGTCTGCCGATGAGGATGTGGTGATTGACAGAGTCGAAAGCCTTGGCCAGATCAATGAATACGGCTGCACAGTAATGTTTCTTATCGATGGCGGTTAAGATATCGTTTAGGACCTTGAGCGTGGCTGAGGTGCACCCATGACCAGCTCTGAAACCAGATTGCATAGCAGAGAAGGTATGGTGAGATTCGAAATGGTCGGTAATCTGTTTGTTGACTTGGCTTTCGAAGACCTTAGAAAGGCATGGTAGGATAGATATAGGTCTGTAGCAGTTTGGGTCAAGAGTGTCCCCCCCTTTGAAGAGGGGGATGACCGCAGCTGCTTTCCAATCTTTGGGAATCTCAGACGACACGAAAGAGAGGTTGAACAGGCTAGTAATAGGGGTGGCAACAATTTTGGCAGATAATTTTAGAAAGAAAGGGTCCAGATTGTCTAGCCCGGCTGATTTGTAGGGGTCCAGATTTTGCAGCTCTTTCAGAACATCAGCTGAATGGATTTGGGAGAAGGAGAAATGGGGAAGGCTTGGGCGAGTTGCTGTTGGGGGTGCAGTGCTGTTGACAGGGGTAGGAGTAGCCAGGTGGAAAGCATGGCCAGCCGTAGAAAAATGCTTATTGCAATTCTCAATTATGGTGGATTTATCAGTGGTGACAGTGTTTCCTATCTTCAGTGCAGTGGGCAGCTGGGAGGAGGTGTTCTTATTCTCCATGGACTTTACAGTGTCCCAGAACTTTTTTGAGTTAGTGTTGCAAGAAGCAAATTTCTGCTTGAAAAAGCTAGCCTTGGCTTTTCTAATTGCCTGTGTATAAAGGTTTCTAGCTTCCCTGAACAGCTGCATATCACGGGGGCTGTTCGATGCTAATGCAGAACGCCATAGGATGTTTTTGTGTTGGTTAAGGGCAGTCAGGTCTGGGGAGAACCAAGGGCTATATCTGTTCCTGGTTCTACATTTCTTGAATGGGACATGTTTATTTAAGATGGTTAGGAAGGCATTTTAAAAAAAATATCCAGGCATCCTCTACTGACGGGATGAGGTCAATATCCTTCCAGGATACCCCGGCCAGGTCGATTAGAAAGGCCTGCTCGCTGAAGTGTTTCAGGGAGCGTTTTACAGTGATGAGAGGAGGTCGTTTGACCGCTGACCCATTACGGATGCAGGCAATGAGGCAGTGATCGCTGAGATCTTGGTTGAAGACAGCAGAGGTGTATTTACAGTGCCTTGCGAAAGTATTCGGCCCCCTTGAACTTTGCGACCTTTTGCCATATTTCAGGCTTCAAACATAAAGATATAAAAATGGCTTTTTTTGTGAAGAATCAACAACAAGTGGGACACAATCATGAAGTGGAACGACATTTATTGGATATTTCAAACTTTTTTAACAAATCAAAAACTGAAAAATTGGGCGTGCAAAATTATTCAGCCCCCTTAAGTTAATACTTTGTAGCGCCACCTTTTGCTGCGATTACAGCTGTAAGTCGCTTGGGGTAAGTCTCTATCAGTTTTGCACATCGAGAGACTGAAATGTTTTCCCATTCCTCCTTGCAAAACAGCTCGAGCTCAGTGAGATTGGATGGAGAGCATTTGTGAACAGCAGTTTTCAGTTCTTTCCACAGATTCTCGATTGGATTCAGGTCTGGACTTTGACTTGGCCATTCTAACACCTGGATATGTTTATTTTTGAACCATTCCATTGTAGATTTTGCTTTATGTTTTGGATCATTGTCTTGTTGGAAGACAAATCTCCGTCCCAGTCTCAGGTCTTTTGCAGACTCCATCAGGTTTTCTTCCAGAATGGTCCTGTATTTGGCTCCATCCATCTTCCCATCAATTTTAACCATCTTCCCTGTCTCTGCTGAAGAAAAGCAGGCCCAAACCATGATGCTGCCACCACCATGTTTGACAGTGGGTATGGTGTGTTCAGGGTGATGAGCTGTGTTGCTTTTACGCCAAACATAACGTTTTGCATTGTTGCCAAAAAGTTCAATTTTGGTTTCATCTGACCAGAGCACCTTCTTCCACATGTTTGGTGTGTCTCCCAGGTGGCTTGTGGCAAACTTTAAACAACACTTTTTATGGATATCTTTAAGAAATGGCTTTCTTCTTGCCACTCTTCCATAAAGGCCAGATTTGTGCAATATACGACTGATTGTTGTCCTATGGACAGAGTCTCCCACCTCAGCTGTAGATCTCTGCAGTTCATCCAGAGTGATCATGGGCCTCTTGGCTGCATCTCTGATCAGTCTTCTCCTTGTATGAGCTGAAAGTTTAGAGGGACGGCCAGGTCTTGGTAGATTTGCAGTGGTCTGATACTCCTTCCATTTCAATATTATCACTTGCACAGTGCTCCTTGGGATGTTTAAAGCTTGGGGAATCTTTTTGTATCCAAATCCGGCTTTAAACTTCTTCACAACAGTATCTCGGACCTGCCTGGTGTGTTCCTTGTTCTTCATGATGCTCTCTGCGCTTTTAATGGACCTCTGAGACTATCACAGTGCAGGTGCATTTATACGGAGACTTGATTACACACAGGTGGATTGTATTTATCATCATTAGTCATTTAGGTCAACATTGGATCATTCAGAGATCCTCACTGAACTTCTGGAGAGTTTGCTGCACTGTAAGTAAAGCGGCCAAATAATTTTGCACGCCCAATTTTTCAGTTTTTGATTTGTTAAAAAAGTTTGAAATATCCAATAAATGTCGTTCCACTTCATGATTGTGTCCCACTTGTTGTTGATTCTTCACAAAAAAATACAGTTTTACATCTTTATGTTTGAAGCCTGAAATATGGCAAAAGGTCGCAAAGTTCAAGGGGGCCTAATACTTTCGCAAGGCACTGTAGAGGGGAAGTTGGTTAGGATGATATCTATGAGGGTGCCCGTGTTTAAGGCTTTGGGGAGGTACCTGGTAGGTTCATTGATAATTTGTGTGAGATTGAGGGCATCAAGTTTAGATTGTAGGATGGCTGGGGTGTTAAGCATGTTCCAGTTTAGGTCGCCTAGCAGCACGAGCTCTGAAGATAGATGGGGGGCAATCAGTTCACATATGGTGTCCAGAGCACAGCTGGGGGCAGAGGGTGGTCTATAGCAGGCGGCAACGGTGAGAGACTTGTTTTTAGAGAGGTGGATTTTTAAAAGTAGAAGTTCAAATTGTTTGGGTACAGACCTGGATAGTAGGACAGAACTCTGCAGGCTATCTTTGCAGTAGATTGCAACACCGCCCCCTTTGGCAGTTCTATCTTGTCTGAAAATGTTGTAGTTTGGAATTAAAATGTCTGAATTTTTGGTGGTCTTCCTAAGCCAGGATTCAGACACAGCTAGAACATCCGGGTTGGCAGAGTGTGCTAAAGCAGTGAATAGAACAAACTTAGGGAGGAGGCTTCTAATGTTAACATGCATGAAACCAAGGCTATTACGGTTACAGAAGTCGTCAAAAGAGAGCGCCTGGGGAATAGGAGTGGAGCTAGGCACTGCAGGGCCTGGATTCACCTCTACATCGCCAGAGGAACATAGGAGGAGTAGAATAAGGGTGCGGCTAAAAGCAATAAGAATTGGTCGTCTAGAACGTCTGGAACAGAGAGTAAAAGGAGGTTTCTGGGGGCGATAAAATAGCATCAAGGTATAATGTACAGACAAAGGTAAGGTAGGATGTGAATACAGTGGAGGTAAACCTAGGTATTGAGTGATGAAGAGACAGATATTGTCTCTAGAAACATCATTGAAACCAGGAGATGTCATTGCATGTGTGGGTGGTGGAACTAATAGGTTGGATAAGGTATAGTGAGCAGGACTAGAGGCTCTACAGTGAAATAAGCCAATAAACACTAACCAGAACAGCAATGGACAAGACATATTGACATTAAGGAGAGGCATGCTTAGTCGAGTGATCAAAAGGGTCCAGTGAGTGGAGAGGTTGGTTGAGGGTCACGGCGATTTAGACAGCTAGCCAGGCCATCGGTAGCAAGCTAGCATAGGATGGAGTCTGTTGTTAGCCACCTCTTGCGTTCCGTCAGTAGATTAGTGGGGTTCCGTGTGGTAGAGGGGATTAATCCAAATCACACAACAACAACAAAAATAAGAACAATAGATATAGTTATAGAGGCCTGAGAAGAAAACATAATAATAATAAAAATAAATAAATTGTCCGATTGTCTATTCAGATAGCAGCCGGTAAGACAGCTAACGGTTAGCGGGCCGAGGACGAGCTTGAGAGGATTTGCAGAGAAGAATGGGAGAAACTCCCTAAATACAAGTGTGCCAAGCTTGTAGCGTCATACCTAAGAAAACTCAACACTGTCAAAGGTACCTCAACAAAGTACTGAGTAAAGGGTCTGAAAACTTATGTCGATGTGATATTACAGGTTTTTTATTTTGTATAAATTTGCAATTAAAAAAAAACTGTTTTTGCTTTGTCATTATGGGGTATTGTGTGTAGAACAGTTTAAATTATTTTAGAATGAGGCTGTGACGTTTCAAAATGTGAGAAAAGTCTGGAAAGAAACAGTTTGCTTACTATGGGACAAACAATATCAAGAAAAGGATCAACAATAAGATACAATTCATCCTGTCCATTAGCAAATTATTTATACACTAGATGTTAAAGCCACCACGCCTCCATCTTGGCACTCCCTCACCATTGTAAAACATATTTTGGAAGCTATAGAAATGCATGTCTTAATGTCTACATGTTTATTATATTACAGACACCTTAATGCATACTTTGAAATAATATTATGGTGATCTAAACATAAAAATAAAAATATAAAAACATTTTCCTTCAAAACATTTGTTTTTAAAGATTACTAATGTTACTGTCCCACCACAACAACAAAAATACTTAAATAGATGTAATTGAAATACTGTAGAATTCCATTCATTCCTATGGAAGTCTACTCCTACTTTGGAGTGCCAATATGGCCAATCAGTGGCTTCAAAGCCTCTCCATATACAGTGGGGCAAAAAAGTATTTAGTCAGCCACCAATTGTGCAAGTCCTCCCACTTAAAAAGATGAGAGAGGCCTGTCATTTTCATCATAGGTACACTTCAACTATGACAGACAAAATGAGATTTTTTTTCTCCAGAAAATCACATTGTAGGATTTTTAATGAATTTATTTGCAAATTATGGTGGACAATAAGTATTTGGTAAAAAAAAAAAAAGTTTTCTGTAAGTCTTCACAAGGTTTTCACACACTGTTGCTGGTATTTTGGCCCATCCCTCCATGCAGATCTCCTCTAGAGCAGTGATGTTTTGGGGCTGTTGCTGGGCAACACGGACTTTCAACTCTCTCCAAAGATTTTCTATGGGGTTGAGATCTCGAGACTGGCTAGGCCACTCCAGGACCTTGAAATGCTTCTTACGAAGCCACTCCTTCGTTACCCGGGCGGTGTATTTGGGATCATTGTCATGCTGAAAGACCCAGCCACATTTCATCTTCAATGCCCTTGCTGATGGAACGAGGTTTTCACTCAAAATCTCACGATACATGGCCCCATTCATTCTTTCCTTTCCACGGATCAGTCGTCCTGGTCCCTTTGCAGAAAAACAGCCCCAAAGCATGATGTTTCCACCCCCATGCTTCACAGTAGGCATTCTGTTCTTTGGATGCAACTCAGCAATCTCTGTCCTCCAAACACGACGAGTTGAGTTTTTACCAAAAAGTTATATTTTGGTTTCATCTGACCATATGACATTCTCCCAATCTTCTTCTGGATTATCCAAATGCTCTCTAGCAAACTTCAGACGGGCCTGGACATGTACCGGCTTAAGCAGGGGGACACGTCTGGCACTGCAGGATTTGAGTCCCTGGCGGCGTAGTGTGTTACTGATGGTAGACTTTGTTACTTTGGTCCCAGTTCTCTGCTGGTCATTCACTAGGTCCCGTGTGGTTCTGGGATTTTTGCTCACCGTTCTTGTGATCATTTTGACCCCAACGGCTGAGATCTTGCGTGGAGCCCCAGATCGAGGGAGATTATCAGTGGTCTTGTATGTCTTCCATTTCCTAATAATTGCTCAAACCAAGCAGCTTACCTATTGCAGATTCAGTCTTCCCAGCCTGGAGCAGGTCTTTGTTTCTGGTGTCCTTTGACAGCTCTTTGGTCTTGGCCATAGTGGAGTTTGGAGTGTGACTGTTTGAGGTTGTGTACAGGTGTCTTTTATACTGATAACAAGTTCAAACAGGTGCCATTAATACAGGTAACGAGTGGAGGACAGAGGAACCTCTTAAAGAAGAAGTCTGTGTGAGCCAGAAATCTTGCTTGTTTGTAGGTGACCAAATACTTATTTTCCACCATAATTTGCAAATAAATTAATTAAAAATCCTACAATGTGATTTTCTGGATTTTTTCCCTCATTTTGTCTGTCATAGTTGAAGTGTACCTATGATGAAAATGTACAGGCCTCTCTCATCTTTTTAAGTGGGAGAACTTGCACAATTGGTGGCTGACTAAATACCTTTTTGCCCCACTGTACATCATTGTCCATTAGATAGTTCGTGGCCAGTTCATCCCACATTTGTGAACATTGTAAACTGTTTTTTGTTTTGTAAACAGTGAACACAGCCTAATGAATTTTTTTAATTTTAAAATTGCTTATCTTTTGCATTGATTGCCATATGCTGAAGTTATGACTTGCCCTGATTCTATTGAGTGGAGGCTGTTGAGCGTGTAGCACGTTTGGAGTTTTATTTTGATTCGACACACTCCATTCATATGCAAAAGCCATCTCAGACAAACATCTGCGACGCCCTTGACTAGTTAGCAGGTATGTTCGCAGAGCTAGTGTAATGTCTATGTGGTGTCGTAATGTTTCACTCTGCAGCAGCTGCTGAGAGAGAGAAGAGAGAGAAGAATGAGAGAACAGAGTGGGGACTCTGCGGGTCAGTGGTGTGAGTTCCCCATTGGCCCATCTGCAGGCTCCAGACTGCAGGCTGGGGCTGGTGGGATGCAGGAGGACATGCTCCACTGCATCGTTTCTCATTCAGGGTGCCGAGCATTGCCATTGAGGGGCGGATTCGGCCCAATGCCTCCAACAGACTACCAAAGAGCCGGTGGAATTTCCCTGCATTTTAGATAAAGTGAAAGAATAGCCCACCACCCCATACACTGTGGTTGCTTTAAAAAAACAGCCAGAGCGGTGACTAATGTTCTAATTTCTTGGTCAACGATGAAATCACTTCCTTTAGCGTTCCGTCAACGGTGTGCAGGCACTTCTCTCCTCTCACTTCCCTCACTCGCTTTTGTTTATGGATTTGGGGTATATCTTTAATAAAAGGTGTAAAACTAAACGTCAACTCGTTGAAACCCAAACAATGTACTATTCACATTTTTCGTTGCAGTGTTAAAATACACAATCTTTCCACCCGTTCACTCATTTCATTTGACAGACAAGAAACATAGGTTCATTAGATCCAAAACCGAACCCTGTGGAACATCAGTTGCCCAGAGCTGGTTGTGTGCTGTTCTATTCAACCTGTTCCTTTATCATTCACAAATGACCACCTTCGCTAACTACACTCTTTGGGGGCATGCGAGGCTGTTGTTCTTTCCACAGTCTACATCGTTTGAGGCACGAGGGGAATATGGACTTAACAGCAGGTCATAAATAAATGGGAAATGTCTCAGGATATGATGATATGGTCCTGCAGTAAGGGGAACACGTCTGGGGTGTCACAGCAAATCCGTTTTCTTGCCAGAGAGCAACAGAGGAGGATAATTATAAAACAGGCTCTTTCACAGTAATGGAGAGAGGAGAGTAAATCAGATGAACACTCACCACATTGTACAGGCCGATGCACCAGCGTTCAAACAGAATCTGACCAGAGAATCCGTTGACAAAGGCAAACCAGATCTCAAGGAGACAAAAGAGCAGAGAAAAGAAGACATTTGGTCTCGTCCCCTTCCCGTTTGGATGCATGTTTTTCCATCACTTGACATTAATAAGCAATATGCCCTTTACTGCACTCTTAGAAAAAAAGGATAGGGTTCTACCAAGAACCGCTTTGATCTGAATACAAGGGTTCTTCTTATGGCTTGAATCCCGCTAACGGGATCGAAATGACAACAGCCAGTGAAAGTGCAGGGCACCAAATTCAAAACAACAGAAATCTCATAATTAAAATTCCTCAAACATAGAAGTATTTTACACCATTTTAAAGATACATTTGTTGTTAATCCCACCACAGTGTCCGACTTCAAAAAGGCTTTAGGACGAAAGCACACCAAACGATTATGTTAGGTCAGCACCCAGTCACAGAAAAACAAAGCCATTTTTCCAGCCAAAGAGAGTCACAAAAAGCACAAATAGAGATAAAATTAATCACTAACCTTTGATGATCTTCATCAGATGACTCATAGGACTTCATGTTACACAATACATGTATGTTTTGTTCGATAAAGTTCATATTTATATACAAAAATCTGAGTTTACATTGGCACGTTATGTTTAGTAGTTCCAAAACATCTGGTGATTTTGCAGAGAGCCACATCAATTTACAGAAATACTCATAATAAACATTGATAAAAGATACAATTATTATGCATGGAATTATAGATTCACTTCTCCTTAATGCAACCGCTGTGTCAGATTTCAAAAAAGCTTTACCGAAAAAGCACACCATGTAATAATCTGAGTACAGTGCTCAGACACAAAAACAAGCCATACAGATAACCGCCATGTTGTGGAGTCAACAAAAGTCAGAAATAACCATGTAAATATTCACTTACATTTGATGATCTTATTCAGAATGCACTCCCAGGAATCCCAGTTCCACAATAAATGCTTGATTTGTTCGATAAAGTCCATAATTTATGTCCAAATACCTCCTTTTTGTTCCGTTACAGTCTGTAGAAACATGTCAAACGAAGTATAGAATCAATCTTAAGGATGTTTTTAACATAAATCTTCAATAATGTTCCAACTGGAGAATTCCTTTGTCTGTAGAATTGCAATGGAACGCAAGCTAACTCTCACGTGAACGTGCGTGCTCATCTCATGCCACTCTGGCAGAGTCCTGACTCATTCAGCTCCCATTCCCCCCTCCCTCACAGTAGAAGCATCAATCAAGGTTCTAAAGACTGTTGACATCTAGTGGAAGCCTTAGGAAGTGCAATATGACCCAATAGACACTGTATTTGATAGGCAATAAGTTGAAAAACTACATACCTCCGATTTTCCACTTCCTGGTTGGATTTTTTCTCAGGTTTTTGCCTGCCATATGAGTTCTGTTATACTCACAGACATCATTCAAACAGTTTTAGAAACTTCAGTGTTTTCTATCCAAATCTACTAATAATATGCATATATTAGCAACTGGGCCTGAGTAGCAGACAGTTTACTCTGGGCACCTTATTCATCCAAGCTACTCAATACTGCCACCAGCCATAACAAGTTTTAACATCCCAAAAAACGTTTTTGGAAGAAAGGGTTCTTTGATGATTCTTTGGAAGGCCAGAATGATTATTTAGAAGGCAAGAAGGGTTCTATCTTCATAGAGCCATATTTCCCAGCATGCTCAACTGCAGGGTGATATTCATAATTGTTTGTTTTAATATATGTTTTTGCATGTATATTTATTGGTTGATTAATGTTATGCTACACAAAGATAAATAACAAACTAATCCATTCTGTTAGTATTTATACTCATTGGACCCGATACTGGGATGTTTGTTCCAGTTTACCTGATGTGGCCTGTAAAACAGGAGTTACAGTGCCTTGCGAAAGTATTCGGCCACCTTGAACTTTGCGACCTTTTGCCACATTTCAGGCTTCAAAAACTGAAAAATTGGGCGTGCAAAATTATTCAGCCCCCTTAAGTTAATACTTTGTAGCGCCACCTTTTGCTGCGATTACAGCTGTAAGTCGCTTGGGGTATGTCTCTATCAGTTTTGCACATCGAGAGAGCGACATTTTTTCCCATTCCTCCTTGCAAAACAGCTCGAGCTCAGTGAGGTTGGATGGAGAGCATTTGTGAACAGCAGTTTTCAGTTCTTTCCACAGATTCTCGATTGGATTCAGGTCTGGACTTTGACTTGGCCATTCTAACACCTGGATATGTTTATTTTTGAACCATTCCATTGTAGATTTTGCTTTATGTTTTGGATCATTGTCTTGTTGGAAGACAACTCTCCGTCCCAGTCTCAGGTCTTTTGCAGACTCCATCAGGTTTTCTTCCAGAATGGTCCTGTATTTGGCTCCATCCATCTTCCCATCAATTTTAACCATCTTCCCTGTCCCTGCTGAAGAAAAGCAGGCCCAAACCATGATGCTGCCACCACCATGTTTGACAGTGGGGAGGGTGTGTTCAGGGTGATGAGCTGTGTTGCTTTTACGCCAAACATAACGTTTTGCATTGTTGCCAAAAAGTTCAATTTTGGTTTCATCTGACCAGAGCACCTTCTTCCACATGTTTGGTGTGTCTCCCAGGTGGCTTGTGGCAAACTTTAAACAACACTTTTTATGGATATCTTTAAGAAATGGCTTTCTTCTTGCCACTCTTCCATAAAGGCCAGATTTGTGCAATATACGACTGATTGTTGTCCTATGGACAGAGTCTCCCACCTCAGCTGTAGATCTCTGCAGTTCATCCAGAGTGATCATGGGCCTCTTGGCTGCATCTCTGATCAGTCTTCTCCTTGTATGAGCTGAAAGTTTAGAGGGACGGCCAGGTCTTGGTAGATTTGCAGTGGTCTGATACGCCTTCCATTTCAATATTATTGCTTGCACAGTGCTCCTTGGGATGTTTAAAGCTTGGGAAATCTTTTTGTATCCAAATCCGGCTTTAAACTTCTTCACAACAGTATCTCGGACCTGCCTGGTGTGTTCCTTGTTCTTCATGATGCTCTCTGCGCTTTTAACGGACCTCTGAGACTATCACAGTGCAGGTGCATTTATACGGAGACTTGATTACACACAGGTGGATTGTATTTATCATCATTAGTCATTTAGGTCAACATTGGATCATTCAGAGATCCTCACTGAACTTCTGGAGAGAGTTTGCTGCACTGAAAGTAAAGGGGCTGAATACTTTTGTACGCCCAATTTTTCAGTTTTTGATTTGTTAAAAAAGTCGAAATATCCAATAAATGTCGTTCCACTTCATGATTGTGTCCCACTTGTTGTTGATTCTTCACAAAAAAAATACAGTTTTATATCTTTATGTTTGAAGCCTGAAATGTGGCAAAAGGTCGCAAAGTTCAAGGGGGCCGAATACTTTCGCAAGGCACTGTATGCATTTAAGTGGACTGATACAAGCATGCGTTACTTGGGTGATAATATTACATCAGACAATGGGAAACAATATGCTTTGAACTACCCCCCTGTGATTAGTAAAATCACTGAAGTTCTAGACCGTTGGATGACCCTCCCTATATCTCTAGCAGGTCAGTTTGCTTCAGTGAAAATTAATGTCTTACCAAGACTGTTTTCAATGTTTCCTGTTTAAAAAATCCTGCGAAAACCTTTACTTGCCTAAATGCAGCAATAGGCACATTTTTTTATGGCAAAATAAGAAGCCTCATATTAGTTATAAAAAACTATAGCTGTTCAAAGAATTGGGTGGGCTTGGCCTCCATAACCTTAAATCATATTACTGGGCAGCGCAACTTAATCACATAGCATCATGGATTCAACAACCGAAGGATGTGTCATGGCTTGAAATTGAGAGTCAATATTGTGATACGTCTTTACATTGACTTGTCTTCATAGCAGATTTCTATTGACAGGATTAAACAAAACCCATTTATTACTCCTACATTGAAGACATGGAGGAAGGTTCAACGCCAATATAAACTGAGTAATGACATGTCTAGACACTCACCTATATTCCACAACCCAGCCTTTCTTCCTACTACTATGGCCCAAGGATTTAGGGAATGGGAAGAGAGAGGGCTTTTGTAGAGTCTCTCAACTTATCAAAGGCTACATTTTTTTATAATTTCAAGAACTCCATGAGGAATTCAATATATCTCAAACAAAGGTAGATAGGTACCTTTAAGTCAGGTAATTCGTTGTTTAAAAAGCACAGATATCAGAGGAGAGTTGGGGGAATATATGGAAAACACTATATAAAGCCACTACAAGTAACCAAACAAGGGAGTTTCAATTCAAAATGATAAAAGTAATAGGCTCTACGTGTTGGAGGCAGTATAGGTACGTATCACATATATTTTGGCAATGTCCGAAAATCCAGTCTTTTTGGTCTGAAATTCTCAATTTTATACAGTACATCACAGGTATTATTATTCAACCAGACCCATGTCATCTCCTTCTAGGTGTTGTTCCTCTGAATACACTCCAATCCACTCCACTTAAATTGATAGATTATCTTTTAGCAGCAGCAAGGAAATGTGTAACAAAATGCTGGAAAAATGAACATGCATCCTCAAAAGATATGTGGTTAGGTCTATGCAGGGAACATGCTAACATGGAGAGAATTACAAACATTTTGCAACATAGACAGCATAGGTATGAAGGTGTCTGGTCAGAGTTCCTGGTCTTATTCTGTAATTTTTGTTTTTTTGTTTGTTTCTGTTGTTTTTATGTGGCTGTATCCAAATTGTATTCCTATTCAGACTCTTGAAATATTTACTCTATACAGCCAAAATGTACTCTGAAGGATAGGACCCTTTTTTTCAATTTGCGCCTAAAATGACATACCCAAATCTAACTGCCTGTAGCTCAGGACCTGAAGCAAGGATATTCATATTCTTGATACCACTTTAATGGAAACACTTTGAAGTTTGTGGAAATGTGGAATACAGGCGCAACGTTTTATACTGATCCAATGAACCACTGCATTTCTGTTCCAAATGTTGTATCAAAACTGCCCAAATGTGCCTAATTGGTTTATTAATATATTTTCAAGTTCATAACTGTGCACTCTCCTCAAACAATAGCATGGTGTTCTTTCAATGTAATGGCTACTGTAAATTGAACAGTGCAGTTAGATGAACAAGAATTGAAGCTTTCTGCCAATGTCAGACATGTCTATGTCCTGGGAAATGTTCTTGTTTACTTACAGCCTCATGCTAATCACATTAGCCTACGTTTGCTCACCAATCCTGTAGAGGTTTTAACATGTGAATGTAATTACGCTCCTTTGTAAAGACAGCAAAGATATGTTGTGTATGTATGGTACATGTTCTTTATGCGCTCTTGAATAAAAAATGAAGAAAAAAAAAATACATCTAGCAATGTATTGGAGATGTGAGACAGGATATGTGTTTAACTTTTCTTCATGCTCCTCTATAGAACAAGTTGTCAGATGGTGCATTGAGGACTGATGTGTTCCTGTTCTGACTTTTCATAATACCAGGTTCTGTTATACAGTCTTTGTATTGAAGATTGTTTATTATTTTATTCTATAAATTATGGCTTTATGTATGAATGTGATTGTGTGCGACAGTGAAAACACAGAGAGAAAAAACTACTTGTCAGATGGTGCATTAAATACTGATGTATTCCTGTCCTGACTTTTTATAATACCATTGCAGACATACATAAAAGCCCCCCAAAAAACAGCATATGTCAGGCAAAATGAGTCCTTATTGTCTGGACATTTTCTGGGTGAGATTTTCTGCTCGTGTGAGAAACAGTGAAACAGCCTGGCCGTCTCTGTGTTATTGTGTGGACAGACAGTGGCGCTGAACAGACCCTCTCTGTTGGATCGGCCATGGCTGTTGAAGGGACATCGGGGTTGCTGTGTTGTGCCATGGCCAGGCTGCAAACATTTCCTTGCTTCATTTAACTGCATTATGAAGGCCTGAATTGCTACAAATTATCGGTTCGGACACGCCCAATTCCCAATCCACCAGCCCTTCCCATTCAATTGTGCGAGCGAATGCACAAAAATGTTCCCAAAACAAATGTCTGTTACCCGCACACCCCTCCCGCACACCCCATTCCCTTGGGCAAGGAGAGAGAAGCAAGTGTGTGTATGCACTCTACTAAACCATACACCCACCCCCATCCCCCCCTACTACCCACCCACCCATTCCAGCTCCTGCTCTTCCCTCCATAAGGTGCATTCTACCGTGATGTTGTTTTTTTTAAAGGGGATGCCGCTGGTGGTCAACTACGTTTTTTCTCAGACACACACACACACAAGGTAATCACCTCAATTGAAGAACATGGAGCAGGTTAAACCTGTGGTGTGGCCGACGTCGTGGTAATGAGTGGCTAGCCTGTAGTTTTGCACATTATACCAACATTTCAATATTTTTTCGTTACAAAAACCCCCCCAGTTTGGTACTAGAATTGTTGTTATGTTCAGTACTTCTGTCAAAATGTGTCTCACGTGATTGAGAGCATCAAGTCTGTTTATCAGCGCAGCCCCTTTATAGCATGAAGAGCCTGCTCCACTTACTCATTGCCAAAGCTGTCTGTGATCCATTAGCTCCCCAGTCCCCACTCATGCTGCATAGAAGTTAACACACTTCAATAATGCAACTAAATACATTTGAAGGCCATTTTGTCTCAGCGTTGTCAGTGTTAGGGGAGGGTTTGGGCAGCAGGGATTTCCTTGTCCCAACGTGCTCTAGCCACTCCTTGTGGCGGTCCGGGCGCCTGCAAGCTGACTTCGGTCACCAGCTGGACGGTGTTTCCTCCAACACATTGATGAGGCTGGCGTCTGGGTTAAGCGAGCACTGTGTCAAGAAGCAGTGCAACTTGGCAGGGTCATGTTTCGGAGGACGCAAGGCTCTCGACCTTTGCCTCTCCCGAGTCCGTAGGGGAGTTGCAGCAATGGGAAAAGACTGTAACACCCAATTGGATATCAAAAAATTAGGGAGAAAAAAGGGTAAATATAAATAAATAATAATAATTTGAAACGGTTCATTACTGTTTGCAAAACAATGTCCATACAGACTTGAACACTTTTATAAAATGCAAGACGATACCGTTATCTTCCAGCTTCAAATTCAGGCATAGCCACGGGAAGATGTTTGGGAGGTGGCAGGGGCTACAGACGGCTATATCGCTCTGCTAGTACAGGACTAGTAAAGGGCCAGTGCACAATTTTTGTGAAATAAAAAGCAATTCCACAAATTTTATTTATATATATATTTACTACCCTAGTACTTTGTTAATGCAAAATATGCTGATTTCAAAGCTGATTGTCACCAAAAACTCATTAAATTATTTGTCTTAGTTTGCCTCCCGTCTTGTTTCCACTAGCCACATTCTGCCTGTGAATTTACATTTGAACATTTTAGTCATTTAGCAGGTGTTCTTATCCAGAATAACTTACATGAGAAATTAGGGTTAAGTGCCTTGCTTAAAGGCACATCGACAGATTTTTCACCTAGTCATCTCAGGGATTCAAACCAACAACCTTTCGATTACTGGTCCAACACTCTTAAGCGTTAGGCCACATGCTGTTCATAAATGTTTCTAAAACAGACAGTGCACACTTTTATCAAATAAAATATTATTATACAAATGTTGTTAATCAATACAATAAAATAATATGTTCTCTTTGCAGTCAGCAATAAAATAAGTCCTAAAAGGAAGGGATTATTTGTCAACTGTATCCTCATGAAATCAGCTAAAACAAGCTAAATTACTCAATGCATGCTCACACTCCTATTGAATAATATGCATTCACCTGTATTGCGAAAAGACCTAGGCTACATCTTGATTTATCCAGTTTATCAATAGAGATTTATCGTTAGCGGAATTAGCTGTCTGGATCAAGTGCCATTCTGTGACGTTTTGGTATCAAGTATCGTGACAGTATCGAGTATTGTATCGAAGTCAAAATTCTGCTATCTTGACAACACTACTAGCCTGGGGTCAAAGTGCTGAATTAATTAAGGGCCTGCTCAATGAGGGACTCCGGGCTGATATATTGTTGTGCTAAGTTCAAAAAGAGGTCCATTCAGAGCATGCGGCAACGGCTAATGCGCGAGTGTTTTGGCCTGGTCCTTCGGGTCCCGCTAGCGCCCCTCTCTCACTCTCTTGAGAGACAGATGCATTGATTTGCTCATTAGGAGAAGGACCAGGCAGGGTCTTTTTTCCCTCTCTCTTCATTGAGTGTCACTCAGCAGAGGGGTGTGGCTGGCCTCTCTCCCCCAGTGCACATTCTGAAAAACAGAGCAGGGGGAAATGGAGGGAGAGGGAAGAAGGGAATGCGTCCTGCCAATAAAGAAGCTCCCATTGCATATTCATCAGCAGAATAAAAAAATTCTGTGACACCGTCCCACGGATGCGTAGGCCTCAGTGTGGGAGGAAGGGGGAGGAGGAGGGAGAGAGAGGTGTGACATTTGCCCTCAACAAATGACAGCCCTCTTTGCGCCTGAAAAAAATGCAAACAATGTCCTTATCCTGCTTCAAAAAAGTAGGCAAAGGAAAAAGAGAGAGGGATGAAGAAAGAGGAGCTAGTAAATATGCTGGAAAGAGAAGGGCACCCAGTGTTACCATCCTGGATGGGGCCTTGAGTGGTGGTTATGTTCACAGTGTGGCACCAATTGGCAGGCTGTGCTCAGCTCAGCACTAGGCCCTCCTCTCTCGGTCTCCAGGTAACCTCATAAATGCCACTTGTCTATCAGCCCCTCAGGGGCCGCTTGACAATATGTCAATCAAGTAAAGTCGTGCCCAGCTGGACCAAATATTTGAATTAAGTCGTTATGGCAACATCATTGAAAAGGTCTCTCAGTTTAAATGTGGCAAATCCTTCCATTTTGTCCAATTGTTATTATTTAGTTTGTTTAGCACTGCAAGATTATAGACAAAGGAAAGAAAGTAAGACTGCTGTGTTAAATATAATTTGGCATGTGTGTGTAATATATAACTGTTTTCAGTATCTTCTGCTCTCTCATATCCCCCGCAATTTTCTGACCACCATGATCTCCCTCCAACTATACCTCACAAAGTTATGAAAACGTTAAGCTCTGTGAAGTTTGAATGTTCCTTCTGAATGAGTGCCCTGTCATAAAAAGACAGATCATTAGCTGAGTGAGAGAGAGACTAACAGGCCATGAGAAAACTGACTGGGGCATTGCATGGCAGCCCAACTTGTTGCTCCAACAGACAGTTCAGTGTCAGCCTTACTTCCTGACTCTCAAGTAACCTCCATCCATCCAGGCTCCCAGCAAAATAGCAATTATAACACAGCTGCTGATTCCACCACCAACGAAGAGCGAGCTGCACCTACACTCACATTCCCTACAATGACCTTGGAAAGACCCATTCACCCTTCTCTATGCCTTTCAAACAACCAAAGGCAAAGGCTAGACAGAGGAGAGAACAAAACAAGCCAGGCCAGAACAGGTCAGGCTATAGAGCACAGTCCTCTATACAGTATCCCAGTCATGGTATTTAGTTTCTAATGCACATTGTAACAGACAATGTTCTCAGAAAAAGGTAAAAATTCCCCTTTACTTCTTTTCTCCCTGTTTTCTTCTGGTAGGACGTGGCATGGGAGAGGAGGAGGAAAAACATGTGTGCACAAAAGTAAACCTATTACTGAAACAAATGTAGCTTTGAGCCCTCTCCTGGGTTGCTAGTGTCTTGGATGTCAAGCCCTTACAAACAGGGGTGTTTGATACTTCACAAAGCAGCAAAAACAGTGAAGAAATCCCCTATTATGTACTTGAATCACGATTGTCAGGGAATAACAAAAAGTGTGCTGGGAAGGGACTCGCCTTGCGGACAGAACTGTAGACTGTACATGCTGAGAGAGACAACGTCCTTTCAAAAGGGAATTGACATGTTTGAAAGAGGGCTTGTGGCTGGACTCAAAGAGAGGCAAAATAAGGTGGGAGAAGAATTCAGAAAGGAAAACTTTGTAATGAGCTTGCTTTGCTCAGAGTATCCCACCACCACCAGACAAGTCTATTCTTAATTATATGAAGGAAAGAGAGAGGGTGATATGGCCTGGTGTGTGATGAGAACCTCTGGTCTTTTGCCATCATGTCAAAAGTTTTGCCAACTATTTCAGTGTTTCCCAGTGGGTGCAACCAGATTACCCCAAGGGCGAAAGCTAAGACAACTACATGAAAGGGATCAGCGTTTACATTAAAAGGTATAATTTCTAGTGTTTGCCTTCGGCACCGTTGGCCCTTGATCGCAATTTGAATTACATTTTTATTTTCTCATTGACATTTGGTACACTATCTTACACCTGAATGGTTTGTTGGAAATCCAAGCTGGACTTTTGTGTGTACACTGAGTCAAAGAGAAATTATGAATGAGACACCAAAATCACAATGATCTATGTGTCTATGGTGCCCTATGAAAATGAAAGGATTGCCTGTTGCCGTGTCAACAAAGGCAGTTTATTACCATTAAAAGGGTTAAAAGGCCAGCATCCCAGAGTCGCCTCTTCACTGTTGAAGTTGAGACTGGTGTTTTGCGGGTACTATTTAATGAAGCTGCCAGTTGAGGACTTGTGAGGCGTCTGTTTCTCAAACTAGACACTAATGTACTTGTCCTCTTGCTCAGTTGTGCACCGGGGCCTCCCACTCCTCTTTCTATTCTAGTTGGAGCCAGTTTGCGCTGTTCTGTGAAGGGAGTAGTACACAGCGTTGTACGAGATCTTCAGTTTCTTGGCAATTTCTCACATGGAATAGCCTTCATTTCTCAAAACAAGAATAGACTGACGCGTTTCAGAAGAAAGGTCTTTGTTTCTGGCCATTTTGAGCCTGTAATTGAACCCACAAATGCTGATGCTCCAGATACTTGACTAGTCTTTAATCAGAACAACAGTTGTCAGCTGTGCTAACATAATTGCAAAAGGGTTTGCTAATGATCAATTAGCCTTTTAAAATTGTAAACTTGGATTAGCTAACACAACGTGCCATTGGAACACAGGAGTGATGGTTGCTGATAATGGGCCTCTGAACGCCTATGTAGATATTCTATTCAAAATCTGCCGTTTCCAGTTACAATAGTCATTTACAACATTAACAATGTCTGCACTGTATTTCTGATGATGTTATTTTAATGGACATAAAATGTGCTTTTCTTTCAAAAACAAGGACATTTCTAATTGACTTCAAACTTTTTAATGGTAGTGTATGTATGTATGTATATTACTGCTCTAGGGAAGTATGTATGTATGTATGTATGTATGTATGTATGTATGTATGTATGTATGTATATTTACTGCTCTAGGGAAGTAATTATTGTTTGGATAACCTTATTTACTATTATTATGTATTGATTTTTTAGATTTGTATAGATTTGAATATAATTTTTTTCACTCTTTATGCGATGCTCAATGCAAAGAACATCAGAAGAAGAACGGTCATTTAATTACCATAGTGAATCACTAATATTTGTTACCATAAGGGATGGGTTGCCAATTGGAGATTTGACACAAAAATAAAATTTAATTTATTCATTAATTTATTGATGCAACAATTTCAAAGGTTTTACTGAGTTACAGTTCATAGAAGGAAATCAGTCAATTGAAATAAATAAATTGGGCCTTACTCTGGGAAATTTTAGACCCTAATCTAGATTTTTCCTGCAGGTGAAGAAGCCGGATGTGGAGGTCCTGGGCTGGCGTGGTTACACGTGGTCTGCGGTTGTGAGGTCGTTAGGATGTACAGCCAAATTCTCTAAAATTACGTTGGAGGCGGTTTATGGTGGAGAAATTAAGATTCAATTATCTGGCAACAGCTCAGGTGGACATTCCTGCAGTCAGCATGCTAATTGCACATTCCCTCAAATCTTGAGACATCTGTGGCATTGCGTTAGTGTTATAAAACTGCACATTTTAGAGTGGCCTTTTATTGTCCCCAGCACAATGTGCACCTGTGTAATGATCATGCAGTTTAATCAGCTTCTTGATATGTCACACCTGTCAGGTGAAAGGATTATTTTGGCAAAGGATAATGCACAAAATTTGAGAGAAATGTTTTTTGTGCATATGGAACATTTCTCTGATCTTTTAATTCAGCTCATGAAAAATGGGACCTACACTTTACATGTTGTGTTTATATTTTTGTTCAGTATAGATAGCACTTTTTTCCCCTAAGAGTGTAGATAGACACAGACATACATAGAGGCCTTGAGGTTACGGCAAGATTTCCCACAGCACATTTACCAAAACGAGGATGAAAAGGGAGTTCACAGGTGAAGTGTCTCAGAAAAAGAGCGGGGGGAAAAATGTAATCTTTAAGGGCTCAGATTTCCTGCACGGGTAATGTCGCTTACAGCGTGCAACCCTTCGGTCTCTGTAATGCGCCAGGAACATTTAGTCAGTGGTGGTGGTGACATTCTCATGACATCAGGATGATCTTCACTGATCTTGAATAGTTGGGCCCAGAAGCTCTTTGTCCAATCCTCCAGTGTGCCTGAGAGCACACAGTGATGACTCACTGAGGGGGGAAGAGGGGAGCATCTAATTCACTGTGTCTGCAATACTGGCCCCTGAGGGCAGACGTTTACAGCCAAAGGAATGCCAGTCAGAAGAGAGGGGGGTAACTGTTGTTGAAAAAAGTATTGGATGATGAAATTTGGGATGATCCAAGAGGCCTTAAAGGAAAATTCCACCCAAAAACGATCTTTTGGTATTTGTTTCATTCGTCCATTGTTGATATAGTCCCAAAATGTTTTGCATGTCAGCAATCAAGTTACGATATATTACTTTCAAAATACAGAAATATAGATGGTATGATGCATTTTGCAAACTGGCTGTATTCCTGTATTTTTAAAGTTATATATCTTGAAAACTTGTCAGGTCACGCTTGGTCTTAGCTCTGAAGTTGCTATTAGCACAAGACCTGGCTTCTGTTAAATGCCACCAGTTGCCACGGAGGCCAAGAAGATACACACTGAGTGGAGCAGAATTCCTACCATCTATACTACAGTTTTCTAAAAAACTGGTGTTGGATTCTTGACGACTGGCTTCCAGTAAAGCTGAATATACATGGATTCTGTTTTATATCATATCATGTTTTATATATCTGTATATAGACTTGGACAAATTGGCAAACTAGCGTATGCCTTAGTCATACATTATTTTTTTTTTTATTCCCTTCACTTCAACTTGGTAATGTCATGTGGAAAATCTATGTTTTTTATGCCAATCGAGTTTACTGCCTTACCACTGCCATGGGAACCCTAAGGGAGACATCGAAGGTTGTTGGTGTTGAGGGCTGCATGACTTACCTCGATGATGTACAGGACAATGTTCTTGTAGAAGCAGTACAGGATACACTTGGCGACGCGGTTGTAATTCCAGGCACCGTGAACCAGCAATAGATTCTTCAAGTATTTGAACTACGTGGGAGGGAAGGGAGGAGAAAGGCCAAGATAAATGAATAACCCAAAAGTTATAACACAGGCATTATAAAGTTTGTACACAGACTGTTCCTGGACAACCCAGGACCGGGGCAATCCCTCGAGGAAAAAATGCTTTTGAGAGAAACTCTTTAAATAAAATAAAGAAACATTAAATAATTAAATAATTAAATAACATAAAATATTTAAATAAAGAAACAATCTTATCGTCGTTTGACAGCAGGAAACTGAAGGGCCAGAGGGCAGTCGAGAACAAGGTCTTCACGGACAAATTGAAGGCATTTTTGTTTGATTAGGGGTTAGTTTTGCCTTAAGTTGTTGAAAAGGGGAGAGCCAGAGAGGGGGTATGCTCTCCCAGGGCTCGACATAATACTTTAATGGGTTTCCTCTGTGTACACATCACTGACAAACTGAAATGGTCCACTCACACAGACATTTTTGTGAAGAAGGCGCAACAGCGTCTATTCAACCTCAGGAGGCTGAAGAAATTTTGCTTGGCCCCTAAAACCCTCAAAAACCTTTACAGATGCATAATTGAGAGCATCCTGTCGGACTGTACCACCGCCTGGTACGGCAACTGCACCGCCCGCAACCGCAGGGCTCTCAAGAGGGTGGTGCGGCCTGCCTAATGTATCACCAGGGGCAAACTACCTGCCCTCCAGGACACCTACACCACCCGATGTCACAGGAAGGCCAAAAATATAATCAAGGATAACAACCACCCGAGCCACTGCCTATTCACACCACTACCATCCAGAAGGCGAGGTCAGTACAGGTGCATCAAAGCTGGGACCGAGAGATTGAAAAACAGCTTCTGTCTCAAGTCCATCAGACTGTTAAATAGCCATCACTAGCACGTTCGAGGCTGCTGCCTACATACATAGACTTGAAATCACTGGCCGCTTTAATAATGTTTACATATCTTGCATTATTCATCTCATATGCATATACTGTATTCTATACTATTCTAATGTAACTTAGTCTATGCCACTCTGACATTGCTCGCCCATGTATTTATATATTCTTAATTGTTAGATATTACTTGTTAGATATTACTGCACTGTCAGAGCTAGAAACACAAGCATTTCGCTACACCCGCAATAACATCTGCTAAACACGTGTATGTGACCAATAACATTTGATTATTTGATTACTACTATTTGTGGAATGTCATGGACGTCATAATCATGTAATCGCTTGCTGATAACATTGATTAGATTCAGTTTCCTCCTAATACAGGATGTGGGTGGTGTTTCCATTTCTAACACAGAGATGCATCAGCAGGATGAGGGACACTCGGGCGTCAATACGTTTCTAGCTCTTTCTCTACATTATGTCACAGTAGTCAATCAAAGTAGTTGCTGGGTTTGTACGTATGCACCATTCACATCATGGGCAGGTATTCCATTAAGGGTTATTCCTTTGAACCTTTTAACAGAGTGAAATGTTGGGTATAAGGCAATTGTTTGGACTAAATTGAGTGAGAATGTTGAGTATCAACATGCGAGAGTACTTAAGTTCTGCAGTACATTCCTTCACTTGAGATGACCAATAACACTAATGAGCAACCACCTTACCTAGTTATTACACATGCTCCTGTTGGGTGGTGCCCCTGTTATGTTTTAATAGGTCACTCGTTCGGGAATTTGTCTCAACTGCGCCAGGACGCGTTTGTCAAAGTAGGACAGAGTAAGTGTGATCAGACAATAGATCCACCTATCTGCCTGTGACGGTACTAAGGTTGAGGAATGTCTCATGTCTGTTGAATTGACTCTCGGTAGTGGCACTGTGACTACTTTTTATGCCAAAACCTTCGGTAATATCATCAATAATGGTATGATAGCTCCTAATGGGACTTTATCTGTGGATCCTATGCCTATTCCTGGTTACCAAAGTTGTGGCATGGGTTGTGTTATTTGGGATAAGTCGTATCCTTTTTCACAGCGTCATAAACGTGTGATTACAGAAACGATTGTGTTTTCCTCTTACGGTATTTCTAAAATAGCACGGGAAGTTATTAATATGGCTAACTCTTTGGAAGTCGCAGTTAATAGTCCAGTTGAGAGTCTTGAGTTAATTACAGCGGAGATGGTTACCATTTGAACTGTGGTGACGCAAAATCGTTTGGCCCTTGATTAGGTTTCTACAGGTTGGCATCCCCCTTTGGGTTGTGCCATGGCGGAGATCTTTGTGGGCTATACTCGGCCTTGTCTCAGGATGGTAAGTTGGTGGTTGAAGATATCCCTCTAGTGGTGTGGGGGCTGTGCTTTGGCAAAGTGGGTGGGGTTATATCCTTCCTGTTTGGCCCTGTCCGGGGGATGTCATCGGATGGGGCCACAGTGTCTCCTGACCCCTCCTGTCTCAGCCTCCAGTATTTATGCTGCAGTAGTTTATGTGTCGGGGGGCTAGGGTCAGTTTGTTATATCTGGAGTACTTCTCCTGTCCTATCCGGTGTCCTGTGTGAATTTAAGTATGCCCTTTAATTCTCTCTTTCTTTCTCTTTCTCGGAGGACCTGAGCCCTAGGACCATGCCTCAGAACTACCTGAAATGATGACTCCTTGCTGTTCCAAATCCACCTGGCCGTGCTGCTGCTCCAGTTTCAACTGTTCTGCCTGTGATTATTATTATTTGACCATGCTGGTCATTTATGAACATTTGAACATCTTGGCCATGTTCTGTTATAATCTCCACCAGGCACAGCCAGAAGAGGACTGGCCACCCCACATAGCCTGGTTCCTCTCTAGGTTTCTTCCTAGGTTTTGGCCTTTCTAGGGAGTTTTTCCTAGCCACCGTGCTTCTACACCTGCATTGCTTGCTGTTTGGGGTTTTAGGCTGGGTTTCTATACAGCACTTTGAGATATCAGCTGATGTACGAAGGGCTATATAAATACATTTGATTTGATTTGATTATCTTCTGTCCGCACAAGGGTTACATGTCCTGTTATTGGTGCTGAACGCTGTACTTATATTCCTGATCATTCTGAGGAAATAACTGACCTAATCTAAAAGATCAGGACTGAGGGCGCTAAATATCATGATTTACAACCCAGATGATTTAGGCTTAGTCGTGTGGTTGTCTTCCACATTCGGTACATGGGGAAGTTTTTTGGTGGGCATGATACTTCCAATAGTGGGTTGTGGTTCTTTTTCTTATCCTCATCCAGGTTATCAAATGTGTTATTGCCCGGCGTTTGTGTGCTAAGAATCTGACGGTTACGTGATATCATAAGATTCATCAAGCGTGTCTTTGTGGAGATGGGTGTCAGTGGTGCCCCACCAGAACGTGGTGGGGGTCATAAAGGTCTTCATCATCACACCAAGCCTCATGACTGTGGTTAATGTGTCCGTGGTAACGGTCCTCTGTGCTGTAATGAACCGTGCTCTCTCAGATGTGCTATCACACCTGTTAATACCCCTTTTCTATAACTTTGTGGGAAATCTATTTCTTATTGCAACGGCAAGTAGAATATGCCCTTTGTGTTTTATAGAAATGCAAGGCGTTTAATGTTTATTATTCTGTCCATTTTTTACATGTTTTCCAAAAATACATTTAAACTACATTATTTTTTAAAATGGTCTAGGGGGGAATGTAAGAATACTTTTAAGATAACTACACAACGCAGAGATTGAGAGGATGAGAGGACGAGAGTACTACACTAAATATAGTACTAATGGTCAATAAGTGAATTGTAAATAGGAGTGGTGTTTCAGTTCAACATCTGGGGTTATAAGTGGCCTCCTGTCCCTTGTTCTGGGGGAAAAGCTGAGGACGGGGAGACTGAACATCTGACTCCCAACATCTTGATTTGCCCTCTCTGAATAAACCTATTTTTCTCCCCGATTTGCTTTGAAGTTTGCGTTACTGAAGAATAACATAAATTGCTAACACAGCTATGATGCTACAGTCTATAAAAGATATTGTCTGGAGTGAGTCTGTACAGGGATGTAGCCTATACAGTACAATTAAAGATTGACTTTGTCGCGCAACAAATTGTTACACACCAATGAGACCTGGAAGGTAAATTCAATACATCGCTGGGATGCAACCTAAACTGATTCTATGAAGCCGTCTGCTTTCGTCATTCTGAATGTCATGTAGATAAGTGGGGGCACTTTAGGGAAGACAGAGTCGCTCTCAGAGTAATCCAATGCTATGGCTTAGAGACTGTACTGTGCTTTAATTAACTATTGGCTTGCCTTGCTCACAGAGCCATTGGCTATATGAACAAAGTACAGTGAGGCATTGACAGTATATACCATGAAATAATGGAGAGAGACAGAAGAAAAACCAAATGTATCCATGATATACAAGACTTGTCGTTTTTGTTATCTCAGAATTTCAGAGATACTGGTTACTGAGATAGTGATACTGAGTTTACATTTTCAAATTTGGTTTCTTTCTAAATACAGTGCCTTGCGAAAGTATTCGGCCCCCTTGAACTTTGCGACTTTTTGCCACATTTCAGGCTTCAAACATAAAGATATAAAACTATATTTTTTTGTGAAGAATCAACAACAAGTGGGACACAATCATGAAGTGGAACGACATTTATTGGATATTTCAAACTTTTTTAACAAATCAAAAACCGAAAAATTGGGCGTGCAGAATTATTCAGCCCCTTTACTTTCAGTGCAGCAAACTCTCTCCAGAAGTTCAGTGAGGATCTCTGAATGATCCAATGTTGACCTAAATGACTAATGATGATAAATACAATCCACCTGTGTGTAATCAAGTCTCCGTATAAATGCACTTGCACTGTGATTGTCTCAGAGGTCCGTCAAAAGCGCAGAGAGCATCATGAAGAACAAGGAACACACCAGGCAGGTCCGAGATACTGTTGTGAAGAAGTTTAAAGCCGGATTTGGATACAAAAATATTTCCCAAGCTTTAAACATCCCAAGGAGCACTGTGCAAGCGATAATATTGAAATGGAAGGAGTATCAGACCACTGCAAATCTACCAAGACCTGGCCGTCCCTCTAAACTTTCAGCTCATACAAGGAGAAGACTGATCAGAGATGCAGCCAAGAGGCCCATGATCACTCTGGATGAACTGCAGAGATCTACAGCTGAGGTGGGAGACTCTGTCCATAGGACAACAATCAGTCGTATATTGCACAAATCTGGCCTTTATGGAAGAGTGGCAAGAAGAAAGCCATTTCTTAAAGATATCCATAAAAATTGTTGTTTAAAGTTTGCCACAGGCCACCTGGGAGACACACCAAACATGTGGAAGAAGGTGCTCTGGTCAGATGAAACCAAAATTGAACTTTTTGGCAACAATGCAAAACGTTATGTTTGGCGTAAAAGCAACACAGCTCATCACCCTGAACACACCATCCCCACTGTCAAACATGGTGGTTGCAGCATCATGGTTTGGGCCTGCTTTTCTTCAGCAGGGACAGGGAAGATGGATAAAATTGATGGGAAGATGGATGGAGCCAAATACAGGACCACTCTGGAAGAAAACCTGATGGAGTCTGCAAAAGACCTGAGACTGGGACGGAGATTTGTCTTCCAACAAGACAATGATCCAAAACATAAAGCAAAATCTACAATGGAATGGTTCAAAGATAAACATATCCAGGTGTTAGAATGGCCAAGTCAAAGTCCAGACCTGAATCCAATCGAGAATCTGTGGAAAGAACTGAAAACTGCTGTTCACAAATGCTCTCCATCAAACCTCACTGAGCTCGAGCTGTTTTGCAAGGAGGAATGGGAAAAAATGTCAGTCTCTCGATGTGCAAAACTGATAGAGACATACCCCAAGTGACTTACAGCTGTAATCGCAGCAAAAGGTGGCGCTACAAAGTATTAACTTAAGGGGGCTGAATAATTTTGCACGCCCAATTTTTCAGTTTTTGATTTGTTAAAAAAGTTTGAAATATCCAATAAATGTTGTTCCACTTCATGATTGTGTCCCACTTGTTGTTGATTCTTCACAAAAAAATACAGTTTTATATCTTTATGTTTGAAGCCTGAAATGTGACAAAAGGTCGCAAAGTTCAAGGGGGCCGAATACTTTCGCAAGGCACTGTACCTAACTGTGGCTATAGAATACGGTGTCGACAGATGCCTGTCCTGCTGCTGCTCACTTGTGTAAGCAAAGATGACCTGTCTAATCTACTGGCCCTAACCCTAACACTCCTTCCAAATTATTCACCTACATTACAGGTGAAAAGGTGAAAAACACCTGCTCATTAGTTTACGCCAAGGTTTAGCTAGTAAGAGCAAGATGGAAGGCGAGCAACAATGTATCTCTACAAGTGTTTTCATGTTTGATTGTTGGGATTGTGGTTTTAGTCCAACTAGGGTGGGTGGGGTTTCTGTTTTTTTTCTATGTTTATTGTTGTTTCCTTCCTAAAGTGACACATAGGTCACTTCAGTGTTAAACTAAAGTTGAAACATTACCTGACTATTTACATACGAGGAAGTACCATTCATTATATATTTGAAACCCAACCTATGCTTAATCCACTACGGATCTTAACAGGCCAATTAAGAGGAAAATAGTCTATACATACCTTAAGAAATTAAAGGCTGACATTGTGTTTTTACAAGAAACACATCTTACAGCCAGTGAACACCAGAAACTAAAGAGGGAATGGGGAGGACAAGTTCTTGCGTCCTCTTTTAAATCCAAAGCAAGAGGAACTGCAATTTTGATCAGTAGACACTTCCCATTCTGTGTCAACAATCATCTCTGATCCCTCAGGCAAGCTTGTTTTGGTGCAGGGGCATATGTTTTCGGAGTATTGGACCCTGTTGAATATTTATGCTCCTAACTTCGATGACCATATGTTTATTCAGAATGTCTTCCTTCAGGTTGCTCAAGCACCACCAGGATGGCTACTGGTTGGAGGAGATTTACATTTTTGTTTAGATACAGTTCTTGATAGGTCCTCTGATAAACTCTCTCTTCTAACCAAAGCCAGCAAGCTCACCATGTCATTCATGAAAGATCTCAATTTACTAGACATCTGGAGACAGATGCACCCACAGGATAGGAACTACTCTTTTTATTCACACCCACACAACACACACACGCATAGATAACTTTTTACTATCGACCCAACTCTTTCATAGAGTGTTAGATACCGATTATCTCCCCAGATTACTGATGTGACCATTCCCCTCTGATATTATCAATCTCCATTCCTACCAAGGTAAATGGAGCATATAGACGGAGACTAAATTCTACACTCATGAAGCAACCTGAATTTTGCGCATTCATCAATGAGAGGATCAATATTTTTACTTTGACAAACAAACCCTCTGCTCCTGACAGTTTCATTCTTTGGGATGCATTGAAAGCCTATCTGAGGGGACAGATAATTTCCTATACTAAAGAGAAAACACAGTGCTGAACTGAATGTCCTTGAATCTGAAATCTCTTAGCTAGAGAAAACCTACCAAAGAGGCCTGACTAAAGACCTATACAGGCTTTTGGTAAATAAAAAACTGAAATATAATACTCTGAACACATACCAAGCTGAGAGGGCCATCACTAAATCAAAAGAGCATTACTACGAGCTTGGAGAGAAAGCACATAGAAAGCAAGTGGCAACTGAAAGCAAAGGAAAGTAGTAAGAGGACAATTAATCCTATAGAAACTCTTACTAATGAGATATCTTTCAACTCCACTGAAATTAATGATAATTTTAAGAAATATTACAAAGACCTCTACACTTCCCAATCAAGCAATTATCTATTAGAGATCGACTATTTTCTCTCCTCTCAACCTCCCATGCCTGTCAGAGGAAGACAGAGAGTGCCTGGGGGAACAGTTCTCAGTCCCTGAATTGTTGGAGGCCATTAAATCCTTACATTCTAATAAATCTCCTGGGAAGGATGGCTTCCCTCCAGAGTTCTATAAAGAATTTAAGGAGCTGTTGGTACCCTACCTTATGGAGGTACTTAAAAAAGCCAAGGGAGGACAACTGCTTTCCAGAGTCGCTTTCTCAAGCGGTGGTTACAGTAATTCACAAGAAAGGGGAAAACCCGCTAAAGTGCGCCTCCTATAGACCAATCTCTCTCCTTAACACAGATTGTAAACTGGTCACCAAGATGCTATCTAAGAGACTGGAGTCATGTCTTCCCCTGTTGTTCAACCCAAATCAGACTAGCATCATAATTAATAGATTGTACACCAATAATCTCAGAAGGTTCTTTGATATAATTCGCCTTGCTAACAAAAACAAATAAGCTAGTGTCTCCCTCGACGCCGAAAAGGCCTTTGATTCGGTTGAACGGCCATTTCTCTTTCGCGTCTTGGAAAAGTTTGGTTTAGGCACTGTGTTTGTAAATCTGACAAAATCACTCTACAAATCTCCTAAAGCAAGGATTGCTACCAACGGGATTACGTTATCCTCTTTCTCTGTCTATATGGGGAACAGACAAGGTTGCCCAATTTGCCCCCACCTCTCCGCCTTCAACATCAAACCGTTGGCTGAGGCCAATAGAATGTGCCCTGACATACATGGCTTTGAGGTGGGCCCCTATACCCACAAGTTATTACTTTTTGCGGAAGACCTTATCTTATTCCTAAAGAACCCAGAACATTCCCTCTCTCACTTACAGAACCTATTACAGAATTATAGTTCTGAATATAAGGTCAATTTTGATAAAAGCAAATCTTACAGTTATCCGTCTTTGACTATCATATCATCAAGCATAGGTTTCCTTTTAGATGGTTGCCTATGGGCTTCACATATTTGGGCATAATGCTGGATGCTAACCTGAACAACCTCTATAAACTCAATCTGGCCAGCTTGTTGCAAAAAGTGGAGGGTGACCTGTGTAAATGGATGGACTTGACTCTTGATTACGGTCATGGGGGCTTAAACCTCCCCAATTTCAGAATGTACTACTGGGCTGCGCAGTCTAGATTTCTGGCTCAGAGGTTTGACAATGGCCCTTCTCCCTCATGGTTGAACATTGAAACGTTTGAGGTAGATGAGGGTTAGGGGAAGAATTGATTTAGAAACAGGAAATCTATAAAAACCATCACAGACATCCCTTAAATTATACATTCTGTCCTGGCATGGTGCAAACTGCATGAGCTGTTCAGACCAGACCCCCCCCCCCCCCCCCCTGGAACAATAGATTGATTCCAGAAGTTTACATACACTAAGTTGACTGTGCCTTTAAACAGCTTAGAAAATTCCAGAAAATTAGGTCATGGCTTTAGAAGCTTCTGATAGGCTAATGGACATAATTTCAGTCAATTGGAGGTGTACCTGTGGATGTATTTCAAGGCCTACCTTCAAACTCAGTGCCTCTTTGCTTGTCATCATGGGAAAATAAAAAGAAATCAGCCAAGACCTCAGAAAAAAAATGTAGACCTCCACAAGTCGGAAGCTTACATACACCTGTGAAATACATTTAAACTCAGTTTAAACCATTTCTGACATTTATCCCTTGTAAAAAGACTCTGTCTTAGGTCAGTTAGGATCACCACTTTATTTTAAGAATGTGAAATGTCAGAATAATAGTAGAGATAATTATTTATTTCAGCTTTAATTTCTTTCATCACATTCCCAGTGGGTCAGAAGTTTACATATATTCAATTAGTATTTTGTAGCATCGCCTTTAAATTGTTTAACTTGGGTCAAACGTTTCGGGTAGCCGTCCACAAGCTTCTCACAATAAGTTGTGTAACTGATGTAACTGAGTCAGGTTTGTAGGCCTTCTTGCTCGCACACGCTTTTTCAGTTTTACCCAAAAATGTTCTATGGGATTAAGGTTAGGGCTTTGTGATGGCCACTCCAATACCTTGATTTTGTTGTCCTTAAGCCATTTTGACACAACTTTGGAAGTAGGCTTGGGGTCATTGTCCATTTGGAAGACATATTTGCAACCAAGCTTTAAGAATATATCCACATAGTGTTCAGTTCTCATGATGCCATCCATTTTATGAAGTGCACCAGTCCCTCCTGCAGCAAAGCACCCCCACAACATGATGCTGCCACCTCCGTGCTTCACGGTTGGGATGGTGTTCTTTGGCCTGCAAGCCTCCCACTTTTTCCTCCAAACATAACGATGGTTTTTCTTTCATCAGAACAGAGGACATTTCTCCAAAATGTACAATCTTTGTCCCCATGTGCAATTGCAAACCGTAGACTGGCTTTTTATGGCGGTTTTGGAGCAGTGGCTTTTTCCTTGCTGAGGGGCCTTTCAGGTTATGTCGATATAGGACTCATTTTACTGTGGATATAGATACTTTTGTACCTATATCCTCCAGCATCTCCACAAGGTCCTTTGCTTTTGTTCCGGGATTGATTTGCACTTTTCGCACCAAAGTACTTTTAGCTCTAGGAGACAGAACGCGTCTATTTCCTGAGTGGTATGACGGCTGCGTGGACAGGGCTAAGGTTAGCTGATGACCGCTAGCAGTGGCTAACTGACTACTAGCTAGCAGCTAGTTATCTGGCTAGCTTCTGTTGGGGGTTCCGGGTCTAAAGTATAAAAAATAGCAGATCCATACCACATTGGGTGAGGCAGATTGCAGGAGAGTATGTTGAAATTGAGGTTAAAAATATACAAAATATATACAAAATTTATACGAAGAAAAAAAAAATATATATATATATACACTGGACACGACAAGACAAAGACAAAGAAGTCTGAACTGCTACGCCATCTTGGGTTTTTATAAGATAAAATAAGCAAAGAGAAACGACAGTCCATCAGGCCTTTATGGTCGAATTGCTGCAAAGAAACCACTACTAAAGGACACCAATAATAAGAAGAGACTTGCTTGTGCAAAGAAACACGAGCAATGGACATTTGACCGGTAGAAATCTTTCCTTTGGTCTGGAGTCCAAATTGGAGATTTTTGGTTCCAACCGCCATGTCTTTGTGAGACGTGGAATGGGTAAACTGATGATCTCTGCATGCATATTTCCTACTGTAAAGCATGGAGGAGGAGGTGTTATGGTGTGGGGGTGCTTTGATGGTGACACTGTCTGTGATTTATTTAGAATTCAAGGCACACTTAACCAGCATTCTGCAGCGATACGCAATCCCATCTAGTTTGGGCTAGGTGGAACTATCATTTGTTTTTCAACAGGACAATGACCCAACACACCTCCATGCTGGAGTGCTGCATCAGATGACCTGGCCTCCACAATCACCTGACCTCAACCAAGTTAAGATGATTTGAGATGATTCGGACCGCAGAGTGAAGGAAAAGCAGCCAACAAGTGCTCAGCATATGTGGAATCTCCTTAAAGACGGTTGGAAAAGCATTCCAGGTGAAGCTGGTTGAGAGAATGCCAAGAGTTTGCAAAGCTGTCATCAAGGCAAAGGGTGGCTATTTGAATCTCAAAAATAAAATATATTTGGATTTGTTTAACATGATTCCATATGTATTATTTCATAGTTATTCTACAATGTAGAAAATAGGAAAAATAAAGAAAAACCCTTCAATGAGTCGATTTTCTAAAACTTTTGACCGGTAGTGTATGGGAGTAAGGAGTTGCTCCTAGATGGGGTCAGTTTGACGTTTTCCCCACTAATGGTTAAGGTTAGAGGGGAATCTGATCTTATATCTGTACCTAGGGGAAACTTCACTCCGGAACCCTCACCTGTGCGATGGAGTAGTCGGAGGAGTTGGCGGCCTGCAGGCCCTCGTTGCCCGAGATGCCCACGCCCACGTGAGCCGTCTGGATCATGCCCACGTCGTTGGCGCCGTCACCAATGGCCAGTGTGATCACCTTCACCTGCTTCTTTACCATCTCCACTACCTCCGACTTCTGCAGCGGGGACACCCTAAAGGAGAGTAGAAAGTGATGCAGGACATTAGAATGAGCTACGTTAAGATATGCTTGATTTTTCATGGAAAGTCCATAATACACATTTCAAACTTCAGACTTTCAGCCATTTCTCAGAACATAACCAATCTAAGCTAGTTGCAGACATATAGACAATGCTGATTAATAAAAAAATGCATTCTGTAGAGTTCCAAGCACATGGTGAGGAAATCATTCTAAAAAAATTTAAAAGGGAGTTGCAAGGTGGGTTGGTGCCAAGACAACTAACAACAAAACACGAGGCCAAGGTTGTACTTTGTGACGACCTCTTTTACAACAATATTGCTTTAGATATTAGACAAGCAATTTGTTATTTTATGGATGATAATTCTCAACGACAGATGTTTTCCTTCTCCCTGTCTACTGACCTCCCCAACCCTGACCTCTGACTGGCTGACCTCCCTGGCTGCCTGCACCTGTAAAGCCACTCGTCATGTGATGGATCTGCCACTTCCTGTGGCCCCTCTTTTACGAGTTATCCAACGTCAACCCCTGAAATGACAGCCTGAGTCTTATAGGCTCCTGGCGCTCCAAGCTTTTTTCTGCGTCTACCCGGGTCTAAGACATGGTATGCGTACAAAATGGCACCCTATTCCCTATATAGTACACTACATTTGACCTGGGCTCTATATAGGGAATAGGGTGCCACTTGTGATGCACCCCATGATCTACAGCTACAGAACAAAAACTTTCAAGAGAAGGTGTTGTAAACTGGATGTTGTGGTTAGGGTCTCCTGACCACTTAAGTACTTCCTTTTATTTATGTGGCCAGTGCATCACACACACTGCACCTTCGTAATTATAGCGTTGCCATTTTTTATTTGACTACAGCGAACTACACACTAAATGATTACCTTTCAGGTCCAGTGCACAAGCCTTTGAATGCGCAGGTTCATCCTGATTTGCTGTTATGGTACATTAGGCAAAAATTCTTGATACACATGGCAAACTTTTGAGCGTGAAAAACCCATTAGCTTTGCAGTTCTTGACACAAATTGGTGCGCCAGGCCCCTACTACAAATACCCTGTTCAAAGGCACGTATACTTTGTTTTGCCCATTCACCCTCTGAATGGCATACAGTGCCTTGCGAAAGTATTCGGCCCCCTTGAACTTTGCGACCTTTTGCCACATTTCAGGCTTCAAACATAAATATATAAAACTGTATTTTTTTGTGAAGAATCAACAACAAGTGGGACACAATCATGAAGTGGAACAACATTTATTGGATATTTCAAACTTTTTTAACATTAAAATTTTTTCCCATTCCTCCTTGCAAAACAGCTTGAGCTCAGTGAGGTTGGATGGAGAGCATTTGTGAACAGCAGTTTTCAGTTCTTTCCACAGATTCTCGATTGGATTCAGGTCTGGACTTTGACTTGGCCATTCTAACACCTGGATATGTTTATTTTTGAACCATTCCATTGTAGATTTTGCTTTATGTTTTGGATCATTGTCTTGTTGGAAGACAAATCTCCGTCCCAGTCTCAGGTCTTTTGCAGACTCCATCAGGTTTTCTTCCAGAATGGTCCTGTATTTGGCTCCATCCATCTTCCCATCAATTTTAACCATCTTCCCTGTCCCTGCTGAAGAAAAGCAGGCCCAAACCATGATGCTGCCACCACCATGTTTGACAGTGGGGATGGTGTGTTCAGGGTGATGAGCTGTGTTGCTTTTACGCCAAACATAACGTTTTGCATTGTTGCCAAAAAGTTCAATTTTGGTTTCATCTGACCAGAGCACCTTCTTCCACATGTTTGGTGTGTCTCCCAGGTGGCTTGTGGCAAACTTTAAACGACACTTTTTATGGATATCTTTAAGAAATGGCTTTCTTCTTGCCACTCTTCCATAAAGGCCAGATTTGTGGAATATATGACTGATTGTTGTCCTATGGACAGAGTCTCCCACCTCAGCTGTAGATCTCTGCAGTTCATCCAGAGTGATCATGGGCCTCTTGGCTGCATCTCTGATCAGTCTTCTCCTTGTATGAGCTGAAAGTTTAGAGGGACGGCCAGGTCTTGGTAGATTTGCAGTGGTCTGATACTCCTTCCATTTCAATAATATCACTTGCACAGTGCTCCTTGGGATGTTTAAAGCTTGGGAAATATTTTTGTATCCAAATCCGGCTTTAAACTTCTTCACAACAGTATCTCGGACCTGCCTGGTGTGTTCCTTGTTCTTCATGATGCTCTCTGCGCTTTTAACGGACCTCTGAGACTATCACAGTGCAGGTGCATTTATACGGAGACTTGATTACACACAGGTGGATTGTATTTATCATCATTAGTCATTTAGGTCAACATTGGATCATTCAGAGATCCTCACTGAACTTCTGGAGAGAGTTTGCTGCACTGAAAGTGAAGGGGCTGAATAATTTTGCACGCCCAATTTTTCAGTTTTTGATTTGTTAAAAAAGTCGAAATATCCAATAAATGTCGTTCCACTTCATGATTGTGTCCCACTTGTTGTTGATTCTTCACAAAAAAATACAGTTTTATATATTTATGTTTGAAGCCTGAAATGTGGCAAAATGTCGCAAAGTTCAAGGGGGCCGAATACTTACGCAAGGCACTGTACATACACAATCCAAATCTCAATTGTCTAAAGCTTAAAAATCCTTCTTAACCTGTCTCATCCTCTTTATCTACACTGATTGAAGTGGATTTAGGGTTTCACCTGGATTCACTTGGTCAGTCTGTTATGGAAAGAGCAGGTGTTCTTAATATTTGTATACTCAGTGTAACACTGTTTTCGGTGAGTGGGCCTTACCTGCAGTATATCACTGCTTTACAGGACAAGGCAAGGTCTAGGAAGTACTGCCGTGCTCCAAACGTAAGGGCGTATTTGAGAGTCTTTCCGTCGATGATGAGGGCAAAATCGTTCTCCTTGTGAAGGGCATCTCCCAGCATTCCACAGTGGTGGCTGAGGGTCTCCCTGGTTGCCTGTAAAGACACACATTTTCTCATCATTAGGACTACCATATCTAAACAGAACACATTCTACAAATGGCAGTGAAGTAAAGTAAATATAGTTGAGGTTTTCAATGCAATGTTTTTGAGACAACATGGCAACCTATTCTCCAGTGAATACATTGACCTTATCAATACTTTTATTATTTTTACAGTGCAAAAAAAATATGACAAGTATCATCTTTACATATGGTAAAGATTATTCAGGCTTGCCAAGACAATTTAGATTTGTTACAGATGATAGAACATCATGCAATGATAGAACATAAGAAAATAACACAAAAATACATAAGGCTCGGTCCATTAGAAACGGTATGATGATTCAGTTGGAAAAGCATACTTCACATGGTATCGGGTATTAATAACAAAGTGTTTCTATTCTCTCGTTGTGCAGTTCCATAATTTAGTTCTCAGCAACCAAGTACCCTACAGTTAGCTGTCTGGGTTTACGAGCCAATTTTCAGGAATGTCCCGAGCCATCTGAATTTGTTCAAACTGAAAGCCAGGAATATTTCCATATACTGACTAAACCTGGACTATTTTAAATCCCCGCTGACTTGAATACTATGGATACTTCACATGCCAGGTCGCAATTGTAAATGAAAACTTGTTCTCAACTTGCCTACCTGGTTAAATAAAGGTGAAATAAATAAACATGAACCCTCTGTTAGTTTAATGTTTCAAACTCTGAGAATTACTCTTCAAATGGCAAATAGGGCCTTAAAGAGGAGACTGTTATTCTAAGGGTTAGGGTGTACTGGCGGATGGGTCATGTTTGGCTTGGGAATGCACTGAATCTCAATATAATTTCCCCCATAAAAAGCCACGTGATTCCCCGGATCATCTGCTGGAGCGATAAGCGGGGCTATTAAAAGTATCGGCTCCCGTGAGGACAGACAGACACCCTAGACGTATGTCATTGGGATTCGTCATCCTTTGCGTTTCATGTTGAAAACCAAGAAGACGTACACAAAGCATCCCTGCTAGATACGATTTCCACAGATCTCAGTTCAGCGCTGTGCTGGAGAGCCCATTCGAAAGTCCATAGTCTTTCAAGCGACCTCGGAGGCTCCATCTTCTATAAGTCCCTAAATCAATGAGGGTGGTTAAAAATATACGCCCTTGCTTTCTCCACTCTCCATTCTCTTACTAAGCTGCCATATAGCAGCTGTCCTCCATGTTTTACATGCCTATTGGACAGAATATTCAGACGCCTGGCCAAGAGACGATTACTCAAATCACAAACCGAGCAAAACGTTTGGGACGTGAATGGATGTATTCTCGGGTTGTGTTTGTGATATAGTGATACGATGACAAGCAATGTGAAATGCCATAAATGGCCGGTAAGATTAAGTGCCATCTAATAGGAGCGGCTGCACTCAGGAAAGCCCAGGATGGAAATGGACATACTGTAGTCACGGTGACATCTTCTGTGCATCTGGAGAGAAAACCAATCAAGGATCCATTTCCAAGAGAGACCGGAACAGCTATGGATGTGCTTATAAAAGAGGGTTGTGAGGGTTCTGAGGATTGCGAGCATATGGTCCTGGGGCCAAGGGCTTGGTTAATGGAAATAAGATATTAGACTACTTGAAACAACATGGATGAAATGTGATCGCAGCTCTGGTAATATTTATTTGGGCAGTAGGATACATAACATCTTCTAGAGTATGTGGCTGTGCATACATTACTACAGGAGAGGTCACACATGCCCCAGACAGAGTACATCTTTAGGTTTCGAATTGGATTGGAGACAGACATGCTGCTCTCAGACCACACTAATCAATGACATGGGTATAATTGGTTATAAATTATCCATCAATTTCTGCTGCTGTTGTTGTCTGGCGAGGAATTGGTGACTGAGATGTATCCTTGTGATGGTAGTTATTGAATTAAACAAAATAAATAACAATATTTGTGAGCAGTGGTCATCAAGTTGGATTACTACATAGATGCCTATAATAGAATTTTGAATGACAAACTTTACCACTCTCTGAAAAGGACCTTCTACATTTTTTAACCAAGCTAAGGAATTCAGCCATACAATGATTTGAACAACATGATGTGCAGCGATAACTCTGGTTCTTGCCAACATGTCATTTAAACTTTACACCAGCTGTGGTTACTATGTAAAGACATCGAGAGTATTAAAAAGAGTGAGGATAGTGATATGAAGTTCAATAATTGTCCTGTATGACTAACAGCCCATAACTAAGAAGTGACTCAAACGATTGTAAAGGTAAACTCACACATAAAGAAGGGTGGAAAGTCACCCCGTTTGCCCATAGGAGTCGCAGACTCCGGTGTGGTCTGAAGAGTGAGGTAAGGTAGAGACTCACAAGTATCTGCATCTGGGCTTGTGTGAGAGCGAGCCTATCAGCTGGGTTAAAATACCTACGTGGGCCCTTCCACCCAAAGGTATCGTCACCCAACACATTGAACAGATGGCCCGGCCGGGTGTGACTATAATGAAATGCAGGGGTGACCTAGTGGTCATGAATGAGGCTTGGGAGGGGTCAGGTGAGGAGGGTTAGATACCTAAGGGCATGAACGGGACCATGCAACCCTCTCCTGGCATAACAAAGCTCTGAAACCAAAGCTTGAAGGACAATATTTTAAGAGAAGGGCCTCAAGTTTCACACACACACAGATTAAGAGAAGGGCCTCAAGTTTCACACACACAGAGAGAGAGAGAGAGAGAGAGAGAGAGAGAGAGAGAGAGAGAGAGAGAGAGAGAGAGAGAGAGAGAGAGAGAGAGAGAGATTGAAGCTAAAGAGGGAGAGAAATTGAATGAGAGGAGGCAGGGAGGAATGCAGCTGTGAGGACTTCTCCACATGAGCATGGTAAATCCCTGATGGGGGCCATAAAACAGCATGCGGGCTGGCAAGCAACGTGTGCGTGTGTGTGTTACACACAAGAGTAAGAATAGACTCACATTTGACATATGTGTCCAACCCTGGAACCAAAAGCAGTGATTCCTCACAGGGTGAACTGGCACCACACTTGTGTGAAAGCATTTAAGAGGGAACACTAATGTATGGAAGTGTGTGCAGTGGACCGACTTTGTACGTCTGGGTGCATGTCTGGGAATGTTTGGGTACAAGCGGTTTATCACGATAACCGCAATCAAGCAGTGCAGCCATTTGGTCAAGTAGGGTCCCCATTTCCACCGAGGTATTTTAGTGCTACTGCTATGTCTCCTCCTAAAGCCTCTTTGTTATGGCTAGACTGACCAGTTAACGTATGTGACTCAGTTGTGTTTGGTTTAGGAGTGGCTAGATGGCATCCATTCAAAAAAACACGAGAGATTCCATCAAGACTTTGTGATCCATTGTTGATGTAAGTCTTGAGTAATGTAGCGAACAGGACATGACACACTTGACAGGGATTCCGAGGAGGCGGACGTGTCTCCATTAGTCACATACAGTTCTATACAACCGTGGACACACCCAAAGAGGGGCATACACCGATAAATAAAGCAGACATATTATGCACATCCGTGCACACCAACATCCACAACCCACGTGCGTTCATGCACGCACACAGGCAAACACATACACTTCCCAGTCAGTCTGCTGCCTCCAGGCCCAGAGTTCAGTCACGGCAGCTCCACCTGTCAGTGAGCATCAAGCAGAGCAGTCAATGATGTCTGAGAAAACAATGAGCCTCACACACATTCTCCTCTGCCCTTCTGGTTTTGACCCCTGACCTCTCTCTACACAGAACACTTCAGATAGGCTTGACTCAAGCTTTGAGTCAGTTGACTCATTTATGGCCCAGTTCAAAGTGGAGATAAGGTTGTGCAACTCAGACGTTTGCATAAATCATTAATTTAAATCAATGTGATATTTGCGAAAAAGTTCAAGTGGATCTCAAGTCAGAAGAACACCCTTAGTTTTTTTAGAAGAGTGTGAGAAAGACTGATTGTGTATAGCAGTTAGGGTTTCCGTCAGGAACATTTGGCGCTTGACAAGTGACCAGGAATATTTTAATTTATTGGACATTTCAGACATTTACCGGTCATCCATATGCATTGGGTGCGTAACCCATTAGGCCATCTATCCACACAGCCAGCACAATCAATAAACAAGGGATATTGGCTAACTGAGTCACATTTACATGTCCTTCAAAAGCCTATAACTAATTACAAAAACATTATTCCTTGTATTTCAAACTGGAGCATATGCTAAACCATATAGCCTATTGTTTTATTCGTTTTTACTTTCCTAAAACAATAATTGTCCAACTTAAGGTGTAGCTGTCAGAGATTTGAAGACTTAAATGCATACGGGCATTGCCTATTGGCCTAGGCATCCACTAATAATATTTATATTAATATAAATATATACTGTATATGAAAGGAAGAGAAGTTTAGGCCTATAGCCCCAGAGAGAGGAAGCGATAAGAGATATGCCGGCGGCATGCTGCGACACCAGCATACATTTCTTTATACTTCTCAGATAGGCTACTGCGTCTGCTATACAGATATAGGTGTACAGAAGGAGGCAAATTAGTTCATTTTCATTTAGAATGTAAAAGATAAGCATTATATTGTTAGATTATAGGAGTAACTCTGGTAGACCTAAAACATTCTTCCTCATCTCAAGATCAACTGTCAGAGTCAATTGGAGTACCGGTGCACACTGCCTTCATATCATAGGCCACACCACACCTTCACAAAAATTCTAAACTTTATTAGGGGAAAATTGTTTATAGGGAAAATACAATCAGGATATTATATTGCGGCAAACACAACATTACAGTTGGAACTTAATTTTGCTAAAGAAAATGGCTCATTAGAATGAAACAAAACACTTGTGAACTGGTTTAAACATTCACAAAAGTTTTGAACAGGCTATATTGCATCAATTACCAAGAAAGGCTAATGCCTATCGTACCCAACAAATGACAGCAATAGGCTAATGACATTTATTTTACAATAGGCCTACCTAACCTATCTTAAACTAAATACGGACCACACAATTAAGACAGATCGAACGTAATTTAGCCAATGAAAATGTCTCAACAGAATGAAACAAAACACATTTTGCATATTTGTGACCCGTTTCACTAATTGACAGGAGAGCCGTTTGAACTTAAACTTTTTTTTTTAATCAAATTTTTTTGTTACAGAAATGGCTTATTGAACATGTAAACTTTTCATGTGCCTTAATAACAAACTTCCATGCCCTCTGTAAATACAAATAAAATTGTTACATTTCAAGAATGGTTTAGCCACAGAAAAAGTCAGAAACCTTCCCGCTAGCCATGATTGGCTGAGATAATGAATGGGGTGGACATGCCGAGATATAAAATAAAATAACATTTTATTGGTTACATACACGTGTTTGGCAGATGTTATTACGAGTGTAGTGAAATGCTTGTTCTTCTAGTTCCGACATTGCAGCAATATCCAACAAGTAATATCTAACAATTTCACAACAAATAACATAATACACACAAATCTAAGTAAAGGAATGGAATAAGAATATATAAATATATGGATGAGCAATTTAGAGTGGCATAGGCTAAGATGCAATAGATAGTATAGCCCAACAGGATTCTCTCAATTGTGCATCTATAAATGTTTGTGAGGGTTTTAGATGCCAAGACACATTTCTTCAGGCTCCTGAGGTTGAAGAGGTGCTGTTGCGCCTTATTCACCACACCCTCTGTGTGGGTGGACCATTCAGTTTGCCAGTGATATGTATGCCAAGGAACTTAAAACTTTCCACCTTCTCTTTCCACCTTTCCCTCTGCTGTTTCCTGAAGTCCACAATCCTCTCCTTTATTTTGTTGACGTTGAGTGAGAAGTTCCTGACACAACACTCTCAGAGCCCTCACCTCCTCCCTGTAGGCTTTCTCGTCGTGGTTGGTAATCAAGCATACTACTGCTGTGTTGTCTGCAAACTTGATGATTGAGTTGGAGGCATGCATGGCCACACAGTCATGGGTGAACAGGGAGTACAGGAGGGGGCTGAGCACGCACCCTTGTGGGGCCCCAGTGTTTAGGATCAGCGAAGAGGAGATGTTGATTCCTACCTTCACCACCTGGGGGCGGCCTATCAGGAATTTCAGTATCCAATTGCACAGGGCTGGGTTCAGGCACAGGACCTTGAGATTAATGATGAGCTTGGAGGGTACAATGGTGTTGAATGCTGAGCTAAAGTCAATGAACAGCTTTCTTACATAGGTATTCCTCTTGACCAGATGGGATAGGGCAGTGTGCAGTGTGATGGCGATTGCATCGTCTGTGGACCTATTGGGGTGGTAAGGAAATTGAATTGGGTCTAGGGTGACAGGTAAGGTGGAGGTGATATGATCCTTGACTAGTCTCTCAAAGCACTTCATGATGACAGAAGTGAGTGCTACGGGGTGATAGTAATTTAGTTCAGTTACCTTTGCATTGTTGGGTATGGGAACAATGGTGGCCATCTTGAAGAATGTGGGGACAGCAGACTGGGATAGGGAGAGATTGAATATGTCCGTAAACACATCAGCCAGCTGGCCTGTGCAAGCTCTGGGGACGCGGCTAGGGATGCCGTCTGGGCCGACAGCCTTGCGAGGGTAAACACGTTTAAATGTCTTACTCACGTTGGCCACGAAGAAGGAGAGCCCACAGTCCTTTGTAGCTGGCCGTGTCGGTGGCACTGTGTTACCGTCAAAGCGGGCAAAGAACGTGTCTAGCATGTAAACACGTTTAAATGTCTTACTCACGTTGGCCACGAAGAAGGAGAGCCCACAGTCCTTTATAGCTGGCCGTGTCGGTGGCACTGTGTTACCGTCAAAGTGGGCAAAGAACGTGTCTAGCATGTCTGGAAGCAAGACGGTGGCTGGTTTTCCTTTCGTATTCCGTGATTGTCTGTAGACCCAGCCACATATGTCTTGTGTCATATGTCTTGTGTCTGAACAAATTCTTATTTTACAATGACAACCTACCCTGGCCAAACACTCCCCTAACCCGGATGACGCTGGGCCAATTGTGCACCGCCCTATGGGACTCCCGATCACGGCCAATTGTGATACAGCCCGGGATCGAACCAGAGTCTGTAGTGACGCCTCTAGCACTGAGATGCAGTGCCTTAAGACAGCTGCACCACTTGCTCGACTATTTATAGCCTAATGTTAGCTAGCCAACATCGAACCTGGTTGGTTAGCTACCTAAAGATTCATGCAGGGTAGTAATGTCATAAATTGGGATTATGGTTCATTGTTAACCCAGATAGCTAGCTAGCTACATGTCTTAACAAAAGACTCTCGTGTGCGAGAGCACAGAATAACTGATGAATTTACGAATGCTCAACACCCGTTGAATATGGCCGGTGTCAGTAAACCTTGACAAAAAAGCGTAATTCAATTGTTGCCAGCACCACAGTTACAGTCACCAACGCTCTGGATAACATGAATACTGCCTAACCAGCTCTGCTAGGGAGAATAAAATGGTCAGAGTGGGGTGTTCTCTCATTATGTGTCTGGAAGTAGCTAGCAAGCTAGCCAATGTTAGCCAGTTAGCTTGGGTGCTTGACTGCTGTTGTGAGGTCAGAATGTTTGGATCAACCCTTCATATTGGGCCAGAGCGTCCAGTGTGGGCTCTGAATTTACGAACGAACAATCTGACAGCACAGTTGCAGTCACCAACGATCTGGATAACAACCTAATGAGCCATGCTAGGGCGAGTAATGTTCAGTGAGCTGTTCTCTCATTTGTGTCTGGAAGTAGCTAGCAAGTTAGCTTGCGTGCTTGACTGCTTTAAAATATATATATTATTATGAACAAAACAAATACAAAATCATAAATATACAAACAAGAGTACAATAAACCTAACCTATTCAATTTGTCAAAAAGTTACATGTACGTATTGCTTTTTTGTTTTTACACTTACTGATCATTTCAAAATAATATTTCAATTCTATCTTAAACAATGTGAAGAGGGGTTTGTTTTCCAGCCACTTAATTTTATGGATAAAGAATCTGCCATAAAAAAAATAAAAAATTAACAATGAAAGTTAAATCAGGGTCCATATAACATAATTTCAGAGTCTTTCAAATTAACATTAATAGTAGTTTCTTTTGAAATAAAATCTAACTCACTCCAAAATCTTCTGACATAAGAACAGTCCCAAAATAAATGGTCAAGAGCCCCTGGGTCACAACCACAAAATACACATTTGTTATCAATAGCTATTTTGAATCTGTGCATAATCAAGGTCTTTACAGGGGTGCTTGACTGCTGCTGTTAGTACAGAATTCTCAGATCAACACTTAAAGAGATGGGTGGGGCAAAAGCTTAAGAGGATGTGAACGATGCTGAATGGGTGTAGACAAAGAAGGGCTCTCCAGTATTAGTACAAAAACATTCAAAGGCCATTGTCTCAAAAGTCAGTTTACAAGTTCATTAATGTTCAAAGCAAAATTACTTTCACTTTGTTCCTCAACTGTAGTGTGTGATATACCATTTTGTAGCTCCGAGTCTAGACTCACCATTTCAAATGTTGCTACATAAGACCGATTTGAGCCGGTCGGTCACATTTAAAGAACTGGTTTGGATTAATAAATAGGCCTACAATAACAACAACGATATGCATTAATAATAGGGAGTTGCTCCTAATCGTGACCGGATATTATATTCCTGAGGCTCCGTATCCGTGAGTACGCAAATTCTCGCAATACTTCAAGGTATTTTGACACTTCACAAATGTTCTTATGCCAAAACCGGATTATATACATACCAGTATTTATAGTGAATCAGAGTTAAATTCCAAAAAGATGTTATTCAATATCACTAAGCAGAAAACAAACAATCAAAACACCAATAGCCACTACAATGTCGAAAAATGATTTTGTCATGAGTTCAGTACCATTTGCTTGATTTTGCGGATCCACGACTATGGTTTATTGACATTAGCATGCTGGCGACGCTAGTCAGCATTGGCTGCTACATGATAATCAGCTTGCGTTAGCTAGCCAGCGTTAGCTACCTAACTAGCCAGCCTAGCAAGCTCTAGTCTAATGGAAACCGATGCAAACCATGCTGGCTAATAGCTAGCTAGATGACCAGTGGTGACAGTGAGACCCCTATAAGATTCAAGGATTTAATATTAATATTTGTTATTTTTGGGGAATTTTATTAGGATACTAATTAGCTGCAACTACTCTTCCTGGGGTCCACACAGAACATGAAATATGACATAAAACGGAACATTAATAGACAAGAACAGTTCAAGGACCGAACCATACTGAACAAAATAAACACAACATGCAACACTTTCAATGATTTTACTGAGCTACAGTTCTGTTAAGGAAATCAGTCAATTGTAATAAATTAATTAGGCCCTAATCTATAGATTTCACATGACTGTGCAGGGGAGCATCCATGGGTGGGCCTGGGAGGGCATAGACTCACCCACTTGGGAGCCAGGGCCACCCACTTTGTGGCCAGCCAATCAGAATTAATTTCCCCCACAAAAGAGCTTTATTACAGACATAAACACTCCTCAGTTTCATCATCTGTCAGGGTGGCTTGTCTCAGATGATCCCGCAGGTGAAGAAGCCGGATGTGGAGGTCCTGAGCTGGCATGGTTACACGTGGTCTGCGGTTGTGAGGCCAGTTGAACTTACTGCCAAATTCTCTAAAACGACGTTGGAGACGGCTTATGGTAGAGAAATTAACATTCAATTCTCTTACAACAGCTCTGGTGGACATTCCTGCAGTCAGCATGCCAATTGTACGCTCCCTCAAAACTTGACACATCTGTGGCATTGTGTTGTGTGACAAAACTGCACATTTCAGAGTGCCTTTTATTGTCCCCAGTACAAGGTGCACCTGTGTAATGATCATGCTATTTAATCTGCTTCTTGATATGCCACACCTGTCAGGTGGATGGATTATCTTGACCAAGGAGAAATGCTCACTAACAAGGATGTAAACAAATTGGTGTACACAATTTTAGAGAAATATGTTTTTTGTGAATATGGAACATTTCTGGGATCTTTTATTTCAGCTCATGAAAAACAAGGAATTAACACTTTACATGTTGCGTTTATATTTTTGTTCAGTGTAACTTTCATTTTACTTAAATGAAAAAGGCGTTCATCTTTGCAATAAACAGTAGCCTAGGCAAAGCCTCCTCTCTCGCTTTCTCCCCGGACAATTCAGCTGGCTATAATTTTACTTACCGGCTTTTCATTTATTTTATCAGCCAAAAGCAGCCAATTACCAGCTAATGGAAACCCTGATAGCTGTGAGCACAACCCTAGGCTCCTTCGCACCGTGTTCACTCTCTTTGACTATCTCAGTCACTGAGATGAACTTGAAAATTCAGCTAATGGATCCTTCTTTACTACTTCCTGAATAGCACATTTCACTTCACGTCCCCATCTGAACACGTCCCCATCTCTTTGATAACTGTTTCTAAACATGGAAAAGGGGAGGAAGACGCGCTCCAATTACTCTCAGGCGCAACATAAGAGCAACTCCAATTCCCAGCAGCACCGTTGGCAGGATCTCTGTTCATTGAGCCCGAATGGAAGGATGGGGGGAGAGAATTCCTCCATAATTCCTCCATGTTTTACAAACAACCTTATATGAGCATCTCTTGAGCCACAGGAGAATGGGAGCTGACATTTCAAAGGCGCCGTCCTCTCTTCTCTACCTCTCTTCTCTACCACTTAATGTATCATACTAACCTGGCCGGGTTGACAGAGTGAAGGCCGTCCGTCATTGCTGTATCCCCTCCTCCCTTCCTACATTCCCTACCTTCATCCCTCCCTCCTGCGCCGACACACACAGTGAGTGGTTCCTCTGTCCACGGCTCTGTTCCCTCGCTTCCTCTCCTGGAGGAGTGCAGCAGTGGTTTCTTTTCGTCCTGTCCTTCCCCCACGACAACAGACAAGACTATCCCTGCAGGGGCATGCTTACCTTTTCCCCCTCTACTACTCTGCTGTTAAAGGGGGTTAAAAGGGGGTTCGGCTAGAGGCCCACCTGGGCCTCCTTCTGTTGAGTTTTCTACATCATGCAAAAGAAGGCATGCTGGGCTCTGGTTATGTGCTGACCGACATCCCCCTCTCCAACCATCCCACTAGGCACAGTCAGAGCCCCCAACCTCGCCCCTGGCCCTGTGACTAGCTGGGGTTCACTTCACTCTGGATAGAGACATCTCTTCAACTATGGGTTTGACATAGAGGCATCTGCACTGTGGTCACTAGAGGCAACTTACACAACAGAGTGGGTTGTTACAGAAGAGAAAGAGAATCCAAAGACAAAGAGGAAGAAAAAGACTAAGGAACAAAGAAAGCAACAGTAAAGCCAAGTTCAACGTCCCCGACTATGACGGTAGTTGGTTTAGCAACATGCAAGATCATATTTGTGGTTTGTCAGAGTTTGTTTGACAACACGCTGAACATAGGCCCCAAGGACCTAGCATGAACCGAACTCTGCACTAATACAACCTTCTGAAGCCGTCATTTATACTCCGTTGATCTGAGTTTTCAGGATACGTGGCTAATAGTCATCAAAAGCACTAGCTGATTGGGGGACACACTGAGCCCTGTTTTAAGTGGGATTACATTGTCGGTCAAGGCAATTGTGGTGGTGACTTACCAACCTTTGGCACAAAGACTGTGTTTTTTACATTCTGAGCGGGCTCCAGGGTAAAAGCCAAACCAGATTGGTGTTTTTGTTTCACACACAGGGATGGATTGTGCTGCCATCCTGTTAGAAGGTAACAGATTATTTTATTACAATGGTTCAATTGGATTTTCATTGTGTGCAATGGTGTTATTTGCCCCCTAGTGGATGTTTCTGGTACTTAGAAAGACAACGCAAACAGGAAGTAGAGAATTTGTTCTGCACGCATAGAAGCAGCTACAAACAACGCTACGGTGCAGGTCTTTCAATGTAGTTATTTCTTGTCACGCTTCAGCCTTGGAAAATATTTGTTTGTAAATTCAATTCAAGCATTTAGCTAATGATTATAATCTTGTTATTGATAGAGTTGCTTACATATCAATGTTGGTTGCATTTACTCACAAATTGCAATGCCTTTCATGTATGTCGTTAGCTGTATTACTTTGCTCGTGCGTCATGCAAACGAATTGTAAAATATACAATACTGTAGTTTTGCTACTGTTCCTAGTGTAATATGCTTTGTTATTCTACATAAATGGTTGTACACTATTAGAGTAATGAAAGGAGCCAATTACCATATGAGTAACAATTAGCTATATGGTTTGGCATCATGCCAGATGCACGGTACCTTAGCGCGTGCTTTGTATTTATGCAACTTCAAATGTATAATGTACAGTTACTGTCGGTGTGAATTGAATACTAAAGAATATTCTTTTCTGTATTTTGCAGTTTCACAACATAAACGTTTTCAATATATTCATTCAAGAAAAGTCACGCCTTGGGAGTTTTATTGAAGACTTAGTTGTTAGCTATCTGTCTAGTTTTGCATGGGAACGCAACTCAAGGGTAGAATATGGATTATGATTATAATTGGGGTTGAGAGGGAGCGTTGCAATTTGGATTATGCAGATTGACAGCATTAACACTAACTATCCGAAAATAACTAAATTTCCATGAAAACAGTTCAACAAAATAACTTTTATGGGTAATATGGGACTGTATTATAGGGTTGATTTCACTACCAAATGGAAGAAAACTGACCTAAACGGAGAGGGACTACCTGAACTGGTCCGATAAGACACTAGTTTTGCTGCGGTTTGCTACAGTGTGCACAAATGCATACGGCCCTGTGCACACTGTAGACCTACGCAGTTACTATAGCACATCCCCTGTTCAATGATATAATAATAATAATGTAGATTGATAACAGATCCTTAGTCTGCTGCACTCACGTCAAGTGTGTCTTCGTTCATCACCAGCATGCCCATGTTCTTGGTCAGAAGTTTGCAGGAGTATCCTGGAGAGAGACAAGTGAAACAAGAGATGAGCTGCAATGTCATCTTGTGCAAACATCAAACATCTAACATACTAAAGTACTGAAGAAAAATATTGTTCATGCCATTATGCATTATTATGCAGTGGCTTTGGAAAGTATTCAGACCCCTTGACCTTTTCCACATTTTGTTTTGTTACAGCCTTCATCTAAAATGGATAAAAACAAAATAAATCCTCAGCAATCTACACTCAAAACCCCATAATGACCAAGTGAAAACAGGTTTTTCAAAATGTTTGCATATTTATTACAAATAAAAAACAGAAATACCTTAGTTACATAAGTATTCAGACCCTTTACTATGAGACTCGAAGGTGCATCCTGTTTCCATTGATCATCCTTGAGATGTTTCTACAACTTGATTTGGTAAATTCAATTGATTGGAAATTATTTGGAAAGGCACACACCTGTCTATATAAGGTCCCACAGTTCACAGTGCATGTCAGAGAAAAAATCAAGCCATGAGGTCGAAGGAATTGTCTGTAGAGATCCGAGACAGGATTGTGTCAAGGCACAGATCTGGAGAAGGATACCAAAAAATGTCTGTAGCATTGAAGGTTCCCAAGAACACAGTGGCCTCCATCATTCTTAAATGGAAGAAGTTTGGAACCACCAAAGCTGGCCGCCCTGCTAAAATGAGCATTCGGGAGAGAAGGGCCTTGGTCAGGGAGGTGACCAAGAACCCGATGGTCACTCTGACAGAGCTCTAGAGTTCCTCCTGTGGAGGTGGGAGAACTTTCCAGAAGGACAACCATCTCTGCAGCACTCCACCAATCAGGCCTTCATGGTAGAGTGGCCAGACAGAAGGATGCTCAGTAAAAGGCACATGACAGCCCGCTTGGAGTTTGCCAAAAAGGCAACTAAAGGCACCTAAAGATCTAAAAACAAGATTCTCCAGTCTGATGAAACCAAGATTGAACTCTTTGGCCTGAATGCCAAGAGTCACATCTGGAGGAAACCTGGCACCATTCCTACGATGAAACATGGTGGTGGCAGCATCATGTGGGGAGGTTTTTCAGTGGCAGGGACTGGGAGACTAGTCAGGGTTGAGGCAAAGATGAACGGAGCAAAGTACAGAGAGACCCTTGATGAAAACCTGCTCCAGAGCGCTCAGGACGTCAGACTGGGGGTGAAGGTTCACCTTCCAACAGGACAATGACCCTGAGCACACAGCTAAGACAACGCAGGAGTGGCTTCGGGACAAGTTTCTTAATGTCCTTGTGTGGCCCAGACTAGAAACCTGACCGATCATCTCTGGAGAGACCTGAAAATAGCTGTGCAGCAATGCTACCCATCCAACCTGACAGAGCTTGAGAGGATCTGCAGAGAAGAATGGGAGAACTTCCCAAATACAGGTGTGCCAAGCTCATACCCAAGAAAACTCTAGGCTGCAATCACTGCCAAAGGTGCTTTAACAAAGTACTGAGTAAAGGGGTCTGAATACTTATGTAAATGTAAAATCTGTTTATTATTAATACATTTGCAAACATTTCTAAAAACCTGTTTCTGCTTTGTCATTATGGGGTATTGTGTGTAGATTGATGAGGGGAAAAAATGATTTAATCCATTTTAGATTAAGGCTGTAATGTAACAAAATATGGAAAAGGTCAAGGGGTCTGAATACTTTCAGAAAACACTGTATTATGATTATCTTTTCAAAATAAACTTTAATACCAAAGAGCAAATGTAGGAGAAGTAATAGGTTATATGTACTTCCTCCTGAAATTGAGTTCTCTGTTTACTTTGATGTTATTGGCTTAAGTACCAATGGGATGAAAAAGACAACAAACATGTAAATTCTCTGGGTTTACATGTCTGTTTTCTGTTTTAAGGGGGTAGTTCGTTTTAGTTAAACATGGCTAGTTAAACATGTTAGTTAAACATGGCTCCCTAGTGAGCGGCAATATCAGAGTGGAACATCTGTGGGCTTCGTCAAGCTTGGAAATGACTCCTGTTTCAATTTGAGGGCTTACCATAACACCTAGATCTGCATGTATATGTGAGTGTTTGGGTGGGACTGTGTCTGAGAGAATTACACACACACACACACACACACACACACACACACACACACACACACACACACACACACACACACAGAGATGGGGGTCGGGATGAGGAGCGTGTAGGTTTCACCTCCAGAGGCTCAAATCAATACCAAACAGGTCTGGACCTGGTGGATTGTTTTCTTACGTGTTCATGCGCAAACTTAAAATAAGCCAGCGTGTAGAAAATGCCCCACCCACCTCTACACCCCCCTGGCGACCCCTGCCACAGTCCCCTTGCTTAATGTGTTTATCTTAAAGGCTCAGTTCACTCTAACCAAACTACTCTTTTTATTCAAAAGATAAAGTCAATTCCTCTCAGTGTTTTGGGGCCTGGCGGAACTAAACAACAAAGATCTCCAAGGAGTTGCGGAATACGTATGGCGTGACATGGCAACCCCAGAGGTTTGTTGGTTTGGGGGAGGTGATTAAAGCTGCGCAATATGGTCATAGTGGCTCCTCAAAATGGCTGCTGGGAGGCCTCCCAAGTGGCGCAGCGGTCTAAGTCACTGCATCGCAGTGCTTGAAGCGTCACTACAGTCCCGGGTTCGATCCCAGGCAGCCGGCCGTGCCCGGGAGACCCATGAGGTGGCGCACAATTGGCACATAATCCAGGTTATGGGAGGGTTTGGCCGGCCGGGGTTTCCTTGTACCATCGCGCTCTAGCGACTCCTTCTGGTGGGCCAGGCGCCTGCAAGCTGTACGGTGTTTCCTCCGACACATTGGTGCAGCTGGCTTCCGGGTTAAGCGAGCAGTGTGTTAAAAAGCAGTGCGGCTTGGCAGGGTCGTGTTTCGGAGGACACATGGCTCTCAATCTTCGCCTCTCCCGAGTCCGTACGGGAGGTGCAGCGATAGGACAAGACTAACTACCAATTGGATATCACAAAATTAGGGATAAAAAAGGGGTAAAAAGTTGCTGCCGGGGCAGCGGACTTTAGGCGGAAGGTGGGGGTGGCACTCAATTTAATCTGGGCATGGTGAGGTTAGGGTGTAGTTGAGGAGAGAGTGGGTTGTTAGGGTAGGCCAGTGTTTGCGTTGCCTTTTCACGGCATCGGCTGGCACAAGCAGGCTGGGAACAGAAGAACACGGAGAACGGGACAGAGTCTAGTTCGACAGCCCCCTTCCCCACAAAAGGTGTACCACCAACCTAGGCAGAGGGTGTTTTATTTTCAGGCAGAGGAAGAGGAGGAGGAGGGAGAAAACAGGCTTGGGTAGAATACCGTATATATTTTGAAATACCCACGGTATGATTTTTATTTACTTTTGTGGTTGCTACAACACTGCTTAACTATCTACGATGTGCCAAAGAAATCATCTCAAATGTCTTTCTGGCAGTAGAGACATCACACACCCAGATTACAATCAGGTATAGATGTTTTATTTCACAATGTGAGGGAAGGACGTCATTTTTATGTTATTTTTATATTTTCTGGTCAGATCTCTTTCTTATGGTCCACTTCGACTATTTGTCTCCCGGGCACGTGCTTCAACACCTGCATTGCTTGCTGTTTGAGGTTTTAGGCTGGGTTTCTGTACAGCACTTTGAGATATCAGCTGATGTACGAAGGGCTATATAAATACATTTGATTTGATCTTACCAATGTTGATGGCCGTCTCCTGCTTGTCCCCAGTCAAGATCCAGATCTTGATGTCGGCCTTCATCAGGGTCTCAATAGTCTCAGGCACCTTGTCCTGAAGCTTGTCCTCGATGGCCGTGGCCCCGAGAAGATGCAAGTTCTATAGAGGAAGAGAAAAAAATGTGGTAATAATAAGGAGAAAATCTAACAAGAGAAGGGGCTTTACAACGTCATGTGAGGGGTCAGACACTGTCACTCATTCATTTACTCCCTGTTTTTCACTTGAGTCTGCTGCGCTTGTTTTTCCACCCCCCCAAAGCTGGGGAATGGATTAGGGTATTTGGGGTTAGGGTGAGGGGGGCAGGAATAGGGGGGAAACTTAGGGGCCAGTTGTAGTCACAGCACAGTGGTTGTGAGAGAGAGGGGGGGGGGTGGCGTCACGGGCGAGGGACTTTGGGACGTGTTATCCCGACCACTCCTGTCTCAGCCTCCAGTATTTATGCTGCAGTAGTTTATGTGTCAGGGGCTAGGGCCAGTCTGTTATATCTGGAGTATTTCTCCTGTCTTATCCGGTGAACTGTGTGAATTTAAGTATGCTCTCTCTAACTCTTTCTTTCTTTCTCTCTTTTTTTCTTTCTTTCTCTCTCTTGGAGGACCTGAGCCCTAGGACCATGCCTCAGGACTATCTGGCCTGATGACTCCTTGCTGTCCCCAGTCCACCTGGCCGTGCTGCTGCTCCAGTTTCCACTGTTATGCCTGCGGCTATGGAATCCTGACCTGTTCAACAGACCTGCTGTTTTCATCTCTCTAGAGACAGCAGGAGCGGTAGAAATACTCTGAATGATCCACTATGAAAATCCAACTGACATTTACTCCTGAGTTGCTGACTTGCTGCACCCTCGACATCCACTGTGATTATTATTATTCGACCCTGCTGATCACCTACGCACATTTGAACATCTTGGCCATGTTCTGTTATAATCTCCATCTGGCACAGCCAGAAGAGGCCTGGCCACCCCTCATAGCCTGGTTCCTCTCTAGATTTCTTATAGCCAGGGTTTCTGTACAGCACTTTGAGATATCAGCTGATGTAAGCTAGATTAATCTGCTAATAAAGGGCCTGGGGGAACTGAGAGGCCCCGGTGCTTTTTGTGACCTAGGCCAAGCTGCAGTATATCTGTAACCCACTAGCCATATGAAACCCCACGGAGAGGGGAGGGATGCGTTAAATAATGTTGTGACAACTTCACAGCTATATTGTCTTAACGTTGACACAATGTTGCAGGCATTCCGGCCAGGCTAAAGCAAGATTTCAAACAGTAGGCCTATTTGAACCCAAGAATGCAAATAGGTTTCAATCAAGACAACTCCTGAAAATTCACCCGAACATTTACAAAATAAATGAACAGGCATAAGGTTTTATTTTCAATTTTATTTAACCTTTATTTAACTAGACAAGTCAGTTAAGAACACATTCTCATTTACAATGACAGCCTAGGAACAGTGGGTTAACTGCCCAGCTCGGGGATTCAATCTAGCAACCTTTCGGTTACTGGCCCAACGCTCTAACCACTAGGCTACCTGCCTCCCCACAAAGTGTGTTTGTGCATAACTTATTTCAATGATGACCAAGTAGTAGCTGTTCGAGAGTAGCTTGTCAAGAGTATTCTGCAAAGAGATGTAATGTGGTGGTGTCCTTTCCTTTTGATCTGCTCTAAAAGTACATGTTGAGGTCACAGTTCCTAAACGCTTCGACCATAGCTCCATCCCAATTTTCTACTTCACCTGAAGTATCCACGTGTTCACTTCCCTTCACTGATTTGAAAGGAAATGACTGGTATAAGAAATATGGTGGAAACTGCCATTAGCCCATTCCTCCACCAATCCAATGCTTTTTGGCGTGGGAAGAAGTGAGCAAGTGCACACTTCAGGAAGAAGGAGGGAATTAATGGGACATGACCCTTCTCTCAGACTGCCACCTAGTGGACTTATCACATCCCTGCACCCTCCTCTCAGAACTTTTGTGTTAACACAGTGATTTTAGTATTTTGTTTTGGGCAGAGCTGAAGGTCTGGCAGCAGTGGAGCCCAGCACTTGATTTACTAGCGTGGCCGCCTGTGTTTGACTAACACTTCCAGATCACTGGTTTTCACAGAGGAACTGTTTGTTGCTTTCTGGTACTAGGCCAACCCAACCTGCCCCCATACACTCAAACCATATTTCCATAGTATACACTGCATCAAACCATCCAAACCCATTCAGATTCCATGGCTGGGCCCCTATATAAAGCACTACTTTCTGGTCACTCTGACAGCTCTGTGGCAGGTAAACAACGTTTCCCTCAACGTTAGCAAAACAAAGGAGTTGATTGTGGACTTCAGGAGGAACCAGGCTGGACACGCCCCCATCCTCATCAACGGGGCCACCGTGGAGACAGTCGATAGCTTCAAATTCCTCGGTGCACACATCTCAGACAAGTTGAAATGGTCTAACCACATGTACACAGTAGTGAAGAAGGCACGACAGCGACTCTTCAACCTCAGGATGCTGGAGAAATTTGGCCTGTCCATGAGGGCCCATACAGTGTTCTACAGGAGCACCATCGTGAGCATACTGTCGGGCTGCATCACAGCCTGGTACGGCAACTCCACCGCCGCGGACCGCATAGCTCTTCAGAGGGTGATACAGTGGCAAGAAAAGGTATGTGAACCCAGTGGAATTATCAGGTTTCTGCATAAATTGGTAATCAAATTAGATCTGATCTTCATCTAAGTCACAACAACAGACAAACACAGTCTGCTTAAACTAATAACACACGATTGGAGATGTTGGTTAGAGCTGCCCTGCCCTATAAAAAACACTCACAAAATTTGAGTTTGCTATTCACAAGAAGCATTGCCTGATGTGAACCATACCTTGAACAAAAGAGCTCTCAGAAGACCTAAGAATAAGAATTGTTGACTTGCATAAAGCTGGAAAAAGTTACAAAAGTATCTCTAAAAGCCTTGATGATCATCAGTCCACAGTAAGACAAATTGTCTATAAATGGAGAAAGTTCAGCACTGTTGCTACTCTCCCTAGGAATGGCTGTCCTGCAAAGATGACTGCAAGAGCACAGTGCAGAATGCTCAATGAGGAAGAATCTTAGAGTGTCAGCTAAAGACAAAGAAATCTCTGAAACATGCTAACATCTCTGTTGACGAGTCTATAATACGTGAAACACTAAACAAGAATGGGATTCATGTGAGGACACCACAGAAGAAGCCACTGCTGTCCAAAAAAACAATTTTTCCACGTCTGAAGTTTGCAAAAGAGCATCTGGATGTTCCATATCGGTACTGGCAAAATATTCTGTGGACAGATTAAACTAAAGTTGAGTTGTTTGGAAGGAACACACAACACTATGTGTGGAGAAAAAAAGGCACAGCACACCAACATCAAAACCTCCTCCCAACTGCAAAGTATGGTGAAGGGAGCATCATGGTTTGGAGTTATTTTGCTGCCTCAGGCCCTGGACAGCTTGCTATCATCGACGGAAAAATGAATTCCTAAGTTTATCAAGACATTTTGCAGAAAAAATGATAGGCTATCTGTCCACCAATTGAAGCTCAGCAGAAGTTGATGCAACAGGACAAATACCCAAAACACAGAAGTAAATCAACAACAGAATGGCTTCAACAGAAAAAAATACGCCTTCTAGAGTCCCGACCTCAATCCGATTGAGATAACTGGTTGACCCTACTGCCAAAGGAGGGTCAACCAGTTATCAAAACCAAGGGTTCACATACTTTTCCCACTCTGCACTGTGAATATTTACACAGAGTGTTCAATAAAGACATGAAAACGTATAATTGTTTGTGTGTTATTGTTATTGTTACTGTGTTTGTCTATTGTTGTGACTTAGATGAAGATCAGATTACATTTTATGACCAATTTATGTTCAGGTAATTCCAAAGGGTTCACATACTTTTTCTTGCCACTGTACATGCACCCGAACAGTACAGGAGCATCACGGCAAAAACTGAATGACTGGCCAATAGTTTCTACCCTCAGACCATCAAGCTGCTGAATAGCCACCACTAGTCAGCTACCTGAACCCCCCTCCACCCTGCTACTCCTCTCCTATGGACATTCCCTCCGCTACTCCCTCCTACTGTCTCAACTCTCTCTTGCTACTCCCGCTATGGACATTCTTTCTCCTGCTGCTCCCCCTCCATCCGTTCTACTCCCCCTATGGCAATCACACCTGCCACATTAAAGTTCCAGTGTAGTCAAAAACTTTATTTTCCTGTGTTTTATATACAGTACCGGTCAAAAGTTTGGACACACCTACTCATTAAATGTTTTTTCTTTATTTCTACTATTTTCTACATTGTAGAATAATAGTGAAGACATCAAAACTATGAAAAAACACTAACACAAATAGCCACCCTTTGTCTTGATGACAGCTTTGCACACTCTTTGCATTCTCTCAACCAGCTTCACCTGGAATGCTTTTCCAACAGTCTTGAAGGAGTTCACACATATGCTGAGCACTTGTTGGCTACTTTCCCTTCACTCTGCGGTCCAACTCATCCCAAACCATCTCAATTGGGTTGAGGTCGGGTGATTGTGGAGGCCAGGTCATCTGATGCAGCACTCCATCACTCTTCTTCATGGTCAAATAGCCCTTACACAGCCTGGAGGTGTGTTTTGGGTCATTGTCCTGTTCAAAAACAAATTATAGTCCCACTAAGCGCAAACCAGATGGGATGGCGTATCGCTGCAAAATTCTGTGGTAGACATACTGGTTAAGTGTGCCTCAATTTCTAAAACGTTGGACCTTTAATCAAGTTGAATGTCTGAAATCGGTTTTACTGATTTGTGTTCAGCCAACCACTCAATGGAATGGGTGGAGAGTTTTAAAATGGATGCTTTGTGTGAGGGGTTGGTGTCCTTAGGGTGAACGAAGCAGGCAGTAATTATCTTGTTTGCAGAGCTGATCGCTCATCATTGGAATCTTTTAGCTGATATGATTCAGCCATACTGGTATCAGGGAAGGATACAGTTTACATAGAGACCCTGAGTAAGGAATTACATTTTGTTAGAGATTGGTTGTCTGACAACAAATTGTCACTGCACTTGGGAAAAAATAAATGTATTTTGTTTGTAGGGTAGACAAGATAACGGTAAACTGTGCAGGCAAGGAGATTGAATCTAAAACGAGTGTATCTTGGTGTGTCCCTAGATCAATCCCTTTCTGGAGACCTGATTGCTGCTAAAATCCTTCCTAAAATGGCGAACAAATTGAAATGTTTATATCGTAACACTAGATATTTTAACATTAAAGTTAAGAAACTGCTTGTCTCAACTTTGATTCACATAGGGTTGAAAATGTGAAGAAATCTGTGCTAATCTTTTACCTGGTGGTGGAGACCTACAGGATTATTGTGGAGATAGGGGAAGATGGTGATTGGTGGATAGGGGTTAGTATGGGGTTAGATGGGGACTGATGTGGTGTGTGTGTGTGTGTCTGTGCGAGGGCGAACGGGCATGTGTGTGTGAGACTGACCTTCTCGATAAGCTCATAGCTCTCCTCCAGTTTGAGAGTTCGGTTCTGCAGGGCGCTGGCGGCACCGTGGAACACCTCCAGCCACTGCTGATAGGATGACTCGCTGATCTCAGCCACAGCAAAGCATAGAGTACGCAGCCCTGAGACATAATGGACAGACAACACACCACATCAGTCCCCATCTAACCCCATACTAACCCCTATCCACCCTCTTCCTCTATCTACACAATAACCGTCACTTCTCAACTCACCCGAGTAAACCCAGAAGGCTTACATAACCTAATAATTACACAACAGGTGTCCACTTATGGCGACACATGCCATTACTTTGCATTTCTCTTCAATTAAATAATTTAAAAAATATGTGGTTTATAAGCTGCAGAAACTAGAAATATGCAGATTTTTCCACAGGGGAAATGTTTAATGCAATTCTGCCAACCTCTCACAAGAAGGTAGTATATCTATAGAGGTAAAGCAATGCAATCTAATAAAATATTAAGTTTGAATACAGAAATGCATCCTTCCTTCCTTCCTTCCTTCAAGTAATCAAATAATCGAGTGGATCAGTGAAAGTAAAGGGGTAGGAACATTGATTAAACCTATCCAATCACTTACAGATCTGTGCTTACCTCAAGGAAAAAGGAAGGAAGAATGCCTTTCTCAACTTTTTCTAATAGGTCCTATGTGTGTTAGGTAGACAGGGGGAGCTGTTCCCTCACTCACCCTCGGTGGCAAACTGCTCCAGGTGTTTAAGAGTGATCTCTTTATACCTGGAACTGTCGGCCAGACGGTCGTAGACCACCGTGTCCTGTTGGAAACAGCATAGTCATTACATATACTGTCTGGACAGCCAGCAAATAACTGCCATGTAAACAAACCACCATGTAAAATCACTAGATACCAAACACCAGTGATGTATGTTTGGGATGGGCAACTTTGTTGGGGATGGGAGCCACAAAAAAATCTGTACCCCCATATCCATACCCACGCATGCAGTCAGAGCCTTGCCTTTTGGCACACCTTGCCACGGGGCGTAGAGAAAAGGTTGTACTTTCACATATTTGTCTTTAGAATAATGATTTTGTGTAGTTATTGTCAAAATGATGAAAATAGTGGGCCATTTTAGTCAACTAAATGCCCTTTCATTTTAGTCCCATCACATTTTGACTACCTAATTAACCTATAGTAAACATATATCACTGCACAAACATACATAGCCTGGTCCTACCAATATGTTTCTCTGCAAAACATCTTATCACAAGATTCTCTTCCAAACAGCCAAATTGGCAGAAGAACACATTGTACCCTTGACAGGGTTCCATACAAACATTTTCCCCTGGTGGCACCGGTGCCACTCACATTTTCAGTTGATGGCAGCACATGATTTGGTCACACCAATTTTCCCCCTCAGCATCACACAATAGAAACCATGTGGAATGAAGCCATTCGCAGTGCTTTAGACTGTGTTATAGACTACTGAGATTATAGGCTATTCAAGAAAGCAAGAATGCATGATTCAAGATATTTTGATGTGCAACCTAAACTAGTGATAGTCATGAATTGTGGTTTGACAATAGGGTATTCTTGATATATTTTACTGTTAAAATAGGGCTCCAGAATTTTCAATAGAGATGAATTTGCCTACATCTTTATGTGTACTAATATCATAGGTACATGTATTTGTGGGCTAATTCACCACATGAGGAAGTGAAAACTCAAAACACATTAACTCGCTAACACTAAATAAAAAACACTTTTGGGTGTGCAATTGTGAATTTTCCGCGCTTTGTATCATAAAGTGATATCAAATATCTCAGTTGTAAAATGGTTGCTATTGAGCTCAATATTAAGAGATGAAAATTTAAAAAAAATATATACCCACAGAAAGCTGAGAACAACAGTTAGCTGCTTCCAAAGCTGTTCCCACAATTGGATTTTGAAACGTTATGCAATCAGAAGCCTTTTTTCTCTCTCCTGGTGCACATTGGGAGAGGGAAAGAGAGTGGTTCGCGCATCACAGCAGCAGCCCCCAATAAAACAGGCCCAGGGGCCTGGCAGCAGACACTTTCATGACAGGAATTGTGAGGATAATGCACTTAGTTTACTTTTTGACAAAATCATGTTTTTAGCCACCCAAAAAATGAGGCGTTTTGAAACTTTGAGAGAGGTGACCATCTAATGGATGTCAACGTGGGCCAGCATCCCTGTGGAATGCTTTCGACACCTTGTAGTCCATTCCCAGACAAATTGAGGCTGTTCTGAGGGCAAAAGAGGGTGCAACTCAATATTAGTGAAAGGTGTTAGTAATGTTTTGTACACTCTGTGTAGATGTATGTCTATGAATAGATGTTCATGAATATACAGTACATTCAGAGTATTCAGACCCCTTGATTTTTTCCACATTTTGTTACGTTACAGCCTTGCTCTAAAATTGATTACATTTTTTCCCCCTCATCAATGTACACATTTTACCCCATAATAACAAAGCAAAAAACGTTTTTTCTTTGGTGTGCAAATCTATAAAAAAAATATATAATAATGAAAAATCGCAAATATTCACACCCTTTACTCAGTACTTTGTTGAAGCACCTTTGGCAGAGATTACGGCATCGAGTCTTCTTGAATATGACGCTCCAAGCTTGGTAGACCTATATTTGGGGGGTTTCTCCCATTCTTCTCTGCAGATCCTCTCAAGTTCTGGCAGGTTGGATGAGAAGAGTTGCTGAACAGCTATTTTCAGGTCTCTCCAGAGATGTTCGGTCGGGTTCAAGTCTGGGCTCTGGCTGGGCCACTCAAGGACATTCAGAAACTTGTCCCGAAGCCACTCCTGCGTGATCTTGGCTGTGTGCTTAGGGTTGTTGTCCTGTTGCAGTGTTTACCAAACTTTTTATAGTCCCGTACCCCTTTAAACATTCAACCTCCAGCTACCAGGGTCAGTGCACTCTCAAATGTTGTTTATTGCCATCATTGTAAGCCTGCCACACACACATACAATACATTTATTAAACATAATAATTCGTTTTTTTCAGAACCTGGCTCGTGGGAAGTGACAAAGAGCTATTATAGGACCAGAGCACAAATAATAATAAAATAATCAATAATGTTGCTCTTTGTTTAACCATCTTACATATGAAACCTTATTTGTTCATAGAAAATTGTGAATAACTCACCACAGGATAATGAGAAGGGTGTGCTTTAAAGGATGCACATAACTCTGCAATGTTGGGTTGTATTGGAGAGTCAGTCTTAAATAGTTTTCCAGACACAGTGTAGTGTACACACAGCCTGTATTTAGTTTTCATGCTAGTGAGGGCCGAGAATCCACTCTCACATAGGTACGTGGTAGCAAAGGGCATCAGTGTCTTAATAGCGCGGTTTGCCAAGGCAGGATACTCTGAGCGAAGCCCAATCCAGAAATTTGGAAGTGGCTCCTGATTAGATTCCATTTTCACAGAACTGCTTGTTGCAATTTCAAGAAGCTCTCATTCAGATATCGGTAAGTGGACTGGAGGCAGGGCATGAAAGGGATAACGAATCCAGTTGTTTGTATCATCCGTTTCAGGAAACTACCTGTGCAATTGCACACTCAACCCACTCAGGTGCTTCGCTTTATCATATTTGACATTGTCCATAAGCTTGAGTTCATTTGCACACAACACAAAAAATCAAACAATGATGGAAATAACTGTGTTGTCGTCCTTGTTAAAGCAGACATAGAAGAGCTCCAACTATTTAACCATAGCCTCAATTTTGTCCCGCACATTGAATATGTCCTTGGCCCCTTGATAATCAGCTCACTTCTGAATGTTGTAAAAGCGTTATATGGTTGCTGCCCATATCATTGCATAGTGCAGAAAATACACAAGAGTTCAGGGGCCTTACTTTAACAAAGTTAACCATTTTCAATGTAGTGTCCAAAACATCTTTCAAGCTGTCAGCCATTCCCTTGACAGCAAGAGCCTCTCGGGGGATGCTGTGTTGTACCCAAGTGGCGTCGGGAGCAACTGCTTGCACGTGCTTTACCACTCCACTATGTCTCCCAGTAATGGCTTTTGCGCCATCAGTACAGACACCAACACACCTTGACCGCCAAAGTCCATTTGATGTCACAAAGCTGTCCAGTAAAATATCCTCTCCCGTTGTCCTGGTTTCCAGAGGTTTGCAGAAGAGGATGTCTTCCTTAATTGACCCCCCATAAACGTAAAGGACATACAGTTGAAGTTGGAAGTTTACATACACCTCAGCCAAATACATTTAAACTAAGTTTTTCACAATTCCTGACACTTAATCCCTGTTTTAGGTCAGTTAGGATCACCACTTTATTTTAAGAATGTGAAATGTCAGCTTTTATATCTTTCATCACATTCCCAGTGGGTCAGAAGTTTACATACACTCATTTAGTATTTGGTAGCATTGCCTTTAAATTGTTTAACTTGGGTCAAATGTTTTGGGTAGCCTTCCACAAGCTTCTCACAATACGTTGGGTGAATTTTGGCCCATTCCTCCTGACAGAGCTGGTGTAACTGAGTCAGGTTTGTAGGCCTCCTTGCTCGCACACGCTTTTTCAGTTCTGCCCACAAATGTTCTATAGGATTGAGGTCAGGATTTGTGATGGTCACTCCAATACCTTGACTTTGTTGTCCTTAAGCCATTTTGCCACAACTTTGGAAGTATGCTTGGGGTCATTGTCCATTTGGAAGACCCATTTACGACCAAGCTTTAACTTAACTGATGTCTTGAGATGTCGCTTCAATATATCAATATATACGATCTTTGTCCCCATGTGCGATCTTTGTCCCCATGTGCAGTTGCAAACAGTAGTCTGGCTTCTTTATGGTGGTTTTGGTGGTTTTGGAGAAAAAGCATTCCAGGTGGAGCTGGTTGAGAAAATGCCAAGAGTGTGCAAAGTTGTCATCAAGGCAAATGGTGGCTGCTTTGAAGAATCTCAAATATAAAGTAGGTCTGTCCAAACTTGTCTGGTATTGTATGTCTAAGCCAACCCAATAGTTAGACAGCAATTATACTGCAACTATACTAATTCAGTCCTTTTTCTATAGATATTTGAAAGGGGGAGGCATTTCAGTAGCTTTTTTTAATCTCTCCTGCACATGTTCCAGTTTTGCCTTTTAATTACTATTATCACATTGTTCTGTCTCTTTTTGTGTGCAAATCAATAAACAAAAAATGCCAGTGTAATAAATAATATGATGTGTGTCTAACAATGTGTCTGATCCCGATATCAGACCTTTTGTCTGCTACAGATTTTTTTTTTACATTTGGAGGCGAAGCAATAAGGGAGAAGGCTTTCGAAGGCCTAATAAAGGTTAAGGACCTAGACAAATGTCTTGTAAACTTTATACTCTGGAGTAAAATTAGAAAAAGAGCTTAGGCATTGTGCCTCCCCACCTCCTTCCTAAATGCAATCATCAGGTTAGCCAATTAAAGGGATCAAAGCGCCAGGGCGCCCTTAGGTTAGAGGAGGACGTATTCACGAACGCCATCGTGTCCATGTAATCTAATTGAGTCTAATTTAGAAGAGTCATTTATTTTCCATTACACGGCCAGTGCGTGTAAGTATAATATTTCTTTTTTTCTCCAAATACTTTTGCCAAACTTGATTGAGCTTGCCAATGGAATGGTCCCCGGAGTACAAACCCTACCCATCTGGCGCTCCAGGGAGGCTCAGTCAACTGCTCAAAGTAGGGCTCTATGTATTACATTATGTGTATTATAGTGTACTGAATGTGTAATGTTTATGCTGATCTCACAAAATTCATTTCCATGTAGAGTGCCAGAAAGAATTCACACCCCCTTTTCCACATTTTGTTGTGTTACAGCCTGAATTTAAAATGTATTAAATGTAGATGTTTTGTCACTGGTCACTTTGTCACTACACACAATACCCCATAATGTCAAAGTGGAAGAACGTTTTCTTTAAAAAAAAAAAAATTTAACAAATGAATTCCAAATGAAAATCTGAAATGTCTTGACTCAATAAGTATTCAACCCCTTTTTTACAGTATGGCAAGCCTAAATTTTCTTTAAAAGTCACATAATAAGCTGTTTGAACTCACTCTGTGTGCAATAATAGTGTTTGACATGATAACTGTACCCCCCTCAAACATATTTATCTTTAAGGTCCCTCAGTCAAGGAGTGAATTTCAAACAGAGATTCAACCACAAAGACCAGGGATGTTTTCCAATGCTTCGCAAAGAAGGGCACCCATTGGTAGATGGGTACAAATAAAGAAAAATCAGACATTGAATATCCCTTTGAGCACGGTGAAGTTATTAATTACACTTTGGATGGTGTATCAATACACTCAGTCACTACCTAGATACAGGCTTCCTAACTCAATTGCCGGAGAGGAAGGAAACCGCTCAGGGATTTCACCATAAGCCCAATGGT